>NW_027478515.1:600000-900000 GCF_051014685.1 Ptiloglossa arizonensis
TGTATTTTTGCCCTAGGCCATAGTGGTTATAGGTTTCGAGTATCAGACTTGCGAATATTGAGATGGTTTCTAAACCATTCCTTAACTTCAAACTCCCATATCTCGCGAACTGAATGACGAACTCGAAAAATTCCTGTTGCACCTGAAAGTAGAAACTCGCCCGATTACAAAGGTATGTGTATTTTTCCCCTAGGCCTTTGTAGTTATTGGTTTCGAGTATCAGACTTGCGAAAATTTTGATGGTTTCTCAACCATTCCTTATTTTCACACTTCCATATCTCGCGAACGGATTGACGAACTCGAGAATTTCCTATTGCATCTAAAAGCAGAAACTCGCCCGATTACAACGGTGTGTCTACTTTTCCCCTAGGCCATTCCAGTTGTTGGTTTCGAGTATCAGACCAGCGAAAATTTTGATGGTTTCTCAAGCATTCCTTAACTTCAAACTTCCATATCTCGCGAACGGATTGACGAACGCGAGAAATTCCTGTTGCATGTGAAAGAAGAATCTCGCCCGATTACAACGGTATGTGTATTTTTCCCCTAGGCATTTGTAGTTATTGGTTTCGAGTATCAGACTTGCGAAAATTTTGATGGTTTCTCAAACATTCCTTAACTTCAAACTCCCATATCTCGCGAACGGATAGACGAACTCGAGAAATTCCTGTTGTATATGAAAGTAGAAACTCGACCGATTACAATGATGTGTGTACTTTTCCCCTAGGCCATTCCAGTTATTGGTTTCGAGTATCAGACCAGCGAAAATTTTGATGGTTTCCCAACCATTCCTTAACTTCAAACTCCCATATCCCGCTAACGGATTGACGAACTCGAGAAATTCCTATTGCGTGTGAAAGCAGAAACTCGCCCGACTACAACGGTATGTGTATTTTTGCCCTAGGCCATAGTAGTTATTGGATTCGTGTATCAGGCTTGCGAAAATTTTGATGATTTCTTAACCATTCCGTAACTTCAAACTCCCATATCTCGCGAACGCATTGACGAACGCGAGAAATTCCTGTTGTATCTGAAAGTAGAAACTCGCCCGATTACAATGGTGTATGTACTTTTCCCCTAGGCCATTCCAGTTGTTGGTTTCGAGTATCAGACCAGCGAGAATTTTGATGGTTTCTCAAGCATTCCTTAACTTCAAACTCCCATATCCCGCGAACGGATTGACGAACTCGAGAAATTCCTATTGCGTCTGAAAGCAGAATCTCGCCCGATTACAACGGTATGTGTATTTTTCCCCTAGGCATTTGTAGTTATTGGTTTCGAGTATCAGACTTGCGAAAATTTTGATGGTCTCTCAGCCATTCCTTATTTTCACACTTCCATATCTCGCGAACGGATTGACGATCACGAGAATTTCCTATTGCATCTAAAAGCAGAAACCCGCCCGATTACAACGGTATGTGTATTTTTGCCCTAGGCCATAGTGGTTATAGGTTTCGAGTATCAGACTTGCGAATATTGAGATGGTTTCTAAACCATTCCTTAACTTCAAACTCCCATATCTCGCGAACGGAATGACGAACTCGAAAAATTCCTGTTGCACCTGAAAGTAGAAACTCGCCCGATTACAAAGGTATGTGTATTTTTCCCCTAGGCCTTTGTAGTTATTGGTTTCGAGTATCAGACTTGCGAAAATTTTGATGGTCTCTCAACCATTCCTTAACTTCAAACTCCCACATCTCGCGAACGGATTGACGAACTCGAGAAATTCCTATTGCATCTGAAAGCAGAAACTCGCCCGATTACAACGGTATGTGTATTTTTCCCCTAGGCCATTGTAGTTATTGGTTTCGAGTATCAGACTTGCGAAAATTTTGATGGTTTCTCAACCATTCCTTAACTTCAAACTACCATATCTCGCGAACGGATTGACGAACTCGAGAATTTCCTATTGCATCTGAAAGCAGAAACACGCCCGATTACAACGGTATGTGCATTTTTGCCCTAGGCCATAGTAGTTCTTGGTTTCGAGTATCAGACTTGCGAAAATTTTGATGGTTTCTGAACCATTCCTTAACTTCAAACTCCCATATCTCGCGAACTGAATGACGAACTCGAAAAATTCCTGTTGCACCTGAAAGTAGAATCTCGCCCGATTACAAAGGTATGTGTGTTTTTCCCCTAGGCCTTTGTAGTTATTGGTTTCGAGTATCAGACTTGCGGAAATTTTGATGGTTTCTCAACCATTCCTTAATTTCCAACTCCCATATCTCGCGAACGGATTGACGAACTCGAGAATTTCCTATTGCATCTAAAAGCAGAAACTCGCCCGATAACAACGGTGTGTCTACTTTTCCCCTAGGCCATTCCAGATGTTGGTTTCGAGTGTCAGACCAGCGAAAATTTTGATGGTTTCTCAAGCATTCCTTAACTTCAAACTCCCATATCTCGCGAACGGATTGACGAACTCGAGAAATTCCTATTGCATCTGAAAGCAGAAACTCGCCCGATTACAACGGTGTGTGTACTTTTCCCCTAGGCCATTCCAGTTGTTGGTTTCGAGTATCAGACCAGCGAAAATTTTGATTATTTATCAAGAATTCCTTCACTTCAAACTTCCATACCTCGCGATCGCATTGACGAACTCGAGAATTTCCTATTGCGTCTGAAAGCAGAAACTTGCCCGATTACAATGGTGTATGTACTTTTCCCCTAGGCCATTCCAGTTATTGGTTTCGAGTATCAGACCAACGAAAATTTTGATGGTTTCTCAACCATTCCTTAACTTCAAACTCCCATATCTCGCTTACGGATTGACGAACTCGAGAAATTCCTGTTGCATCCGAAAACAGAAACTCCCCCTATTACAACGGTATGTGTATTTTTCCCCTAGGCCATTGTAGTTATTGGTTTCGAGTATCAGAGTTGCGATAATTTTGATGGTTTCTCAAGCATTCCTTAACTTCAAACTCCCATATCCCGCGAACGGATTGACGAACTCGAGAAATTCCTATTGCGTCTGAAAGCATAAACTCGCCCGATTACAACGGTATGTGTATTTTTGCCCTAGGCCATAGTAGTTATTGGATTCGTGTATCAGGCTTGCGAAAATTTTGATGGTTTCTCAACCACTCCTTAACTTCAACCTCCCATATCTCGCGAACGGATTGACGAACGCGAGAAATTCCTGTTGCATGTGAAAGTAGAATCTCGCCCGATTACAACGGTATGTGTATTTTTCCCCTAGGCATTTGTAGTTATTGGTTTCGAGTATCAGACTTGCGAAAATTTTGATGGTTTCTCAAACATTCCTTAACTTCAAACTCCCATATCTCGCGAACGGATTGACGAACTCGAGAAATTCCTGTTGTATATGAAAGTAGAAACTCGACCGATTACAATGGTGTGTGTACTTTTCCCCTAGGCCATTCCAGTTGTTGGTTTCGAGTATCAGACCAGCGAAAATTTTGATGGTTTCTCAAGCATTCCTTAACTTCAAACTTCCATATCTCGCGAACGGATTGACGAACTCGAGAAATTCCTATTGCGTCTGAAAGCAGAATCTCGCCCGATTACAACGGTATGTGTATTTTTCCCCTAGGCATTTGTAGTTATTGGTTTCGAGTATCAGACTTGCGAAAATTTTGATGGTCTCTCAACCATTCCTTATTTTCACACTTCCATATCTCGCGAACGGATTGACGATCTCGAGAATTTCCTATTGCATCTAAAAGCAGAAACTCGCCCGATTACAACGGTGTGTCTACTTTTCCCCTAGGCCATTCCAGTTGTTGGTTTCGAGTATCAGACCAGCGAAAATTTTGATGGTATCTCAAGCATTCCTTAACTTAAAAACTTCCATATCTCGCGAACGGATTGACGAACTCGAGAATTTCCTATTGCGTCTGAAAGCAGAAACTTGCCCGATTACAATGGTGTATGTACTTTTCCCCTAGGCCATTCCAGTTATTGGTTTCGAGTATCAGACCAACGAAAATTTTGATGGTTTCTCAACCATTCCTTAACTTCAAACTCCCATATCTCGCGAACGGAATGACGAACGCGAGAAATTCCTGTTGCATGTGATAGTAGAATCTCTCCCGATTACAACGGTATGTGTATTTTTCCCCTAGGCATTTGTAGATATTTGTTTCGAGTATCAGACTTACGAAAATTTTGATGGTTTCTCAACCATTCCTTAAATTCAAACTCCCATATCTCGCGAACGGATTGACGAACTCGAGAAATTCCTGTTGTATATGAAAGTAGAAACTCGACCGATTACAATGGTGTGTGTACTTTTCCCCTAGGCCATTCCAGTTATTGGTTTCGAGTATCAGACCAGCGAAAATTTTGATGGTTTCTCAACCATTCCTTAACTTCAAACTCCCATATCCCGCGAACGGATTGACGAACTCGAGAAATTCCTATTGCGTCTGAAAGCAGAAACTCGCCCGATTACAACGGTATGTGTATTTTTGCCCTAGGCCATAGTAGTTATTGGATTCGTGTATCAGGCTTGCGAAAATTTTGATGGTTTCTCAACCATTCCTTAACTTCAACCTCCCATATCTCGCGAACGGATTGACGAACGCGAGAAATTCCTGTTGCATGTGAAAGTAGAATCTCGCCCGATTACAACGGTATGTGTATTTTTCCCCTAGGCATTTGTAGTTATTGGTTTCGAGTATCAGACTTGCGAAAATTTTGATGGTTTCTCAAACATTCCTTAACTTCAAACTCCCATATCTCGCGAACGGATTGACGAACTCGAGAAATTCCTGTTGTATATGAAAGTAGAAACTCGACCGATTACAATGGTGTGTGTACTTTTCCCCTAGGCCATTCCAGTTATTGGTTTCGAGTATCAGACCAGCGAAAATTTTGATGGTTTCCCAACCATTCCTTAACTTCAAACTCCCATATCCCGCGAACGGATTGACGAACTCGAGAAATTCCTATTGCGTCTGAAAGCAGAAACTCGCCCGATTACAACGGTATGTGTATTTTTGCCCTAGGCCATAGTAGTTATTGGATTCGTGTATCAGGCTTGCGAAAATTTTGATGATTTCTCAACCATTCCTTAACTTCAAACTCCCATATCTCGCGAACGCATTGACGAACGCGAGAAATTCCTGTTGTATCTGAAAGTAGAAACTCGCCCGATTACAATGGTGTATGTACTTTTCCCCTAGGCCATTCCAGTTGTTGGTTTCGAGTATCAGACCAGCGAAAATTTTGATGGTTTCTCAAGCATTCCTTAACTTCAAACTTCCATATCTCGCGAACGGATTGACGAACTCGAGAATTTCCTACTGCATCTGAAAGCAGAAACCCGCCCGATTACAACGGTATGTGTATTTTTCCCCTAGGCCATTGTAGTTATTGGTTTCGAGTATCAGACATGCGAAAATTTTGATGGTTTCTCAACCATTCCTTAACTTCCAACTCCCATATCTCGCGAACGGATTGACGAGCTCGAGAATTTCCTATTGCTTCTGAAAGCAGAAACTCGCCCGAATACAACGGTGTGTGTACTTTTCCGCTAGGCCATTCCAGTTGTTGGTTTCGAGTATCAGACCAGCGAAAATTTTGATGGTTTCTCAAGCATTCCTTAACTTCAAACTTCCATATCTCGCGATCGGATTGACGAACTCGAGAATTTCCTATTGCATCTGAAAGCAGAAACTCGCCCGATTACAACGGTATGTGTATTTTTGCCCTAGGCCACAGTGGTTATTGGTTTCGAGTATCAGACCTGCGAAAATTGTGATGGTTTCTCAACCATTCCTTAACTTCAAACTCCCATATGTCGCGAACGGAATGACGAACTCGAGATATTCCTGTTGCATCTGAAAATAGTAACTCGCCCGATTTTAATGGTCTGTGAACTTTTCCCCTAGGCAATTCCAGTTATTCGTTTCTAGCATCCGAATTGCGATAATTTTGATGGTTTCTCAAGCATTCCTTAACTTCAAACTCCCATATCTCGCGAACGAATTGACGAACTCGAGAAATTCCTGTCGCATCTGACAGCAGAAACTCGCCCGATTACAACGGTATGTGTATTTTTCCCCTAGGCCATTGTAGTTATTGGTTTCGAGTATCAGACTTGCGAAAATTTTGATGGTTTCTCAACCATTCCTTAACTTCAAACTACCATATCTCGCGAACGGATTGAGGAGCTCGAGAATTTCCTATTGCTTCTGAAAGCAGAAACTCGCCCGAATACAACGGTGTGTTTACTTTTCCCCTAGGCCATTCCAGTTGTTGGTTTCGAGTATCAGACCAGCGAAAATATTGATGGTTTCTCAAGCATTCCTTAACTTCAAACTTCCATATCTCGCGATCGGATTGACGAACTCGAGAATTTCCTATTGCATCTGAAAGCAGAAACTCGCCCGATTACAACGGTATGTGTATTTTTGCCCTAGGCCATAGTGGTTATTGGTTTCGAGTATCAGACTTGCGAAAGTTGTGATGGTTTCTCAACCATTCCTTAACTTCAAACTCCCATATCTCGCGAACGAATTGACGACCTCGAGAAATTCCTGTTGCATCTGACAGCAGAAACTCGCCCGATTACAACGGTGTGTGTATTTTTCCCCTAGGCCTTTGTTGTTATTGGTTTCGAGTATCAGAGTTGCGATAATTTTGATGGTTTCTCAAGCATTCCTTAACTTCAAACTCCCATATCTCGCGAACGGATTGACGAACTCGAGAATTTCCTATTGCATCAGAAAGCAGAAGCTCGCCCGATTACAACGGTATGTGTATTTTTGCCCTAGGCCATAGTGGTTATAGGTTTCGAGTATCAGACTTGCGAATATTGAGATGGTTTCTAAACCATTCCTTAACTTCAAACTCCCATATCTCGCGAACGGAATGACGAACTCGAAAAATTCCTGATGCACCTGAAAGTAGAAACGCGCCCGATTACAAAGGTATGTGTATTTTTCCCCTAGGCCTTTGTAGTTATTGGTTTCGAGTATCAGACTTGCGAAAATTTTGATGGTCTCTCAACCATTCCTTAACTTCAAACTCCCATATCTCGCGAACGGATTGACGTACTCGAGAAATTCCTATTGCATCTGAAAGCAGAAACTCGCCCGATTACAACGGTGTGTGTACTTTTCCCCTAGGCCATTCCTGTTGTTGGTTTCGAGTATCAGACCAGCGAAAATATTGATGGTTTCTCAAGCATTCCTTAACTTCAAACTTCCATATCTCGCGATCGGATTGACGAACTCGAGAATTCCCTATTGCATCTGAAAGAAGAAACCCGCCCGATTACAACGGTATGTGTATTTTTCCCCTAGGCCATTGTAGTTATTGGTTTCGAGTATCAGACTTGCGAAAATTTTGATGGTTTCCCAACCATTCCTTAATTTCCAACTCCCATACCTCGCGAACGGATTGACGAGCTCGAGAATTTCCTATTGCTTCTGAAAGCAGAAACTCGCCCGAATACAACGGTGTGTGTACTTTTCCCCTAGGCCATTCCAGTTGTTGGTTTCGAGTATCAGACCAGCGGAAATTTTGATGGTTTCTCAAGCATTCCTTAACTTCAAACTTCCATATCTCGCGATCGGATTGACGAACTCGAGAATTTCCTATTGCATCTGAAAGCAGAAACTCGCCCGATTACAACGGTACATGTATTTTTCCCCTAGGCCTATGTAGTTATTTGTTTCGAGTATCAGACTTGCGATAATTTTGATGGTTTCTCAAACATTCCTTAACTTCAAACTCCCATATTTCGCGAACGGATTGACGAACTCGAGAAGTTCCTGTTGCATCTGAAAGCAGAAACTCGCCCGATTACAACGGTATGTGCATTTTTCCCCTACGCCTTTGTAGTTATTGGTTTCGAGTATCAGACTTGCGAAAATTTTGATGGTTTCTCAAGCATTCCTTAACTTCAAACTCCCATATCTCGCGAACGGAATGACGAACTCGAGAAATTCCTGTTGCATCTGAAAGTAGAAACTCGCACGATTACAATGTTGTGTGTACTTTTCCCCTAGGCCATTCCATTTATTGGTTTCGAGTATCAGACCAGCGAAAATTTTGATGGTTTCTTAACCATTCCTTAACTTCAAACTCCCATATCCCGCGAACGGATTGACGAACTCGAGAAATTCCTGTTGCATGTGAAAGTCGAAAGTCGCCCGATTACAACCGTATGTGTATTTTTTCCCTAGGCCTTTGTAGTTATTGGTTTCGTGTATCAGACTTGCGAAAATTTTGAATGTTCCTCAACCAATCCTTATTTTCACACTTCCATATCTCGCGAACGGATTGACGAACTCGAGAATTTCCTATTGCCTCTAAAAGCAGAAACTCGCCCGATTACAACGGTGTGTGTACTTTTCCCCTAGGCCATTCCAGTTGTTGGTTTCGAGTATCAGACCAGCGAAAATTTTGATCGTTCCTCAAGCATTCCTTAACTTCAAACTTCCATATCTCGCGAACGGATTGACGAACTCGAGAAATTCGTGTTGCATCTGAAAGTAGAAACTCGCCCGATTACAATGATATGTGTACTTTTCCCCTAGGCCATTCCAGTTATTGGTTTCGAGTATCAGACTTGCGAAAATTTTGATGGTTTCTCAACCATTCCTTATCTTCACACTTCCATATCTCGCGAACAGTTTGACGAACTCGAGAATTTCCTATTGCATCTGAAAGCAGAAACCCGCCCAATTACAATGGTATGTGTATTTTTCCCCTAGGCCATTGTAGTTATTGGTTTCGAGTATCAGACTTGCGAAAATTTTGATGGTTTCTCAACCATTCCTTAACTTCCAACTCCCATATCTCGCGAACGGATCGACGAGCTCGAGAATTTCCTATTGCGTCTGAAAGCAGAAACTCGCCCGAATACAACGGTGTCTACACTTTTCCCCTAGGCCATTCCAGTTGTTGGTTTCGAGTATCAGACCAGCGAAAATTTTGATGGTTTCTCAACCATTCCTTAATTTCCAACTCCCATATCTCGCGAACGGATTGACGAGCTCGAGAAATTCCTATTGCGTCTGAAAGCAGAATCTCGCCCGATTACAACGGTATGTGTATTTTTCCCCTAGGCATTTGTAGTTATTGGTTTCGAGTATCAGACTTGCGAAAATTATGATGGTTTCTCAACCATTCCTTATTTTCACACTTCCATATCTCGCGAACGGATTGACGAACTCGAGAATTTCCTATTGCATCTAAAAGCAGAAACTCGCCCGATTACAACGCTGTGTCTACTTTTCCCCAAGGCCATTCCAGTTGTTGGTTTCGAGTATCAGACCAGCGAAAATTTTGATGGTTTCTCAAGCATTCCTTAACTTCAAACTTCCATATCTCGCGAACGGATTGACGAACTCGAGAATTTCCTATTGCATCTGAAAGCAGAAACCCGCCCGATTACAACGGTATGTGTATTTTTCCCCTAGGCCATTGTAGTTATTGGTTTCGAGTATCAGACATGCGAAAATTTTGATGGTTTCTCAACCATTCCTTAATTTCCAACTCCCATATCTCGCGAACGGATTGACGAGCTCGAGAATTTCCTATTGCTTCTGAAAGCAGAAACTCGCCCGAATACAACGGTGTGTGTACTTTTCCGCTAGGCCATTCCAGTTGTTGGTTTCGAGTATCAGACCAGCGAAAATTTTGATGGTTTCTCAAGCATTCCTTAACTTCAAACTTCCATATCTCGCGATCGGATTGACGAACTCGAGAATTTCCTATTGCATCTGAAAGCAGAAGCTCGCCCGATTACAACGGTATGTGTATTTTTGCCCTAGGCCACAGTGGTTATTGGTTTCGAGTACCAGACCTGCGAAAATTGTGATGGTTTCTCAACCATTCCTTAACTTCAAACTCCCATATGTCGCGAACGGAATGACGAACTCGAGATATTCCTGTTGCATCTGAAAATAGTAACTCGCCCGATTTTAATTGTCTGTGAACTTTTCCCCTAGGCAATTCCAGTTATTCGTTTCTAGCATCCGAATTGCGTTAATTTTGATGGTTTCTCAAGCATTCCTTAACTTCAAACTCCCATATCTCGCGAACGAATTGACGAACTCGAGAAATTCCTGTCGCATCTGACAGCAGAAACTCGCCCGATTACAACGGTATGTGTATTTTTCCCCTAGGCCATTGTAGTTATTGGTTTCGAGTATCAGACTTTCGAAAATTTTGATGGTTTCTCAACCATTCCTTAACTTCAAACTACCATATCTCGCGAACGGATTGACGAACTCGAGAATTACCTATTGCATCTGAAAGCTGAAACACGCCCGATTACAACGGTATGTGCATTTTAGCCCTAGGCCATAGTAGTTATTGTTTTCGAGTATCAGACTTGCGAAAATTTTGATGGTTTCGCAAGCATTCCATAACTTCAAACTCCCATACCTCGCGTACGGATTGACGAACTCGAGAAATTCCTGTTGCATCTGAAAGCAGAAACTCCCCCGATTACAACGGTATGTGTATTTTTGCCCTAGGCCATAGTGGTTATAGGTTTCGAGTATCAGACTTGCGAATATTGAGATGGTTTCTAAACCATTCCTTAACTTCAAACTCCCATATCTCGCGAACGGAATGACGAACTCGAAAAATTCCTGTTGCACCTGAAAGCAGAAACTCGCCCGATTACAACGGTATGTGTATTTTTCCCCTAGGCCATTGTAGTTATTGGTTTCGAGTATCAGACTTGCGAAAATTTTGATGGTTTCTCAACCATTCCTTAACTTCAAACTACCATATCTCGCGAACGGATTGACGAGCTCGAGAATTTCCTATTGCTTCTGAAAGCAGAAACTCGCCCGAATACAGCGGTGTGTGTACTTTTCCCCTAGGCCATTCCAGTTATTGGTTTCGAGTATCAGACCAGCGAAAATTTTGATGGTTTCCCAACCATTCCTTAACTTCAAACTCCCATATCCCGCGAACGGATTGACGAACTCGAGAAATTCCTATTGCGTCTGAAAGCAGAAACTCGCCCGATTACAACGGTATGTGTTTTTTGCCCTAGGCCATAGTAGTTATTGGATTCGTGTATCAGGCTTGCGAAAATTTTGATGATATGATTTCTCAACCATTCCTTAACTTCAAACTCCCATATCTCGCGAACGCATTGACGAACGCGAGAAATTCCAGTTGTATCTGAAAGTAGAAACTCGCCCGATTACAATGGTGTATGTACTTTTCCCCAAGGCCATTCCAGTTGTTGGTTTCGAGTATCAGACCAGCGAAAATTTTGATGGTTTCTCAAGCATTCCTTAACTTCAAACTTCCATATCTCGCGAACGGATTGACGAACTCGAGAATTTCCTATTGCATCTGAAAGCAGAAACCCGCCCGATTACAACGGTATGTGTATTTTTCCCCTAAGCCATTGTAGTTATTGGTTTCGAGTATCAGACTTGCGAAAATTATGATGGTTTCTCAACCATTCCTTATTTTCACACTTCCATATCTCGCGAACGGATTGACGAACTCGAGAATTTCCTATTGCATCTAAAAGCAGAAACTCGCCCGATTACAACGCTGTGTCTACTTTTCCCCAAGGCCATTCCAGTTGTTGGTTTCGAGTATCAGACCAGCGAAAATTTTGATGATTTCTCAACCATTCCTTAACTTCAAACTCCCATATCTCGCGAACGCATTGACGAACGCGAGAAATTCCAGTTGTATCTGAAAGTAGAAACTCGCCCGATTACAATGGTGTATGTACTTTTCCCCAAGGCCATTCCAGTTGTTGGTTTCGAGTATCAGACCAGCGAAAATTTTGATGGTTTCTCAAGCATTCCTTAACTTCAAACTTCCATATCTCGCGAACGGATTGACGAACTCGAGAATTTCCTATTGCGTCTGAAAGTAGAAACTCGCCCGATTACAACGGTATGTGTATTTTTCCCCTAGGCATTTGTAGTTATTGGTTTCGAGTATCAGACTTGCGAAAATTATGATGGTTTCTCAACCATTCCTTATTTTCACACTTCCATATCTCGCGAACGGATTGACGAACTCGAGAATTTCCTATTGCATCTAAAAGCAGAAACTCGCCCGATTACAACGCTGTGTCTACTTTTCCCCAAGGCATTCCAGTTGTTGGTTTCGAGTATCAGACCAGCGAAAATTTTGATGGTTTCTCAAGCATTCCTTAACTTCAAACTTCCATATCTCGCGAACGGATTGACGAACTCGAGAATTCCTATTGCATCTGAAATCAGAAACCCGCCCGATTACAACGGTATGTGTATTTTTCCCCTAAGCCATTGTAGTTATTGGTTTCGAGTATCAGACATGCGAAAATTTTGATGGTTTCTCAACCATTCCTTAATTTCCAACTCCATATCTCGCGAACGGATTGACGAGCTCGAGAGTTTCCTATTGCTTCTGAAAGCAGAAACTCCCCCGATTACAACGGTATGTGTATTTTTCCCCTAGGCCATTGTAGTTATTGGTTTCGAGTATCAGAGTTGCGATAATTTTGATGGTTTCTCAAGCATTCCTTAACTTCAAACTCCCATATCTCGCGAACGGATTGACGAACTCGAGAATTTCCTATTGCATCAGAAAGCAGAAGCTCGCCCGATTACAACGGTATGTGTATTTTTGCCCTAGGCCATAGTGGTTATAGGTTTCGAGTATCAGACTTGCGAATATTGAGATGGTTTCTAAACCATTCCTTAACTTCAAACTTCCGTATCTCGCGAACTGAATGACGAACTCGAAAAATTCCTGTTGCACCTGAAAGTAGAAACTCGCCCGATTACAAAGGTATGTGTATTTTTCCCCTAGGCCTTTGTAGTTATTGGTTTCGAGTATCAGACTTGCGAAAATTATGATGGTTTCTCAACCATTCCTTATTTTCACACTTCCATATCTCGCGAACGGATTGACGAACTCGAGAATTTCCTATTGCATCTAAAAGCAGAAACTCGCCCGATTACAACGCTGTGTCTACTTTTCCCCAAGGCCATTCCAGTTGTTGGTTTCGAGTATCAGACCAGCGAAATTTTGATGGTTTCTCAAGCATTCCTTAACTTCAAACTTCCATATCTCGCGAACGGATTGACGAACTCGAGAATTTCCTATTGCATCTGAAAGCAGAAACCCGCCCGATTACAACGGTATGTGTATTTTTCCCCTAGGCCATTGTAGTTATTGGTTTCGAGTATCAGACATGCGAAATTTTGATGGTTTCTCAACCATTCCTTAATTTCCAACTCCCATATCTCGCGAACGGATTGACGAGCTCGAGAATTTCCTATTGCTTCTGAAAGCAGAAACTCGCCCGAATACAACGGTGTGTGTACTTTTCCGCTAGGCCATTCCAGTTGTTGGTTTCGAGTATCAGACCAGCGAAAATTTTGATGGTTTCTCAAGCATTCCTTAACTTCAAACTTCCATATCTCGCGATCGGATTGACGAACTCGAGAATTTCCTATTGCATCTGAAAGCAGAAGCTCGCCCGATTACAACGGTATGTGTATTTTTGCCCTAGGCCACAGTGGTTATTGGTTTCGAGTATCAGACCTGCGAAAATTGTGATGGTTTCTCAACCATTCCTTAACTTCAAACTCCCATATGTCGCGAACGGAATGACGAACTCGAGATATTCCTGTTGCATCTGAAAATAGTAACTCGCCCGATTTTAATTGTCTGTGAACTTTTCCCCTAGGCAATTCCAGTTATTCGTTTCTAGCATCCGAATTGCGTTAATTTTGATGGTTTCTCAAGCATTCCTTAACTTCAAACTCCCATATCTCGCGAACGAATTGACGAACTCGAGAAATTCCTGTCGCATCTGACAGCAGAAACTCGCCCGATTACAACGGTATGTGTATTTTTCCCCTAGGCCATTGTAGTTATTGGTTTCGAGTATCAGACTTTCGAAAATTTTGATGGTTTCTCAACCATTCCTTAACTTCAAACTACCATATCTCGCGAACGGATTGACGAACTCGAGAATTACCTATTGCATCTGAAAGCTGAAACACGCCCGATTACAACGGTATGTGCATTTTAGCCCTAGGCCATAGTAGTTATTGTTTTCGAGTATCAGACTTGCGAAAATTTTGATGGTTTCTCAAGCATTCCATAACTTCAAACTCCCATACCTCGCGTACGGATTGACGAACTCGAGAAATTCCTGTTGCATCTGAAAGCAGAAACTCCCCCGATTACAACGGTATGTGTATTTTTGCCCTAGGCCATAGTGGTTATAGGTTTCGAGTATCAGACTTGCGAATATTGAGATGGTTTCTAAACCATTCCTTAACTTCAAACTCCCATATCTCGCGAACGGAATGACGAACTCGAAAAATTCCTGTTGCACCTGAAAGCAGAAACTCGCCCGATTACAACGGTATGTGTATTTTTCCCCTAGGCCATTGTAGTTATTGGTTTCGAGTATCAGACTTGCGAAAATTTTGATGGTTTCTCAACCATTCCTTAACTTCAAACTACCATATCTCGCGAACGGATTGACGAGCTCGAGAATTTCCTATTGCTTCTGAAAGCAGAAACTCGCCCGAATACAGCGGTGTGTGTACTTTTCCCCTAGGCCATTCCAGTTATTGGTTTCGAGTATCAGACCAGCGAAAATTTTGATGGTTTCCCAACCATTCCTTAACTTCAAACTCCCATATCCCGCGAACGGATTGACGAACTCGAGAAATTCCTATTGCGTCTGAAAGCAGAAACTCGCCCGATTACAACGGTATGTGTTTTTTGCCCTAGGCCATAGTAGTTATTGGATTCGTGTATCAGGCTTGCGAAAATTTTGATGATTTCTCAACCATTCCTTAACTTCAAACTCCCATATCTCGCGAACGCATTGACGAACGCGAGAAATTCCAGTTGTATCTGAAAGTAGAAACTCGCCCGATTACAATGGTGTATGTACTTTTCCCCAAGGCCATTCCAGTTGTTGGTTTCGAGTATCAGACCAGCGAAAATTTTGATGGTTTCTCAAGCATTCCTTAATTTCCAACTCCCATATCTCGCGAACGGATTGACGAGCTCGAGAAATTCCTATTGCGT
The DNA here is from genome assembly GCF_051014685.1 of Ptiloglossa arizonensis. Classification (NCBI taxonomy): domain Eukaryota; kingdom Metazoa; phylum Arthropoda; class Insecta; order Hymenoptera; family Colletidae; genus Ptiloglossa; species Ptiloglossa arizonensis. The sequence continues at coordinate 615,010 of NW_027478515.1, forward strand.
CTGAAAGCAGAATCTCGCCCGATTACAACGGTATGTGTATTTTTCCCCTAGGCATTTGTAGTTATTGGTTTCGAGTATCAGACTTGCGAAAATTATGATGGTTTCTCAACCATTCCTTATTTTCACACTTCCATATCTCGCGAACGGATTGACGAACTCGAGAATTTCCTATTGCATCTAAAAGCAGAAACTCGCCCGATTACAACGCTGTGTCTACTTTTCCCCAAGGCCATTCCAGTTGTTGGTTTCGAGTATCAGACCAGCGAAAATTTTGATGGTTTCTCAAGCATTCCTTAACTTCAAACTTCCATATCTCGCGAACGGATTGACGAACTCGAGAATTTCCTATTGCATCTGAAAGCAGAAACCCGCCCGATTACAACGGTATGTGTATTTTTCCCCTAGGCCATTGTAGTTATTGGTTTCGAGTATCAGACATGCGAAAATTTTGATGGTTTCTCAACCATTCCTTAATTTCCAACTCCCATATCTCGCGAACGGATTGACGAGCTCGAGAATTTCCTATTGCTTCTGAAAGCAGAAACTCGCCCGAATACAACGGTGTGTGTACTTTTCCGCTAGGCCATTCCAGTTGTTGGTTTCGAGTATCAGACCAGCGAAAATTTTGATGGTTTCTCAAGCATTCCTTAACTTCAAACTTCCATATCTCGCGATCGGATTGACGAACTCGAGAATTTCCTATTGCATCTGAAAGCAGAAGCTCGCCCGATTACAACGGTATGTGTATTTTTGCCCTAGGCCACAGTGGTTATTGGTTTCGAGTATCAGACCTGCGAAAATTGTGATGGTTTCTCAACCATTCCTTAACTTCAAACTCCCATATGTCGCGAACGGAATGACGAACTCGAGATATTCCTGTTGCATCTGAAAATAGTAACTCGCCCGATTTTAATTGTCTGTGAACTTTTCCCCTAGGCAATTCCAGTTATTCGTTTCTAGCATCCGAATTGCGTTAATTTTGATGGTTTCTCAAGCATTCCTTAACTTCAAACTCCCATATCTCGCGAACGAATTGACGAACTCGAGAAATTCCTGTCGCATCTGACAGCAGAAACTCGCCCGATTACAACGGTATGTGTATTTTTCCCCTAGGCCATTGTAGTTATTGGTTTCGAGTATCAGACTTTCGAAAATTTTGATGGTTTCTCAACCATTCCTTAACTTCAAACTACCATATCTCGCGAACGGATTGACGAACTCGAGAATTACCTATTGCATCTGAAAGCTGAAACACGCCCGATTACAACGGTATGTGCATTTTAGCCCTAGGCCATAGTAGTTATTGTTTTCGAGTATCAGACTTGCGAAAATTTTGATGGTTTCTCAAGCATTCCATAACTTCAAACTCCCATACCTCGCGTACGGATTGACGAACTCGAGAAATTCCTGTTGCATCTGAAAGCAGAAACTCCCCCGATTACAACGGTATGTGTATTTTTGCCCTAGGCCATAGTGGTTATAGGTTTCGAGTATCAGACTTGCGAATATTGAGATGGTTTCTAAACCATTCCTTAACTTCAAACTCCCATATCTCGCGAACGGAATGACGAACTCGAAAAATTCCTGTTGCACCTGAAAGCAGAAACTCGCCCGATTACAACGGTATGTGTATTTTTCCCCTAGGCCATTGTAGTTATTGGTTTCGAGTATCAGACTTGCGAAAATTTTGATGGTTTCTCAACCATTCCTTAACTTCAAACTACCATATCTCGCGAACGGATTGACGAGCTCGAGAATTTCCTATTGCTTCTGAAAGCAGAAACTCGCCCGAATACAGCGGTGTGTGTACTTTTCCCCTAGGCCATTCCAGTTATTGGTTTCGAGTATCAGACCAGCGAAAATTTTGATGGTTTCCCAACCATTCCTTAACTTCAAACTCCCATATCCCGCGAACGGATTGACGAACTCGAGAAATTCCTATTGCGTCTGAAAGCAGAAACTCGCCCGATTACAACGGTATGTGTTTTTTGCCCTAGGCCATAGTAGTTATTGGATTCGTGTATCAGGCTTGCGAAAATTTTGATGATTTCTCAACCATTCCTTAACTTCAAACTCCCATATCTCGCGAACGCATTGACGAACGCGAGAAATTCCAGTTGTATCTGAAAGTAGAAACTCGCCCGATTACAATGGTGTATGTACTTTTCCCCAAGGCCATTCCAGTTGTTGGTTTCGAGTATCAGACCAGCGAAAATTTTGATGGTTTCTCAAGCATTCCTTAACTTCAAACTTCCATATCTCGCGAACGGATTGACGAACTCGAGAATTTCCTATTGCATCTGAAAGCAGAAACCCGCCCGATTACAACGGTATGTGTATTTTTCCCCTAAGCCATTGTAGTTATTGGTTTCGAGTATCAGACTTGCGAAAATTATGATGGTTTCTCAACCATTCCTTATTTTCACACTTCCATATCTCGCGAACGGATTGACGAACTCGAGAATTTCCTATTGCATCTAAAAGCAGAAACTCGCCCGATTACAACGCTGTGTCTACTTTTCCCCAAGGCCATTCCAGTTGTTGGTTTCGAGTATCAGACCAGCGAAAATTTTGATGATTTCTCAACCATTCCTTAACTTCAAACTCCCATATCTCGCGAACGCATTGACGAACGCGAGAAATTCCAGTTGTATCTGAAAGTAGAAACTCGCCCGATTACAATGGTGTATGTACTTTTCCCCAAGGCCATTCCAGTTGTTGGTTTCGAGTATCAGACCAGCGAAAATTTTGATGGTTTCTCAAGCATTCCTTAACTTCAAACTTCCATATCTCGCGAACGGATTGACGAACTCGAGAATTTCCTATTGCGTCTGAAAGCAGAAACTCGCCCGATTACAACGGTATGTGTATTTTTCCCCTAGGCATTTGTAGTTATTGGTTTCGAGTATCAGACTTGCGAAAATTATGATGGTTTCTCAACCATTCCTTATTTTCACACTTCCATATCTCGCGAACGGATTGACGAACTCGAGAATTTCCTATTGCATCTAAAAGCAGAAACTCGCCCGATTACAACGCTGTGTCTACTTTTCCCCAAGGCCATTCCAGTTGTTGGTTTCGAGTATCAGACCAGCGAAAATTTTGATGGTTTCTCAAGCATTCCTTAACTTCAAACTTCCATATCTCGCGAACGGATTGACGAACTCGAGAATTTCCTATTGCATCTGAAAGCAGAAACCCGCCCGATTACAACGGTATGTGTATTTTTCCCCTAAGCCATTGTAGTTATTGGTTTCGAGTATCAGACATGCGAAAATTTTGATGGTTTCTCAACCATTCCTTAATTTCCAACTCCCATATCTCGCGAACGGATTGACGAGCTCGAGAGTTTCCTATTGCTTCTGAAAGCAGAAACTCCCCCGATTACAACGGTATGTGTATTTTTCCCCTAGGCCATTGTAGTTATTGGTTTCGAGTATCAGAGTTGCGATAATTTTGATGGTTTCTCAAGCATTCCTTAACTTCAAACTCCCATATCTCGCGAACGGATTGACGAACTCGAGAATTTCCTATTGCATCAGAAAGCAGAAGCTCGCCCGATTACAACGGTATGTGTATTTTTGCCCTAGGCCATAGTGGTTATAGGTTTCGAGTATCAGACTTGCGAATATTGAGATGGTTTCTAAACCATTCCTTAACTTCAAACTTCCGTATCTCGCGAACTGAATGACGAACTCGAAAAATTCCTGTTGCACCTGAAAGTAGAAACTCGCCCGATTACAAAGGTATGTGTATTTTTCCCCTAGGCCTTTGTAGTTATTGGTTTCGAGTATCAGAATTGCGAAAATTTTGATGGTTTCTCAACCATTCCTTAATTTCCAACTCCCATATCTCGCGAACGGATTGACGAGCTCGAGAATTTCCTATTGCTTCTGAAAGCAGAAACTCGCCCGAATACAACGGTGTGTGTACTTTTCCCCTAGGCCATTCCAGTTGTTGGTTTCGAGTATCAGACCAGCGAAAATATTGATGGTTTCTCAAGCATTCCTTAACTTCAAACTTCCATATCTCGCGATCGGATTGACGAACTCGAGAATTTCCTATTGCATCTGAAAGCAGAAACTCGCCCGATTACAGCGGTATGTGTATTTTTGCCCTAGGCCATAGTGGTTATTGGTTTCGAGTATCAGACTTGCGAAAATTGTGATGGTTTCTCAACCATTCCTTAACTTCAAACTCCCATATCTCGCGAACGAATTGACTACCTCGAGAAATTCCTGTTGCATCTGACAGCAGAAACTCGCCCGATTACAACGGTGTGTGTATTTTTCCCCTAGGCCATTGTAGTTATTGGTTTCGAGTATCAGACTTGCGAAAATTTTGATGGTTTCTCAACCATTCCTTAACTTCAAACTACCATATCTCGCGAACGGATTGACGAACTCGAGAATTTCCTATTGCATCTGAAAGCAGAAACCCGCCCGATTACAACGGTATGTGTATTTTTCCCCTAAGCCATTGTAGTTATTGGTTTCGAGTATCAGACATGCGAAAATTTTGATGGTTTCTCAACCATTCCTTAATTTCCAACTCCCATATCTCGCGAACGGATTGACGAGCTCGAGAGTTTCCTATTGCTTCTGAAAGCAGAAACTCCCCCGATTACAACGGTATGTGTATTTTTCCCCTAGGCCATTGTAGTTATTGGTTTCGAGTATCAGAGTTGCGATAATTTTGATGGTTTCTCAAGCATTCCTTAACTTCAAACTCCCATATCTCGCGAACGGATTGACGAACTCGAGAATTTCCTATTGCATCAGAAAGCAGAAGCTCGCCCGATTACAACGGTATGTGTATTTTTGCCCTAGGCCATAGTGGTTATAGGTTTCGAGTATCAGACTTGCGAATATTGAGATGGTTTCTAAACCATTCCTTAACTTCAAACTTCCGTATCTCGCGAACTGAATGACGAACTCGAAAAATTCCTGTTGCACCTGAAAGTAGAAACTCGCCCGATTACAAAGGTATGTGTATTTTTCCCCTAGGCCTTTGTAGTTATTGGTTTCGAGTATCAGAATTGCGAAAATTTTGATGGTTTCTCAACCATTCCTTAATTTCCAACTCCCATATCTCGCGAACGGATTGACGAGCTCGAGAATTTCCTATTGCTTCTGAAAGCAGAAACTCGCCCGAATACAACGGTGTGTGTACTTTTCCCCTAGGCCATTCCAGTTGTTGGTTTCGAGTATCAGACCAGCGAAAATATTGATGGTTTCTCAAGCATTCCTTAACTTCAAACTTCCATATCTCGCGATCGGATTGACGAACTCGAGAATTTCCTATTGCATCTGAAAGCAGAAACTCGCCCGATTACAGCGGTATGTGTATTTTTGCCCTAGGCCATAGTGGTTATTGGTTTCGAGTATCAGACTTGCGAAAATTGTGATGGTTTCTCAACCATTCCTTAACTTCAAACTCCCATATCTCGCGAACGAATTGACTACCTCGAGAAATTCCTGTTGCATCTGACAGCAGAAACTCGCCCGATTACAACGGTGTGTGTATTTTTCCCCTAGGCCATTGTAGTTATTGGTTTCGAGTATCAGACTTGCGAAAATTTTGATGGTTTCTCAACCATTCCTTAACTTCAAACTACCATATCTCGCGAACGGATTGACGAACTCGAGAATTTCCTATTGCATCTGAAAGCAGAAACACGCCCGATTACAACGGTATGTGCATTTTTGCCCTAGGCCATAGTAGTTATTGGTTTCGAGTATCAGACTTGCGAAAATTTTGATGGTTTCTCAAGCATTCCATAACTTCAAACTCCCATATCTCGCGTACGGATTGACGAACTCGAGAAATTCCTGTTGCATCTGATAGCAGAAACTCCCCCGATTACAACGGTATGTGTATTTTTCACCTAGGCCTTTGTAGTTATTGGTTTCGAGTATCAGAGTTGCGATAATTTTGATGGTTTCTCAAGCATTCCTTAACTTCAAACTCCCATATCTCGCGAACGGATTGACGAACTCGAGAATTTCCTATTGCATCAGAAAGCAGAAGCTCGCCCGATTGCAACGCTATGTGTATTTTTCCCCTAGGCCTCTGTAGTTATTGGTTTCGAGTATCAGACTTGCGAAAATTTTGATGGTTTCTCAACCGTTCCTTAACTTCAAACTCCCATATCTCGCGAACGGAATGACGAACTTGAGAAATTCCTATTGCTTCTGAAAGCAGAAACACGCCCGATTACAATGGTACGTGTATTTTTGACCTAGGCCATTCCAGTTATTGGTTTCGAGTATCAGACCAGCGAAAATTTTGAAGGTTTCTCAACCATTCCTTAACTTCAAACTCCCATATCTCGCGAACGGATTGACGAACTCGAGAAATTCCTGTTGCATCTGAAAGCAGAAACCCGCCCGATTACAACGCTATGTGTATTTTTCCCCTAGGCCTCTGTAGTTATTGGTTTCGAGTATCAGACTTGCGAAAATTTTGATGGTTTCTCAACCGTTCCTTAACTTCAAACTCCCATATCTCGCGAACGGAATGACGAACTTGAGAAATTCCTATTGCATCTGAAAGTGGAAACTCGCCCGATTACAAATTTATGTGCATTTTTCCCCTATGGCTTTGTAGTTATTGGTTTCGTGTATCAGACTTGCGAAAATTTTGATGGTTTCTCAAGCATTCTTTAACTTCATACTCCCATATCTCGCGAACGGAATGACGAACTCAAGAAATTCCTGTTGTATATGAAAGTAGAAACTCGACCGTTTACAATGGTGTGTGTACTTTTCCCCTAGGCCATTCCAGTTATTGGTTTCGTGTATCAGACCAGCGAAAATTTTGATGGTTTCTCAACCAATACTTATTTTCACAATTCCATATCTCGCGAACGGATTGACGAACTCGAGAATTTCCTATTGCACCTAAAAGCAGAAACTCGCCCGATTACAACAGTGTGTCTACTTTTCCCCTAGGCCATTCCAGTTGTTGGTTTCGACTATCAGACCAGCGAAAATTTTGATGGTTTCTCAAGCATTCCTTAACTTCAAACTTCCATATCTCGCGAACGGATTGACGAACTCGAGAATTTCCTATTGCACCTGAAATTAGAAACCGGCCCGATTACAACGGTATGTGTATTTTTCCCCTAGGCCATTGTAGTTATTGGTTTCGAGTATCAGACTTGCGAAAATTTTGATGGTTTCCCAACCATTCCTTAATTTCCAACTCCCATATCTCGCGAACGGATTGACGAGCTCGAGAATTTCCTATTGCTTCTGAAAGCAGAAACTCGCCCGAATACAACGGTGTGTGTACTTTTCCCCTAGGCCATTCCAGTTGTTGGTTTCGAGTATCAGACCAGCGGAAATTTTGATGGTTTCTCAAGCATTCCTTAACTTCAAACTTCCATATCTCGCGATCGGATTGACGAACTCGAGAATTTCCTATTGCATCTGAAAGCAGAAACTCGTCCGATTACAACGGTATGTGCATTTTTCCCCTACGCCTTTGTAGTTATTGGTTTCGAGTATCAGACTTGCGAAAATTTTGATGGTTTCTCAAGCATTCCTTAACTTCAAACTCCCATATCCCGCGAACGGATTGACGAACTCGAGAAATTCCTGTTGCATGTGAAAGTCGAAAGTCGCCCGATTACAACCGTATGCGTATTTTTCCCCTAGGCCTTTGTAGTTATTGGTTTCGTGTATCAGACTTGCGAAAATTTTGAATGTTCCTCAACCAATCCTTATTTTCACACTTCCATATCTCGCGAACGGATTGACGAACTCGAGAATTTCCTATTGCCTCTATAAGCAGAAACTCGCCCGATTACAACGGTGTGTGTACTTTTCCCCGAGGCCATTCCAGTTGTTGGTTTCGAGTATCAGACCAGCGAAAATTTTGATGGTTCCTCAAGCATTCCTTAACTTCAAACTTCCATATCTCGCGAACGGATTGACGAACTCGAGAAATTCCTGTTGCATCTGAAAGTAGAAACTCGCCCGTTAACAATGATATGTGTACTTTTCCCCTAGGCCATTCCAGTTATTGGTTTCGAGTATCAGACTTGCGAAAATTTTGATGGTTTCTCAACCATTCCTCATCTTCACACTTCCATATCTCGCGAACGGATTGACGAACTCGAGAATTTCCTATTGCATCAGAAAGCAGAAACACGCCCGATTACAACGGTACGTGTATTTTTGACCTAGGCCATTCCAGTTATTGGTTTCGAGTATCAGACCAGCGAAAATTTTGAAGGTTTCTCAACCATTCCTTAACTTCAAACTCCCACATCTCGCGAACGGATTGACGAACTCGAGAAATTCCTGTTGCATCTGAAAGAAGAAACTCGCCCGATTTCAACGGTATGCACATTTTTGCCCTAGGCCATAGTAGTTATTGTTTTCGAGTATCAGACTTGCGAAAATTTTGATGGTTTCTCCAGCATTCCATAACTTCAAACTCCCATATCTCGCGTACGGATTGACGAACTCGAGAAATTCCTGTTGCATCTGAAAGCAGAAACTCGCCCGATTACAACGGTATGTGTATTTTTCCCCTAGGCCATTGTAGTTATTGGTTTCGAGTATCAGAGTTGCGAAAATTTTGATGGTTTCTCAAGCATTCCTTAACTTCAAACTCCCATATCTCGCGAACGGATTGACGAACTCGAGAATTTCCTGTTGCATCTGAAAGTAGAAACTCGCCCGTTAACAATGATATGTGTACTTTTCCCCTAGGCCATTGTAGTTATTGGTTTCGAGTATCAGACTTGCGAAAATTTTGATGGTTTCTCAACCATTCCTTAACTTCCAACTCCCATATCTCGCGAACGGATCGACGAGCTCGAGAATTTCCTATTGCGTCTGAAAGCAGAAACTCGCCCAAATACAACGGTGTGTACACTTTTCCCCTAGGCCATTCCAGTTGTTGGTTTCGAGTATCAGACCAGCGAAAATTTTGATGGTTTCTCAAGCATTCCTTAACTTCAAACTTCCATATCTCGCGAACGGATTGACGAACTCGAGAATTTCCTATTGCATCAGAAAGCAGAAACACGCCCGATTACAACGGTACGTGTATTTTTGACCTAGGCCATTCCAGTTATTGGTTTCGAGTATCAGACCAGCGAAAATTTTGAAGGTTTCTCAACTATTCCTTAACTTCAAACTCCCACATCTCGCGAACGGATTGACGAACTCGAGAAATTCCTGTTGCATCTGAAAGAAGAAACTCGCCCGATTTCAACGGTATGCACATTTTTGCCCTAGGCCATAGTAGTTATTGTTTTCGAGTATCAGACTTGCGAAAATTTTGATGGTTTCTCCAGCATTCCATAACTTCAAACTCCCATATCTCGCGTACGGATTGACGAACTCGAGAAATTCCTGTTGCATCTGAAAGCAGAAACTCGCCCGATTACAACGGTATGTGTATTTTTCCCCTAGGCCATTGTAGTTATTGGTTTCGAGTATCAGAGTTGCGAAAATTTTGATGGTTTCTCAAGCATTCCTTAACTTCAAACTCCCATATCTCGCGAACGGATTGACGAACTCGAGAATTTCCTATTGCAACTGAAAGCAGAAACTCGCCCGATTACAACGGTACGTGTATTTTTGACCTAGGCCATTCCAGTTATTGGTTTCGAGTATCAGACCAGCGAAAATTTTGAAGGTTTCTCAACCATTCCTTAACTTCAAACTCCCATATCTCGCGAACGGATTGACGAACTCGAGAAATTCCTGTTGCATCTGAAAGCAGAAACTCGCCCGATTTCTACGGTATGTGCATTTTTGCCCTAGGCCATAGTAGTTATTGGTTTCGAGTACCAGACTTGCGAAAATTTTGATGGTTTCTCAAGCATTCCATAACTTCAAACTCCCATATCTCGCGAACGGATTGACGAACTCGAGAAATTCCTGTTGCATCGGAAAGCAGAAACTCGCCCGATTACAACGGTATGTGTATTTTTCCCATAGGCCATTGTAGTTATTGGTTTCTAGCATCAGAATTGCGAAAATTTTGATGGTTTCTCAACCATTCCTTACTTCAAACTCCCATATCTTGCGAACGGATTGACGAACTCGAGAATTTCCTATTGCATCTGAAAGCAGAAACTCGCCCGATTACAACGGTGCGTGTATTTTTCCCCTAGACCTTTGTTGTTATTGGTTTCGAGTATCAGACTTGCGATAATTTTGATGGTTTCTCAAGCATTCCTTAACTTCAAACTCCCATATCTCGCGAATGGATTGACGAACTCGAGAAATTCCAGTTGCATCTGACAGCAGAAACTCGCCCGATTACAAAGGTGTGTGTACTTTTCCCCTAGGACATTCCAGTTGCTGGTTTCGAGTATCAGACTTGCGAAAATTTTGATGGTTTCTCAACCATTCCTTAAATTCGAACTCCCATATTTCGCGAGCGGATTGACGAACTCCAGAAATTCCTGTTGCATCTGAAAGCAGAAACTCGCCCGATTTCAACGGTATGTGCATTTTTGCCCTAGGCCATAGTAGTTATTGGTTTCGAGTACCAGACTTGTGAAAATTTTGATGGTTTCTCACGCATTCTATAATTTCAAACTCCCATATCTCGCGAACGGATTCACGACCTCGAGAAATTCCTGTTGCATCTGAAAGCAGAAACTCGCCCGATTTCAACGGTATGTGCATTTTTGCCCAAGGCCATAGTAGTTATTGGTTTCTAGTATCAGAATTGCGAAAATTTTGATGGTTTCTCAACCGTTCCTTAACTTCCACCTCCCATATCTCGCGAACGGAATGACGAACTCGAGAAATTCCTGTTGCATCTGAAAGTGGAAACTCGCCCGATTACAAAGGTATGTCCATTTTCCCCCTATGCCTTTGTAGTTATTGGTGCGAGTATCAGACTTGCGAAAATTTTGATGGTTTCTCAACCGTTCCTTAACTTCAAACTCCCATATCTCGCGAACGGAATGACGAACTCGAGAAATTCCTGTTGCATCTGAAAGTGGAAACTCGCCGGATTACAATGGCGTGTGTACTTTTCCCCTTGGCCATTCCAGTTATTGGTTTCGAGTATCAGACCAGCGAAAATTTTGATGGTTTCTCAACCATTCCTTAACTTCAAACTCCCATATCTCGCGAACGGAATGACGAACACGAGAAATTCCTGTTGCATCTGAAAGTGGAAACTCGCCCGATTACAAAGGAATGTCCATTTTTCCCCTATGCCTTTGTAGTTATTGGTGCGAGTATCAGACTTGCGAAAATTTTGATGGTTTCTCAAGCATTCCATAACTTCAAACTCCCATATCTCGCGAACGGATTGACGAACTCGAGAAATTCCTGTTGCATCTGAAAGCAGAAACTCGCCCGATTACAAAGGTATGTGCATTTTTCCCCTATGCCTTCGTAGTTATTGGTTTCGAGTATCAGATTTGCGAAAATTTTGATGGTTTCTCAACCATTCCTTACCTTCAAACTCCCATATCTCGCGAACGGAATGACGAACTCGAGAAATTCCTATTGCATCTGAAAGCAGAAACTCGCCCGATTACAACGGTACGTGTATTTTTGCCCTAGGCCATAGTAGATATTGGATTCGAGTATCAGACCAGCGAAAATTTTGATGGTTTCTCAACCATTCCTTAACTTCAAGCTCCCATATCTCGCGAACGGATTGACGAACTCGAGAAATTCCTGTTGCATCTGAAAGCAGAAACTCGCCCGATTTCAACGGTATGTGCATTTTTGCCCTAGGCCATAGTAGTTATTGGTTTCGAGTATCAGAATTGCGAAAATTTTGATGGTTTCTCAACCATTCCTTAATTTCCAACTCCCATATCTCGCGAACGGATTGACGAGCTCGAGAATTTCCTATTGCTTCTGAAAGCAGAAACTCGCCCGAATACAACGGTGTGTGTACTTTTCCCCTAGGCCATTCCAGTTGTTGGTTTCGAGTATCAGACCAGCGAAAATATTGATGGTTTCTCAAGCATTCCTTAACTTCAAACTTCCATATCTCGCGATCGGATTGACGAACTCGAGAATTTCCTATTGCATCTGAAAGCAGAAACTCGCCCGATTACAGCGGTATGTGTATTTTTGCCCTAGGCCATAGTGGTTATTGGTTTCGAGTATCAGACTTGCGAAAATTGTGATGGTTTCTCAACCATTCCTTAACTTCAAACTCCCATATCTCGCGAACGAATTGACTACCTCGAGAAATTCCTGTTGCATCTGACAGCAGAAACTCGCCCGATTACAACGGTGTGTGTATTTTTCCCCTAGGCCATTGTAGTTATTGGTTTCGAGTATCAGACTTGCGAAAATTTTGATGGTTTCTCAACCATTCCTTAACTTCAAACTACCATATCTCGCGAACGGATTGACGAACTCGAGAATTTCCTATTGCATCTGAAAGTGGAAACTCGCCCGATTACAAAGGAATGTCCATTTTTCCCCTATGCCTTTGTAGTTATTGGTGCGAGTATCAGACTTGCGAAAATTTTGATGGTTTCTCAAGCATTCCATAACTTCAAACTCCCATATCTCGCGAACGGATTGACGAACTCGAGAAATTCCTGTTGCCTCTGAAAGCAGAAACTCGCCCGATTACAAAGGTATGTGCATTTTTCCCCTATGCCTTCGTAGTTATTGGTTTCGAGTATCAGATTTGCGAAAATTTTGATGGTTTCTCAACCATTCCTTACCTTCAAACTCCCATATCTCGCGAACGGAATGACGAACTCGAGAAATTCCTATTGCATCTGAAAGCAGAAACTCGCCCGATTACAACGGTACGTGTATTTTTGCCCTAGGCCATAGTAGATATTGGATTCGAGTATCAGACCAGCGAAAATTTTGATGGTTTCTCAACCATTCCTTAACTTCAAGCTCCCATATCTCGCGAACGGATTGACGAACTCGAGAAATTCCTGTTGCATCTGAAAGCAGAAACTCGCCCGATTTCAACGGTATGTGCATTTTTGCCCTAGGCCATAGTAGTTATTGGTTTCGAGTATCAGACTTGCGAAAATTTTGGTGGTTTCTCAACCATTCCTTAACTTCAAGCTCCCATATCTCGCGAACGGATTGACGAACTCGAAAATTTCCTATTGCATCTGAAAGCAGAAACTCGCCCGATTACAACGGTACGTGTATTTTTGCCCTAGGCCATAGTAGATATTGGATTCGAGTATCAGACCAGCGAAAATTTTGATGGTTTCTCAACCATTCCTTAACTTCAAGCTCCCATATCTCGCGAACGGATTGACGAACTCGAGAAATTCCTGTTGCATCTGAAAGCAGAAACTCGCCCGATTTCAACGGTATGTGCATTTTTGCCCTAGGCCATAGTAGTTATTGGTTTCGAGTATCAGACTTGCGAAAATTTTGGTGGTTTCTCAACCATTCCTTAACTTCAAGCTCCCATATCTCGCGAACGGATTGACGAACTCGAGAAATTCCTGTTGCATCTGAAAGCAGAAACTCGCCCGATTACAACGGTACGTGTATTTTTCCCCTAGGCCTTTGTTGTTACTGTTTTCGAGTATCAGACTTGCGATAATTTTGATGGTTTCTCAAGCATTCCTTGACTTCAAACTCCCATATCTCGCGAATGGATTGACGAACTCGAGAAATTCCTGTTGCATCTGACAGCAGAAACTCGCCCGATTACAACGGTATGTGTATTTTTCCCCTAGGCCATTGTAGTTATTGGTTTCGAGTATCAGACTTGCGAAAATTTTGATGGTGTTTCAAACATTCCTTAACTTCAAACTACCATATCTCGCGAACGGATTGACGAACTCGAGAAATTCCTGTTGCATCTGAAAGCAGAAGCTCGCCCGATTACAACGGTATGTGCATTTTCCCCCTATGCCTTTGTAGTTATTGGTTTCGAGTATCAGACTTGCGAAAATTTTGATGGTGTTTCAAACATTCCTTAACTTCAAACTACCATATCTCGCGAACGGATTGACGAACTCGAGAAATTCCTGTTGCATCTGAAAGCAGAAGCTCGCCCGATTACAACGGTATGTGCATTTTCCCCCTATGCCTTTGTAGTTATTGGTTTCGAGTATCAGGCTTGCGAAAATTTTGATGGTTTCTCAAGCATTCCTTAACTTCAAACTTCCATATCTCGCGAACGGATTGACGAACTCGAGAAATTCCTGTTGCATCTGAAAGCAGAAACTCGCGCGATTACAACGGTATGTGTATTTCTCCCCTAGGCAATTGTAATTATTGGTTTCTAGCATCAGAATTGCGAAAATTTTGATGGTTTCTCAACCATTCCTTAACTTCAAACTCCCATATCTCGCGAACGGAATGACGAACTCGAGAAATTCCTGTTGCATCTGAAAGTGGAAACTCGCCCGATTACAAAGGTATGTGCATTTTTCCCCTATGCCTTCGTAGTTATTGGTTTCGAGTATCAGATTTGCGAAAATTGTGATGGTTCTCAACCATTCCTTAACTTCAAACTCCCATATCTCGCGAACGCATTGACGAACTCGAGAAATTCCTGTTGCATCTGACAGCAGAAACTCGCCCGATTACATCGGTATGTGTATTTTTCCCCTAGGCCATTGTAGTTATTGGTTTCGAGTATCAGACTTACGAAAATTTTGATGGTTTCTCAACCATTCCTTATTTTCACACTTCCATATCTCGCGAACGGAAAGACGAACTCGAGTAATTCCTGTTGCATCTGAAAGTGGAAACTCGCCCGATTACAAAGGTATGTCCATTTTTCCCCTATGCCTTTGTAGTTATTGGTGCGAGTATCAGACTTGCGAAAATTTTGATGGTTTCTCAAGCATTCCATAACTTCAAACTCCCATATCTCGCGAACGGATTGACGAACTCGAGAAATTCCTATTGCATCTGAAAGCAGAAACACGCCCGATTACAACGATACGTGTATTTTTGACCTAGGCCATTCCAGTTATTGGTTTCGAGTATCAGACCAGCGAAAATTTTAAAGGTTTCTCAATCATTCCTTAACTTCAAACTGCCATATCTCGCGAGCTGATTGACGAACTCGAGAATTTCCTGTTGCATCTGAAAGCAGAAACTCGCCCGATTTCTACGGTATGTGCATTTTTGCCCTAGGCCATAGTAGTTATTGGTTTCGAGTACCAGACTTGCGAAAATTTTGATGGTTTCTCAAGCATTCCATAACTTCGAACTCCCACATCTCGCGAACGGATTGACGAACTCGAGAAATTCCTGTTGCATCGGAAAGCAGAAACTCGCCCGATTACAACGGTATGTGTATTTTTCCCATAGGCCATTGTAGTTATTGGTTTCTAGCATCAGAATTGCGAAAATTTTGATGGTTTCTCAACCATTCCTTAACTTCAAACTCCCATATCTTGCGAACGGATTGACGAACTCGAGAATTTCCTATTGCATCTGAAAGCAGAAACTCGCCCGATTACAACGGTACGTGTATTTTTCCCCTAGGCCTTTGTTGTTATTGGTTTCGAGTATCAGACTTGCGATAATTTTGATGGTTTCTCAAGCATTCCTTAACTTCAAACTACCATATCTCGCGAACGGATTGACGAACTCGAGAAATTCCTGTTGCATCTGAAAGCAGAAGCTCGCCCGATTACAACGGTATGTGCATTTTCCCCCTATGCCTTTGTAGTTATTGGTTTCGAGTATCAGGCTTGCGAAAATTTTGATGGTTTCTCAAGCATTCCTTAACTTCAAACTCCCATATCTCGCGAACGGATTGACGAACTCGAGAAATTCCTGTTGCATCTGAAAGCAGAAACTCGCGCGATTACAACGGTATGTGTATTTCTCCCCTAGGCAATTGTAATTATTGGTTTCTAGCATCAGAATTGCGAAAATTTTGATGGTTTCTCAACCATTCCTTAACTTCAAACTCCCATATCTCGCGAACGGAATGACGAACTCGAGAAATTCCTGTTGCATCTGAAAGTGGAAACTCGCCCGATTACAAAGGTATGTGCATTTTTCCCCTATGCCTTCGTAGTTATTGGTTTCGAGTATCAGATTTGCGAAAATTGTGATGGTTCTCAACCATTCCTTAACTTCAAACTCCCATATCTCGCGAACGCATTGACGAACTCGAGAAATTCCTGTTGCATCTGACAGCAGAAACTCGCCCGATTACATCGGTATGTGTATTTTTCCCCTAGGCCATTGTAGTTATTGGTTTCGAGTATCAGACTTACGAAAATTTTGATGGTTTCTCAACCATTCCTTATTTTCACACTTCCATATCTCGCGAACGGAAAGACGAACTCGAGTAATTCCTGTTGCATCTGAAAGTGGAAACTCGCCCGATTACAAAGGTATGTCCATTTTTCCCCTATGCCTTTGTAGTTATTGGTGCGAGTATCAGACTTGCGAAAATTTTGATGGTTTCTCAAGCATTCCATAACTTCAAACTCCCATATCTCGCGAACGGATTGACGAACTCGAGAAATTCCTATTGCATCTGAAAGCAGAAACACGCCCGATTACAACGATACGTGTATTTTTGACCTAGGCCATTCCAGTTATTGGTTTCGAGTATCAGACCAGCGAAAATTTTAAAGGTTTCTCAATCATTCCTTAACTTCAAACTGCCATATCTCGCGAGCTGATTGACGAACTCGAGAATTTCCTGTTGCATCTGAAAGCAGAAACTCGCCCGATTTCTACGGTATGTGCATTTTTGCCCTAGGCCATAGTAGTTATTGGTTTCGAGTACCAGACTTGCGAAAATTTTGATGGTTTCTCAAGCATTCCATAACTTCAAACTCCCACATCTCGCGAACGGATTGACGAACTCGAGAAATTCCTGTTGCATCGGAAAGCAGAAACTCGCCCGATTACAACGGTATGTGTATTTTTCCCATAGGCCATTGTAGTTATTGGTTTCTAGCATCAGAATTGCGAAAATTTTGATGGTTTCTCAACCATTCCTTAACTTCAAACTCCCATATCTTGCGAACGGATTGACGAACTCGAGAATTTCCTATTGCATCTGAAAGCAGAAACTCGCCCGATTACAACGGTACGTGTATTTTTCCCCTAGGCCTTTGTTGTTATTGGTTTCGAGTATCAGACTTGCGATAATTTTGATGGTTTCTCAAGCATTCCTTAACTTCAAACTCCCATATCTCGCGAATGGATTGACGAACTCGAGAAACTCCAGTTGCATCTGACAGCAGAAACTCGCCCGATTACAAAGGTGTGTGTACTTTTCCCCTAGGCCATTCCAGTTGCTGGTTTCGAGTATCAGGCTTGCGAAAATTTTGATGGTTTCTCAACCATTCCTTAAATTCGAACTCCCATATTTCGCGAGCGGATTGACGAACTCGAGAAATTCCTGTTGCATCTGAAAGCAGAAACTCACCCGATTTCAACGGTATGTGCATTTTTGCCCTAGGCCATAGTAGTTATTGGTTTCTAGTATCAGAATTGCGAAAATTTTGATGGTTTCTAAACCGTTCCTTAACTTCCACCTCCCATATCTCGCGAACGGAATGACGAACTCGAGAAATTCCTGTTGCATCTGAAAGTGGAAACTCGCCCGATTACAAAGGTATGTCCATTTTTCCCCTATGCCTTTGTAGTTATTGGTGCGAGTATCAGACTTGCGAAAATTTTGATGGTTTCTCAAGCATTCCATAACTTCAAACTCCCATATCTCGCGAACGGATTGACGAACTCGAGAAATTCCTGTTGCATCTGAAAGCAGAAACTCGCCCGATTACAACGGTATGTGTATTTTTCCCCTAGGCCATTGTAGTTATTGGTTTCTAGCATCAGAATTGCGAAAATTTTGATGGTTTCTCAACCTTTCCTTAACTTCAAACTCCCATATCTCGAGAACGGAATGACGAACTCGAGAATTTCCTGTTGCATCTGGAAGTGGAAACTCGCCGATTACAAAGGTATGTGCATTTTTCCCCTATGCCTTTGTAGTTATTGGTTTCGAGTATCAGACTTGCGAAAATTTTGATGGTTTCTCAACCATTCCTTAACTTCAAACTCCCATATCTCGCGAACGGATTGACGAATTCGAGAATTTCCTATTGCATCTAAAAGCAGAAACTCGCCCGATTACAAAGGTGTGTGTACTTTTCCCCTAGGCCATTCCAGTTGTTGGTTTCGAGTATCAGACTTGCGAAAATTTTGATGGTTTCTCAACCATTCCTTAAATTCGAACTCCCATATTTCGCGAACGGATTGACGAACTCGAGAATTTCCTATTGCATCTGAAAGCAGAAACACGCCCGATTACAACGATACGTGTATTTTTGACCTAGGCCATTCCAGTTATTGGTTTCGAGTATCACACCAGCGAAAATTTTAAAGGTTTCTCAATCATTCCTTAACTTCAAAATCCCATATCTCGCGAGCGGATTGACGAACTCGAGAAATTCCTGTTGCATCTGAAAGCAGAAACTCGCCCGATTTCTACGGTATGTGCATTTTTGCCCTAGGCCATAGTAGTTATTGGTTTCGAGTATCAGACTTGCGGAAATTTTGATGGTTTCTCAAGCATTCCTTAACTTCAAACTCCCATATCTCGCGAACGGATTGACGAACTCGAGAATTTCCTATTGCATCTGAAAGCAGAAACTCGCCCGATTACAACGGTACGTGTATTTTTGCCCTAGGGCATAGTAGATATTGGTTTCGAGTATCAGACTTGCGAAAATTGTGAGGGTTTCTCAACCATTCCTTAACTTCAAACTCCCATATCTCGCGAACGGATTGACGAACTCGAGAATTTCCTATTGCATCTGAAAGCAGAAACTCGCCCGATTACAACGGTTTGTGTATTTTTCCCCTAGGCCTATGTAGTTATTGGTTTCTAGCATCAGAATTGCGAAAATTT
Source organism: Ptiloglossa arizonensis (assembly GCF_051014685.1). Taxonomy (NCBI): domain Eukaryota; kingdom Metazoa; phylum Arthropoda; class Insecta; order Hymenoptera; family Colletidae; genus Ptiloglossa; species Ptiloglossa arizonensis. The sequence continues at coordinate 633,856 of NW_027478515.1, forward strand.
TGATGGTTTCTCAACCATTCCTTAACTTCAAACTCCCATATCTCGCGAACGGAATGACGAACTCGAGAAATTCCTGTTGCATCTGAAAGTGGAAACTCGCCCGATTACAAATGTATGTGCATTTGTCCCGTACGCCTTTGTAGTTATTGGTTTCGAGTATCAGACTTGCGAAAATTTTGATGGTTTCTCAAGCATTCCTTAACTTCAAACTCCCATATCTCGCGAACGGAATGACGAACTCGAGAAATTCCTGTTGCATCTGAAAGTAGAAACTCGCACGATTACAATGTTGTGTGTACTTTTCCCCTAGGCCATTCCAGTTATTGGTTTCGAGTATCAGACTTGTGAAAATTTTGGTGGTTTCTCAAGCATTCCATAACTTCAAACTCCCATATCTCGCGAACGGATTGACGAACTCGAGAAATTCCTATTGCATCTGAAAGTATAATAGAAACTCGCACAATTACAATGGTGGGTGTATTTCCCCCCTAGGCCATTGTAGTTATTGGTTTCGAGTATCAGACTTGCGGAAATTTTGATGGTTTCTCAACCATCTCTTAAATCCAAACTCCGATATTTCGCGAACGGATTGACGAACATTTGAAATTCCTGACACATCTGAAATGAGAAACTCGACCGATTACAATGGTGTGTGTACTTTTCCCCGAAGCCATTGCAGTTATTGCTTTCTAGTATCAGACTTGCGATAATTTTGATGGTTTCTCTACCATTCCTTAACTTCAAACTCCCATATCTCGCGAACGGAATGACGAACTCGAGATATTCCTGTTGCATCTGAAAGTAGAAACTCGCCCGATTACAATGGTGTGTGTACTTTTCCCCTAGGCCATTCCAGTTAAAGGGTTCGAGTATCCGACTTGCGAAAATTTTGATGGTTTCTCAACCATTCCTTAACTTCGAACTCCCATATCTCGCGAACGGATTGACGAACTCCAGAAATTCCTGTTGCATCTGAAAGTTGAAACTCGCCCGATTCAAATGGTATGTGTACTTTTCCCCGAGGCCATTCCAGTTATTGGTTTCGAGTATCAGACTTGCGAAATTTTGATGGTTTCTCAACCATTCCTTCACTTCAAACTCCCATATCTCGCGAACGGATTGACGAACTCCAGAAATTCCTGTTGCATCTGAAAGTAGAAACTCGCCCGATTACAATGGTGTGTGTATTTTTCCCCGAGGCCATTCCAGTTATTGGTTTCGAGTATCCGACTTGCGAAAATTGTGAGGGTTTCTCAACCATTCCTTAACTTCAAACTCCCATATCTCGCGAACGGATTGACGAACTCGAGAATTTCCTATTGCATCTGAAAGCAGAAACTCGCCCGATTACAACGGTACGTGTATTTTTCCCCTAGGCCTTTGTAGTTATTGGTTTCGAGAATCAGACTTGCGATAATTTTGATGGTTTCTCAAGCATTCCTTAACTCCAAACTCCCATATCTCGCGAACGGATTGACGAACTCGAGAAGTTCCTGTTGCATCTGACAGCAGAAACTCGCCCGATTACAACGGTATGTGTATTTTTCCCCTAGGCCATTGTAGTTATTGGTTTCGAGTATCAGACTTGCGATAATTTTGATGGTTTCTCAACCATTCCTTATCTTCAAACTACCATATCTCGCGAACGGTTTGACGAACTCGAGAATTTCCTATTGCATCTAAAAGCAGAAACTCGCCCGATTACAAAGGTGTGTGTACTTTTCCCCTAGGCCATTCCAGTTGTTGGTTTCGAGTATCAGACTTGCGAAAATTTTGATGGTTTCTCAACCATTCCTTAAATTCGAACTCCCATATCTCACGAACGGATTGACCAACTCGAGAAATTCCTGTTGCATATGAGAGCAGAAGCTCGCCCGATTAGAACGGTATGTGTATTTTTGCCCTGGACAATAGTAGTTATTGGTTTCGAGTATCAGACTTGCGGAAATTTTGTTGGTTTCCCTACCATTCCTTAACTTCAAACTCCCATATCTCGCGAACGTATTGGCGAACTGGAGATATTCCTGTTGCATCTGAAAGTAGAAACTCGCCCGATTACAACGGTGTGCGTACTTTTCCCCTAGGCAATAGTAGTTATTGGTTTCGAGGATCAGACTTGCGAAAATTTTGATGGTTTCTCAACCATTCCTTAACTTCAAACTCCCATATCTCGCGAACGGAATGACGAACTCGAGATATTCCTGTTGCATCTGAAAGTAGAAACTCGCCCGATTACAATGGTGTGTGTACTTTTCCCCTAGGCCATTCCAGTTGTTGGTTTCGAGTATCAGACTTGCGAAAATTTTGATGGTTTCTCAACCATTCCTTAAATTCGAACTCCCATATCTCACGAACGGATTGACCAACTCGAGAAATTCCTGTTGCATATGAGAGCAGAAGCTCGCCCGATTAGAACGGTATGTGTATTTTTGCCCTGGACAATAGTAGTTATTGGTTTCGAGTATCAGACTTGCGGAAATTTTGTTGGTTTCCCTACCATTCCTTAACTTCAAACTCCCATATCTCGCGAACGTATTGGCGAACTGGAGATATTCCTGTTGCATCTGAAAGTAGAAACTCGCCCGATTACAACGGTGTGCGTACTTTTCCCCTAGGCAATAGTAGTTATTGGTTTCGAGGATCAGACTTGCGAAAATTTTGATGGTTTCTCAACCATTCCTTAACTTCAAACTCCCATATCTCGCGAACGGAATGACGAACTCGAGATATTCCTGTTGCATCTGAAAGTAGAAACTCGCCCGATTACAATGGTGTGTGTACTTTTCCCCTAGGCCATTCCAGTTATTGATTTCGAGTATCAGACTTGCGAAAATTTTGATGGTTTCTCAACCATTCCTTAACTTCAAACTCCCATATCTCGCGAGCGGATTGTCGAACTCGAGAAATTCCTGTTGCATCTGAAAGCAGAAACACGCCCGAATACAATGGTGTGTGTACTTTTCCCCTAGGCCATTCCAGTTATTGGTTTCGAGTATCAGACCAGTGAAAATTTTCATGGTTTCTCGACCATTCCTTAACTTCAAACTCCCATATCTCGCGATCGGATTGACGAACTGGAGAAATTCCTGTTGCATCTGAAAGTAGAAACTCGCCCGATTACAATGGTGTGTGTACATTTCCCCTAGGCCATTCCAGTTACAGGTTTCGAGTATCAGACTTGCGAATATTTTGATGGTTTCTCAACCATCTCTTAAATCCAAACTCCGATATTTCGCGAACGGATTGACGAACTTTTGAAATTCCTGACGCATCTGAAAGGAGAAACTCGGCCGATTACAATGGTGTGTGTACTTTTCCGCGAGGCCATTCCAGTTATTGCTTTCTAGTATCAGACTTGCGAAAATTTTGATGGTTTCTCAACCATTCCTTAACTTCAAACTCCCATATCTCGCGAACGTATTGGCGAACTCGAGATATTCCTGTTGCATCTGAAAGTAGAAACTCGCCCGATTACAGTGGTGTGCGTACTTTTCCCCTAGGCAATAGTAGTTATTGGTTTCGAGTATCAGACTTGCGAAAATTTTGATGGTTTCTCAACCATTCCTTAACTTCAAACTCCCATATCTCGCGAACGTATTGGCGAACTCGAGATATTCCTGTTGCATCTGAAAGTAGAAACTCGCCCGATTACAGTGGTGTGCGTACTTTTCCCCTAGGCAATAGTAGTTATTGGTTTCGAGTATCAGACTTGCGAAAATTTTGATGGTTTCTCAACCATTCCTTAACTTCAAACTCCCATATCTCGCGAACGTATTGGCGAACTCGAGAAATTCCAGTTGTATCTGAAAGCAGAAACTCGCCCGAATACAATGGTGTGTGTACTTTTCCCCTAGGCCATTCCAGTTATTGGTTTCGAGTATCAGACCAGTGAAAATTTTCATGGTTTCTCAACCATTCCTTAACTTCAAACTCCCATATCTCGCGACCGGATTGACGAACTGGAGAAATTCCTGTTGCATCTGAAAGTAGAAACTCGCCCGATTACATTGGTGTGTGTACTTCTCCCCTAAGCCATTTCAGTTATTGGTTTCGAGTATCAGACTTGCGAAAATTTTGATGGTTTCTCAACCATCTCTTAAATCCAAACTCCGATATTTCGCGAACGGATTGACGAACTTTTGAAATTCCTGACGCATCTGAAAGGAGAAACTCGACCGATTACAATGGTGTGTGTACTTTTCCCCGAGGCCATTCCAGTTATTGCTTTCTAGTATCAGACTTGCGAAAATTTTGATGATTTCTCAACCATTCCTTAACTTCAGTCTCCCATATCTCGTGAACGGAATGACGAACTCGAGATATTCCTGTTGCATCTGAAAGTAGAAACTCGCCCGATTACAATGGTGTCTGTACTTTTCCCCCAGGCCATTCCAGTTATTGGTTTTGAGTATCCGACTTGCGAAAATTTTGATGGTTTCTCAACCGTTCCTTAACTTCGAACTCCCATATCTCGCGAACGGATTGACGAACTCCAAAAATTCCTGTTGCATCTGAAAGTGGAAACTCGCCCGATTACAAATGTATGTGCATTTGTCCCGTACGCCTTTGTAGTTATTGGTTTCGAGTATCAGACTTGCGAAAATTTTGATGGTTTCTCAAGCATTCCTTAACTTCAAACTCCCATATCTCGCGAACGGAATGACGAACTCGAGAAATTCCTGTTGCATCTGAAAGTAGAAACTCGCACGATTACAATGTTGTGTGTACTTTTCCCCTAGGCCATTCCAGTTATTGGTTTCGAGTATCAGACTTGTGAAAATTTTGGTGGTTTCTCAAGCATTCCATAACTTCAAACTCCCATATCTCGCGAACGGATTGACGAACTCGAGAAATTCCTATTGCATCTGAAAGTATAATAGAAACTCGCACAATTACAATGGTGGGTGTATTTCCCCCCTAGGCCATTGTAGTTATTGGTTTCGAGTATCAGACTTGCGGAAATTTTGATGGTTTCTCAACCATCTCTTAAATCCAAACTCCGATATTTCGCGAACGGATTGACGAACATTTGAAATTCCTGACACATCTGAAATGAGAAACTCGACCGATTACAATGGTGTGTGTACTTTTCCCCGAAGCCATTGCAGTTATTGCTTTCTAGTATCAGACTTGCGATAATTTTGATGGTTTCTCTACCATTCCTTAACTTCAAACTCCCATATCTCGCGAACGGAATGACGAACTCGAGATATTCCTGTTGCATCTGAAAGTAGAAACTCGCCCGATTACAATGGTGTGTGTACTTTTCCCCTAGGCCATTCCAGTTAAAGGGTTCGAGTATCCGACTTGCGAAAATTTTGATGGTTTCTCAACCATTCCTTAACTTCGAACTCCCATATCTCGCGAACGGATTGACGAACTCCAGAAATTCCTGTTGCATCTGAAAGTTGAAACTCGCCCGATTCAAATGGTATGTGTACTTTTCCCCGAGGCCATTCCAGTTATTGGTTTCGAGTATCAGACTTGCGAAATTTTGATGGTTTCTCAACCATTCCTTCACTTCAAACTCCCATATCTCGCGAACGGATTGACGAACTCCAGAAATTCCTGTTGCATCTGAAAGTAGAAACTCGCCCGATTACAATGGTGTGTGTATTTTTCCCCGAGGCCATTCCAGTTATTGGTTTCGAGTATCCGACTTGCGAAAATTGTGAGGGTTTCTCAACCATTCCTTAACTTCAAACTCCCATATCTCGCGAACGGATTGACGAACTCGAGAATTTCCTATTGCATCTGAAAGCAGAAACTCGCCCGATTACAACGGTACGTGTATTTTTCCCCTAGGCCTTTGTAGTTATTGGTTTCGAGAATCAGACTTGCGATAATTTTGATGGTTTCTCAAGCATTCCTTAACTCCAAACTCCCATATCTCGCGAACGGATTGACGAACTCGAGAAGTTCCTGTTGCATCTGACAGCAGAAACTCGCCCGATTACAACGGTATGTGTATTTTTCCCCTAGGCCATTGTAGTTATTGGTTTCGAGTATCAGACTTGCGATAATTTTGATGGTTTCTCAACCATTCCTTATCTTCAAACTACCATATCTCGCGAACGGTTTGACGAACTCGAGAATTTCCTATTGCATCTAAAAGCAGAAACTCGCCCGATTACAAAGGTGTGTGTACTTTTCCCCTAGGCCATTCCAGTTGTTGGTTTCGAGTATCAGACTTGCGAAAATTTTGATGGTTTCTCAACCATTCCTTAAATTCGAACTCCCATATCTCACGAACGGATTGACCAACTCGAGAAATTCCTGTTGCATATGAGAGCAGAAGCTCGCCCGATTAGAACGGTATGTGTATTTTTGCCCTGGACAATAGTAGTTATTGGTTTCGAGTATCAGACTTGCGGAAATTTTGTTGGTTTCCCTACCATTCCTTAACTTCAAACTCCCATATCTCGCGAACGTATTGGCGAACTGGAGATATTCCTGTTGCATCTGAAAGTAGAAACTCGCCCGATTACAACGGTGTGCGTACTTTTCCCCTAGGCAATAGTAGTTATTGGTTTCGAGGATCAGACTTGCGAAAATTTTGATGGTTTCTCAACCATTCCTTAACTTCAAACTCCCATATCTCGCGAACGGAATGACGAACTCGAGATATTCCTGTTGCATCTGAAAGTAGAAACTCGCCCGATTACAATGGTGTGTGTACTTTTCCCCTAGGCCATTCCAGTTGTTGGTTTCGAGTATCAGACTTGTGAAAATTTTGGTGGTTTCTCAAGCATTCCATAACTTCAAACTCACATATCTCGCGACCGGATTGACGAACTGGAGAAATTCCTGTTGCATCTGAAAGTAGAAACTCGCCCGATTACATTGGTGTGTGTACTTCTCCCCTAAGCCATTTCAGTTATTGGTTTCGAGTATCAGACTTGCGAAAATTTTGATGGTTTCTCAACCATCTCTTAAATCCAAACTCCGATATTTCGCGAACGGATTGACGAACTTTTGAAATTCCTGACGCATCTGAAAGGAGAAACTCGACCGATTACAATGGTGTGTGTACTTTTCCCCGAGGCCATTCCAGTTATTGCTTTCTAGTATCAGACTTGCGAAAATTTTGATGATTTCTCAACCATTCCTTAACTTCAGTCTCCCATATCTCGTGAACGGAATGACGAACTCGAGATATTCCTGTTGCATCTGAAAGTAGAAACTCGCCCGATTACAATGGTGTCTGTACTTTTCCCCTAGGCCATTCCAGTTATTGGTTTTGAGTATCCGACTTGCGAAAATTTTGATGGTTTCTCAACCGTTCCTTAACTTCGAACTCCCATATCTCGCGAACGGATTGACGAACTCCAAAAATTCCTGTTGCATCTGAAAGTGGAAACTCGCCCGATTACAAATGTATGTGCATTTGTCCCGTACGCCTTTGTAGTTATTGGTTTCGAGTATCAGACTTGCGAAAATTTTGATGGTTTCTCAAGCATTCCTTAACTTCAAACTCCCATATCTCGCGAACGGAATGACGAACTCGAGAAATTCCTGTTGCATCTGAAAGTAGAAACTCGCACGATTACAATGTTGTGTGTACTTTTCCCCTAGGCCATTCCAGTTATTGGTTTCGAGTATCAGACTTGTGAAAATTTTGGTAGTTTCTCAAGCATTCCATAACTTCAAACTCCCATATCTCGCGAACGGATTGACGAACTCGAGAAATTCCTATTGCATCTGAAAGTATAATAGAAACTCGCACAATTACAATGGTGGGTGTATTTCCCCCCTAGGCCATTGTAGTTATTGGTTTCGAGTATCAGACTTGCGGAAATTTTGATGGTTTCTCAACCATCTCTTAAATCCAAACTCCGATATTTCGCGAACGGATTGACGAACATTTGAAATTCCTGACACATCTGAAATGAGAAACTCGACCGATTACAATGGTGTGTGTACTTTTCCCCGAAGCCATTGCAGTTATTGCTTTCTAGTATCAGACTTGCGATAATTTTGATGGTTTCTCTACCATTCCTTAACTTCAAACTCCCATATCTCGCGAACGGAATGACGAACTCGAGATATTCCTGTTGCATCTGAAAGTAGAAACTCGCCCGATTACAATGGTGTGTGTACTTTTCCCCTAGGCCATTCCAGTTAAAGGGTTCGAGTATCCGACTTGCGAAAATTTTGATGGTTTCTCAACCATTCCTTAACTTCGAACTCCCATATCTCGCGAACGGATTGACGAACTCCAGAAATTCCTGTTGCATCTGAAAGTTGAAACTCGCCCGATTCAAATGGTATGTGTACTTTTCCCCGAGGCCATTCCAGTTATTGGTTTCGAGTATCAGACTTGCGAAATTTTGATGGTTTCTCAACCATTCCTTCACTTCAAACTCCCATATCTCGCGAACGGATTGACGAACTCCAGAAATTCCTGTTGCATCTGAAAGTAGAAACTCGCCCGATTACAATGGTGTGTGTATTTTTCCCCGAGGCCATTCCAGTTATTGGTTTCGAGTATCCGACTTGCGAAAATTGTGAGGGTTTCTCAACCATTCCTTAACTTCAAACTCCCATATCTCGCGAACGGATTGACGAACTCGAGAATTTCCTATTGCATCTGAAAGCAGAAACTCGCCCGATTACAACGGTACGTGTATTTTTCCCCTAGGCCTTTGTAGTTATTGGTTTCGAGAATCAGACTTGCGATAATTTTGATGGTTTCTCAAGCATTCCTTAACTCCAAACTCCCATATCTCGCGAACGGATTGACGAACTCGAGAAGTTCCTGTTGCATCTGACAGCAGAAACTCGCCCGATTACAACGGTATGTGTATTTTTCCCCTAGGCCATTGTAGTTATTGGTTTCGAGTATCAGACTTGCGATAATTTTGATGGTTTCTCAACCATTCCTTATCTTCAAACTACCATATCTCGCGAACGGTTTGACGAACTCGAGAATTTCCTATTGCATCTAAAAGCAGAAACTCGCCCGATTACAAAGGTGTGTGTACTTTTCCCCTAGGCCATTCCAGTTGTTGGTTTCGAGTATCAGACTTGCGAAAATTTTGATGGTTTCTCAACCATTCCTTAAATTCGAACTCCCATATCTCACGAACGGATTGACCAACTCGAGAAATTCCTGTTGCATATGAGAGCAGAAGCTCGCCCGATTAGAACGGTATGTGTATTTTTGCCCTGGACAATAGTAGTTATTGGTTTCGAGTATCAGACTTGCGGAAATTTTGTTGGTTTCCCTACCATTCCTTAACTTCAAACTCCCATATCTCGCGAACGTATTGGCGAACTGGAGATATTCCTGTTGCATCTGAAAGTAGAAACTCGCCCGATTACAACGGTGTGCGTACTTTTCCCCTAGGCAATAGTAGTTATTGGTTTCGAGGATCAGACTTGCGAAAATTTTGATGGTTTCTCAACCATTCCTTAACTTCAAACTCCCATATCTCGCGAACGGAATGACGAACTCGAGATATTCCTGTTGCATCTGAAAGTAGAAACTCGCCCGATTACAATGGTGTGTGTACTTTTCCCCTAGGCCATTCCAGTTGTTGGTTTCGAGTATCAGACTTGCGAAAATTTTGATGGTTTCTCAACCATTCCTTAAATTCGAACTCCCATATCTCACGAACGGATTGACCAACTCGAGAAATTCCTGTTGCATATGAGAGCAGAAGCTCGCCCGATTAGAACGGTATGTGTATTTTTGCCCTGGACAATAGTAGTTATTGGTTTCGAGTATCAGACTTGCGGAAATTTTGTTGGTTTCCCTACCATTCCTTAACTTCAAACTCCCATATCTCGCGAACGTATTGGCGAACTGGAGATATTCCTGTTGCATCTGAAAGTAGAAACTCGCCCGATTACAACGGTGTGCGTACTTTTCCCCTAGGCAATAGTAGTTATTGGTTTCGAGGATCAGACTTGCGAAAATTTTGATGGTTTCTCAACCATTCCTTAACTTCAAACTCCCATATCTCGCGAACGGAATGACGAACTCGAGATATTCCTGTTGCATCTGAAAGTAGAAACTCGCCCGATTACAATGGTGTGTGTACTTTTCCCCTAGGCCATTCCAGTTATTGATTTCGAGTATCAGACTTGCGAAAATTTTGATGGTTTCTCAACCATTCCTTAACTTCAAACTCCCATATCTCGCGAGCGGATTGTCGAACTCGAGAAATTCCTGTTGCATCTGAAAGCAGAAACACGCCCGAATACAATGGTGTGTGTACTTTTCCCCTAGGCCATTCCAGTTATTGGTTTCGAGTATCAGACCAGTGAAAATTTTCATGGTTTCTCGACCATTCCTTAACTTCAAACTCCCATATCTCGCGATCGGATTGACGAACTGGAGAAATTCCTGTTGCATCTGAAAGTAGAAACTCGCCCGATTACAATGGTGTGTGTACATTTCCCCTAGGCCATTCCAGTTACAGGTTTCGAGTATCAGACTTGCGAATATTTTGATGGTTTCTCAACCATCTCTTAAATCCAAACTCCGATATTTCGCGAACGGATTGACGAACTTTTGAAATTCCTGACGCATCTGAAAGGAGAAACTCGGCCGATTACAATGGTGTGTGTACTTTTCCGCGAGGCCATTCCAGTTATTGCTTTCTAGTATCAGACTTGCGAAAATTTTGATGGTTTCTCAACCATTCCTTAACTTCAAACTCCCATATCTCGCGAACGTATTGGCGAACTCGAGATATTCCTGTTGCATCTGAAAGTAGAAACTCGCCCGATTACAGTGGTGTGCGTACTTTTCCCCTAGGCAATAGTAGTTATTGGTTTCGAGTATCAGACTTGCGAAAATTTTGATGGTTTCTCAACCATTCCTTAACTTCAAACTCCCATATCTCGCGAACGTATTGGCGAACTCGAGATATTCCTGTTGCATCTGAAAGTAGAAACTCGCCCGATTACAGTGGTGTGCGTACTTTTCCCCTAGGCAATAGTAGTTATTGGTTTCGAGTATCAGACTTGCGAAAATTTTGATGGTTTCTCAACCATTCCTTAACTTCAAACTCCCATATCTCGCGAACGTATTGGCGAACTCGAGAAATTCCAGTTGTATCTGAAAGCAGAAACTCGCCCGAATACAATGGTGTGTGTACTTTTCCCCTAGGCCATTCCAGTTATTGGTTTCGAGTATCAGACCAGTGAAAATTTTCATGGTTTCTCAACCATTCCTTAACTTCAAACTCCCATATCTCGCGACCGGATTGACGAACTGGAGAAATTCCTGTTGCATCTGAAAGTAGAAACTCGCCCGATTACATTGGTGTGTGTACTTCTCCCCTAAGCCATTTCAGTTATTGGTTTCGAGTATCAGACTTGCGAAAATTTTGATGGTTTCTCAACCATCTCTTAAATCCAAACTCCGATATTTCGCGAACGGATTGACGAACTTTTGAAATTCCTGACGCATCTGAAAGGAGAAACTCGACCGATTACAATGGTGTGTGTACTTTTCCCCGAGGCCATTCCAGTTATTGCTTTCTAGTATCAGACTTGCGAAAATTTTGATGATTTCTCAACCATTCCTTAACTTCAGTCTCCCATATCTCGTGAACGGAATGACGAACTCGAGATATTCCTGTTGCATCTGAAAGTAGAAACTCGCCCGATTACAATGGTGTCTGTACTTTTCCCCTAGGCCATTCCAGTTATTGGTTTTGAGTATCCGACTTGCGAAAATTTTGATGGTTTCTCAACCGTTCCTTAACTTCGAACTCCCATATCTCGCGAACGGATTGACGAACTCCAAAAATTCCTGTTGCATCTGAAAGTTGAAACTCGCCCGATTCAAATGGTATGTGTACTTTTCCCCGAGGCCATTCCAGTTATTGGTTTCGAGTATCAGACTTGCGAAATTTTGATGGTTTCTCAACCATTGCTTCACTTCAAACTCCTATATCTCGCGAACGGACTGAGGAAATCGAGAAATTCCTGTTGCATCTGAAACTAGATACCCGCCCGATTACAATGTTGTGTGTACTTTTCCACTAGGCCATTCCAGTTATTGGTTTCGTGTATCAGACTTGCGAAAATTTTGATGGTTTCTAAAATATTCCTTAACTTCAAACTCCCATATCTCGCGAACGGATTGACGAACTCGAGATATTCCTGTTGCATCTGAAAGTAGAAACTCTCCCGATTACAACGGTATGTGTACTTCTCCCCTCGGCCATTCCTGTTATTCGCTTCTAGCTTCAGAATTGAGAAAATTTTAATGGTTTCTCAACCATTCCTTAACTTCAAACTCCCATATCTCGCGAACGGATTGACGAATCCGAAAAATTTCTGTTGCATCTGAAAGTAGAAACTCTCCCGATTGCAACGGTATGTGTATTTTTCCGCTAGGCCATTGTAGTTATTTGTTTCGAGTATCAGACTTGGAAAATGTTGATGGTTTCTCAACTATTCCTTAATTTCAATCTCCCATATCTCGCGAACGGTTTGACGAACTCCAGAAATTCCTGTTGCATCTGAAAGTAGAAACTCGCCCGATTACAATGGTGTATGTACTTTTCCCCTAGGCCATTCCAGTTATTGGTTTCGAGTATCAGACTTGCGAAAATTGTGATGGTTTCTCAACCATTCTGAACTCCAAACTCCGATATTTCGCGAACGGATTGACGAATCCTAAAAATTTCTGTTTCATCTGAAAGTAGAAACACTCCCGATTACAACGGTATGTGCATTTTTCCCGTAGGGCGTTGTAGTTATTGGTTTCGAGTATCAGACTTGCGAAACTATGATGGTTTCTCAACCATTCCTTCACTTCAAACTCCTACATCTCGCGAACGGTTTGACGAACTCCAGAAATTCCTGTTGCATCTGAAAGTAGAAACTCGCCCGATTACAATGGTGTATGCACTTTTCCCCTAGGCCATTCCTGTTATTGGTTTCGAGTATCAGACTTGCGAACATTTTGATGGTTTCTCAACCATTCCTTAACTTCAAACTCCCATATCTCGCGAACGGATTGACGAACTCGAGAAATTCCTGTTGCATATGAAAGCAGAAGCTCGCCCGATTAGAACGGTATGTGTATTTTTGCCCTAGACAATAGTAGTTATTGGTTTCGAGTATCAGACTAGCGAAAATTTTGTTGGTTTCTCAACCATTCCTTAAGTTCAAACTCCCATATCTCGCGAACGTATTGGCGAACTCGAGATATTCCTGTTGCATCTGAAAGTAGAAACTCGCCCGATTACAATGGTGTGCGTACTTTTCCCCTAGGCAATAGTAGTTATTGGTTTCGAGTATCAGACTTGCGAAAATTTTGATGGTTTCTCAACCACTCCTTAACTTCAAACTCCCATATCTCGCGAACGGATTGACGAACTCGAGATATTCCTGTTGCATCTGAAAGTAGAAACTCGCCCGATTACAATGGTGTGTGTACTTTTGCCCTAGGCCATTCCAGTTACTGGTTTCGTGTATCAGACTTGCGAAAATTTTGATGGTTTCTCAACCATTCCATAACTTCAAACTCCCATATCTCGCGAACGGATTGACGAACTCGAGAAATTCCTGTTGCATCTGAAAATAGAAACTCGCCCGATTACAACGGTATGTGTACTTTTCCCCTAGGCGTTCTAGTTATTCGTTTCGAGCATCAGAACTGCGAAAATTTTGAGTTTCTCTAGCGTTTCTTACCTCCAAACTGCCATATCTCGCGAACGGATTGACCAATCCGAAAAATTTCTGTTGCATCTGATAGTAGAAACTCGCCCGATTACAACGGTATGTGTACTTTTCCCCTAGGCCGTTCTAGTTATTCTTTTCGAGCATCAGAACTGCAAAAATTTTAAGTTTCTGAAGCGTTTCTTACCTCCAAACTGCCATATCTATGGAACGGATTGACCAATCCGCAAACTTTCTGTTGCATCTGAAAGTAGAAACTCGCCTGATTACAACGGTATGCGTACTTTTCCCCTAGGCCGTTCTAGTTATGCTTGTCGAGCATCAGAACTGCGAAAATTTTGAGTTCCTCAAGCGTTTCTTACGTCCTAACTGCCATATTTCGCGAACGGATTGACCAATACGCAAAATTTCTGTTGCATCTGAAAGTAGAAACTCGCCCGATTACAACGGTATACGTACTTTTCCCCTAGGCCGTTCTAGTTATTCGTTTCGAGCATCAGAACTGCGAAAATTTTGAGTTTCTCAAGCGCTTCTTACCTCCAAACTGCCACATCTCGCGAACGGATTGACCAATCCGCAAAATTTTAGTGGCATCTGAAAGTAGAAACCCGCCCAATTACAACGGTATGTGTTCTTTTCCCCTAGGCCATTGTAGTTATTCGTTTCGAGCATCTGAACTGCGAAAATTTTGAGTTTCTCGAGCGTTTCTTACCTCCAAACTGCCATATCTCGCGAAAGGATTGACCAATCCGCAAAATTTCTGTTGTGCCTGAAAGTAGAAACTCGCCCGATTACAACGGTGTGCGTGCTTTTCCCCTAGGCCGTTCTAATTATTCGTTTCGAGCATCAGAACTGCGAAAATTTTGAGATTCTCAAGGGTGTCTTACCACCAAACTGCCATATCTCGCGAACGAGTTGACCAATCCGCAAAATTTCTGTTGTGTCTGAAAGTAGAAACTCGCCCGATTACAACGGTGTGCGTGCTTCTCCCCTAGGCCGTTCTAATTATTCGTTTCGAGCATCAGAACTGCGAAAAGTTTGAGTTTCTCTAGCGTTTCTTACCTCCAAACTGCCATATCTCGCGAACGGTTTGACCAATCCGCAAAATTTCTGTTGCATCTGAAAGTAGAAACTCGCCCGATTACAACGGTATGTGTACTTTTCCCCTAGGCGTTCTAGTTATTCGTTTCGAGCACCAGAACTGCGAAAATTTTGAGTTTCTCTAGCGTTTCTTACCTCCAAACTGCCATATCTCGCGAACGGATTGACCAATCCGCAAAATTTCTGTTGCATCTGAAAGTAGAAACTCGCCTGATTACAACGGTATGCGTACTTTTCCCCTAGGCCGTTCTAGTTATGCTTGTCGAGCATCAGAACTGCGAAAATTTTGAGTTTCTCTAGCGTTTCTTACCTCCAAACTGCCATATCTCGCGAACGGATTGACCAATCCGAAAAATTTCTGTTGCATCTGAAAGTAGAAACTCGCCCGATTACAACGGTATGTGTACTTTTCCCCTAGGCCGTTCTAGTTATTCTTTTCGAGCATCAGAACTGCAAAAATTTTAAGTTTCTGAAGCGTTTCTTACCTCCAAACTGCCATATCTATCGAACGGATTGACCAATCCGCAAACTTTCTGTTGCATCTGAAAGTAGAAACTCGCCTGATTACAACGGTATGCGTACTTTTCCCCTAGGCCGTTCTAGTTATGCTTGTCGAGCATCAGAACTGCGAAAATTTTGAGTTCCTCAAGCGTTTCTTACGTCCTAACTGCCATATTTCGCGAACGGATTGACCAATACGCAAAATTTCTGTTGCATCTGAAAGTAGAAACTCGCCCGATTACAACGGTATACGTACTTTTCCCCTAGGCCGTTCTAGTTATTCGTTTCGAGCATCAGAACTGCGAAAATTTTGAGTTTCTCAAGCGCTTCTTACCTCCAAACTGCCACATCTCGCGAACGGATTGACCAATCCGCAAAATTTTAGTGGCATCTGAAAGTAGAAACTCGCCCAATTACAACGGTATGTGTTCTTTTCCCCTAGGCCATTGTAGTTATTCGTTTCGAGCATCTGAACTGCGAAAATTTTGAGTTTCTCGAGCGTTTCTTACCTCCAAACTGCCATATCTCGCGAAAGGATTGACCAATCCGCAAAATTTCTGTTGTGTCTGAAAGTAGAAACTCGCCCGATTACAACGGTGTGCGTGCTTTTCCCCTAGGCCGTTCTAATTATTCGTTTCGAGCATCAGAACTGCGAAAATTTTGAGATTCTCAAGGGTGTCTTACCACCAAACTGCCATATCTCGCGAACGGGTTGACCAATCCGCAAAATTTCTGTTGTGTCTGAAAGTAGAAACTCGCCCGATTACAACGGTGTGCGTGCTTCTCCCCTAGGCCGTTCTAATTATTCGTTTCGAGCATCAGAACTGCGAAAATTTTGAGTTTCTCTAGCGTTTCTTACCTCCAAACTGCCATATCTCGCGAACGGTTTGACCAATCCGCAAAATTTCTGTTGCATCTGAAAGTAGAAACTCGCCCGATTACAACGGTATGTGTACTTTTCCCCTAGGCGTTCTAGTTATTCGTTTCGAGCACCAGAACTGCGAAAATTTTGAGTTTCTCTATCGTTTCTTACCTCCAAACTGCCATATCTCGCGAACGGATTGACCAATCCGCAAAATTTCTGTTGCATCTGAAAGTAGAAACTCGCCCGATTACTCCGGTATGCGTACTTTTCCCCTAGGCCGTTCTAGTTATTCGTTTCGAGCATCAGAACTGCGAAAATTTTGAGTTTCTCAAGCGCTTCTTACCTCCAAACTGCCATATCTCGCGAACGGATTGACCAATCCGAAAAATTTCTGTTGCATCTGAAAGTAGAAACTCGCCCGATTACAACGGTATGTGTACTTTTCCCCTAGGCCGTTCTAGTTATTCTTTTCGAGCATCAGAACTGCAAAAATTTTAAGTTTCTCAAGCGTTTCTTACCTCCAAACTGCCATATCTATCGAACGGATTGACCAATCCGCAAACTTTCTGTTGCATCTGAAAGTAGAAACTCGCCTGATTACAACGGTATGCCTACTTTTCCCCTAGGCCGTTCTAGTTATGCTTGTCGAGCATCAGAACTGCGAAAATTTTGAGTTCCTCAAGCGTGTCTTACCACCAAACTGCCACATCTCGCGAACGGATTGACCAATCCGCAAAATTTCGCTGCATCTGAAAGTAGAAACTCGCCCGATTACAACGGTATGTGTACTTTTACCCTAGGCCGTTCTAGTTATTCGTTTCGAGCATCAGAACTGCAAAAATTTTAAGTTTCTCAAGCGTATCTTACCTCCAAACTGCCATATCTAGCGAACGGATTGACCAATCCGCAAACTTTCAGTTGCATCTGAAATTAGAAACTCGCCCGATTACAACGGTATGTGTACTTTTCCCCTAGGCCGAACTAGTTATTCGTTTCGAGCATCAGAACTGCGAAAATTTTGCGTTTCTCAAGCGTTTCTTACCTCCATACTGCCATATCTTGCGAACGGGTTGACCAATCCGCAAAATTTCTGTTGTATCTGAAAGTAGAAACTCGCCCGATTACAACGGTGTGCGTGCTTTTCCCCTAGGCCGTTCTAATTATTCGTTTCGAGCATGAGAACTGCGTAAATTTTGAGTTGTTCTAGCGTTTCTTACATCCAAACTGCCATATCTCGCGAAAGGATTGACCAATCCGCAAAATTTCTGTTGCATCTGAAAGTAGAAACTCGCCCGATTACAACGGTATGTGTACTTTTCCCCTAGGCGTTCTAGTTATTCGTTTCGAGCACCAGAACTGCGAAAATTTTGAGTTTCTCTAGCGTTTCTTACCTCCAAACTGCCATATCTCGCGAACGGATTGACCAATCCGCAAAATTTCTGTTGCATCTGAAAGTAGAAACTCGCCCGATTACTCCGGTATGCGTACTTTTCCCCTAGGCCGTTCTAGTTATTCGTTTCGAGCATCAGAACTGCGAAAATTTTGAGTTTCTCAAGCGCTTCTTACCTCCAAACTGCCATATCTCGCGAACGGATTGACCAATCCGAAAAATTTCTGTTGCATCTGAAAGTAGAAACTCGCCTGATTACAACGGTATGCGTACTTTTCCCCTAGGCCGTTCTAGTTATGCTTGTCGAGCATCAGAACTGCGAAAATTTTGAGTTCCTCAAGCGTGTCTTACCACCAAACTGCCACATCTCGCGAACGGATTGACCAATCCGCAAACTTTCTGTTGCATCTGAAATTAGAAACTCGCCCGATTACAACGGTATGTGTACTTTTCCCCTAGGCCGAACTAGTTATTCGTTTCGAGCATCAGAACTGCGAAAATTTTGCGTTTCTCAAGCGTTTCTTACCTGCATACTGCCATGTCTTGCGAACGGGTTGACCAATCCGCAAAATTTCTGTTGTATCTGAAAGTAGAAACTCGCCCGATTACAAAGGTGTGCGTGCTTTTCCCCTAGGCCGTTCTAATTATTCGTTTCGAGCATCAGAACTGCGAAAATTCTGAGTTTCTCAAGCGTTTCTTACGTCCTAACTGCCATATCTCGCGAACGGATTGACCAATACGCAAAATTTCTGTTGCATCTGAAAGTAGAAACTCGCCCGATTACAACGGTATACGTACTTTTCCCCTAGGCCGTTCTAGTTATTCGTTTCGAGCATCAGAACTGCGAAAATTTTGAGTTTCTCAAGCGCTTCTTACCTCCAAACTGCCACATCTCGCGAACGGATTGACCAATCCGCAAACTTTCTGTTGCATCTGAAAGTGAAACTCGCCTGACTACAACGGTATGCGTACTTTTCCCCTAGGCCGTTCTAGTTATGCTTGTCGAGCATCAGAACTGCGAAAATTTTGAGATTCTCAAGGGTGTCTTACCACCAAACTGCCACATCTCGCGAACGGATTGACCAATCCGCAAAATTTCGTTGCATCTGAAAGTAGAAACTCGCCCGATTACAACGGTATGTGTACTTTTACCCTAGGCCGTTCTAGTTATTCGTTTCGAGCATCAGAACTGCAAAAATTTTAAGTTTCTCAAGCGTTTCTTACCTCCAAACTGCCATATCTAGCGAACGGATTGACCAATCCGCAAACTTTCTGTTGCATCTGAAATTAGAAACTCGCCCGATTACAACGGTATGCGTACTTTTCCCCTAGGCCGTTCTAGTTATTCGTTTCGAGCATGAGAACTGCGTAAATTTTGAGTTGTTCTAGCGTTTCTTACCTACAAACTGCCATATCTCGCGAAAGGATTGACCAATCCGCAAAATTTCTGTTGCATCTGAAAGTAGAAACTCGCCCGATTACAACGGTATGTGTACTTTTCCCCTAGGCCGTTCTAGTTATTCGTTTCGAGCATCAGAACTGCGAAAATTTTGAGTTTCTCTAGCGTTTCTTACATCCAAACTGCCATATCTCGCGAACGGATTGACCAATCCACAAAATTTCTGTTGCATCTGAAAGTAGAAACTCACCCGATTACAACGGTATGCGTACTTTTCCCCTAGGCCGTTCTAGTTATGCTTGTCGAGCATCAGAACTGCGAAAATTTTGAGTTTCTCAAGCGTTTCTTACCTCCAAACTGCCATATCTCGCGAAAGGATGGACCAATCCGCAAAATTTCTGTTGCATCTGAAAGTAGAAACTCGCCCGAATACAACGGTATGTGCACTTTTCCCCTAGGCCGTACTAGTTATTCGTCTCGAGCATCAGAACTGCGAAAATTTTGCGTTTCTCAAGCGTTTCTTACCTCCATACTGCCATATCTTGCGAACGAGTTGACCAATCCGCAAAATTTCTGTTGTGTCTGAAAGTAGAAACTCGCCCGATTACAACGGTGTGCGTGCTTTTCCCCTAGGCCGTTCTAATTATTCGTTTCGAGCATCAGAACTGCGAAAATTCTGAGTTTCTCAAGCGTTTCTTACGTCCTAACTGCCATATCTCGCGAACGGATTGACCAATCCGCAAAATTTCTGTTGCGTCTGAAAGTAGAAACTCGCCCGATTACAACGGTATACGTACTTTTCCCCTAGGCCGTTCTAGTTATTCGTTTCGAGCATCAGAACTGCGAAAATTTTGAGTTTCTCAAGCGCTTCTTACCTCCAAACTGCCACATCTCGCGAACGGATTGACCAATCCGCAAAATTTCTGTGGCATCTGAAAGTAGAAACTTGCCCAATTACAACGGTATGTGTTCTTTTCCCCTAGGCCATTGTAGTTATTCGTTTCGAGCATCTGAACTGCGAAAATTTTGAGTTTCTCGAGCGTTTCTTACCTCCAAACTGCCATATCTCGCGAAAGGATTGACCAATGCGCAAAATTTCTGTTGTGTCTGAAAGTAGAAACTCGCCCGATTACAACGGTGTGCGTGCTTTTCCCCTAGGCCGTTCTAATTATTCGTTTCGAGCATCAGAACTGCGAAAATTCTGAGTTTCTCAAGCGTTTCTTACGTCCTAACTGCCATATCTCGCGAACGGATTGACCAATCCGCAAAATTTCTGTTGCATCTGAAAGTAGAAACTCGCCCGATTACTCCGGTATGCGTACTTCTCCCCTAGGCCGTTCTAGTTATGCTTGTCGAGCATCAGAACTGCGAAAATTTTGAGTTTCTCAAGCGTTTCTTACCTCCAAACTGCCATATCTCGCGAAAGGATGGACCAATCCGCAAAATTTCTGTTGCATCTGAAAGTAGAAACTCGCCCGAATACAACGGTATGTGCTCTTTTCCCCTAGGCCGTACTAGTTATTCGTCTCGAGCATCAGAACTGCGAAAATTTTGCGTTTCTCAAGCGTTTCTTACCTCCATACTGCCATATCTTGCGAACGAGTTGACCAATCCGCAAAATTTCTGTTGTGTCTGAAAGTAGAAACTCGCCCGATTACAACGGTGTGCGTGCTTTTCCCCTAGGCCGTTCTAATTATTCGTTTCGTGCATCAGAACTGCGAAAATTCTGAGTTTCTCAAGCGTTTCTTACGTCCTAACTGCCATATCTCGCGAACGGATTGACCAATCCGCAAAATTTCTGTTGCGTCTGAAAGTAGAAACTCGCCCGATTACAACGGTATACGTACTTTTCCCCTAGGCCGTTCTAGTTATTCGTTTCGAGCATCAGAACTGCGAAAATTTTGAGTTTCTCAAGCGCTTCTTACCTCCAAACTGCCACATCTCGCGAACGGATTGACCAATCCGCAAAATTTCTGTGGCATCTGAAAGTAGAAACTTGCCCAATTACAACGGTATGTGTTCTTTTCCCCTAGGCCATTGTAGTTATTCGTTTCGAGCATCTGAACTGCGAAAATTTTGAGTTTCTCGAGCGTTTCTTACCTCCAAACTGCCATATCTCGCGAAAGGATTGACCAATCCGCAAAATTTCTGTTGTGTCTGAAAGTAGAAACTCGCCCGATTACAACGGTGTGCGTGCTTTTCCCCTAGGCCGTTCTAATTATTCGTTTCGAGCATCAGAACTGCGAAAATTCTGAGTTTCTCAAGCGTTTCTTACGTCCTAACTGCCATATCTCGCCAACGGATTGACCAATCCGCAAAATTTCTGTTGCATCTGAAAGTAGAAACTCGCCCGATTACTCCGGTATGCGTACTTCTCCCCTAGGCCGTTCTAGTTATGCTTGTCGAGCATCAGAACTGCGAAAATTTTGAGTTTCTCAAGCGTTTCTTACCTCCAAACTGCCATATCTCGCGAAAGGATGGACCAATCCGCAAAATTTCTGTTGCATCTGAAAGTAGAAACTCGCCCGAATACAACGGTATGTGCACTTTTCCCCTAGGCCGTACTAGTTATTCGTCTCGAGCATCAGAACTGCGAAAATTTTGCGTTTCTCAAGCGTTTCTTACCTCCATACTGCCATATCTTGCGAACGAGTTGACCAATCCGCAAAATTTCTGTTGTGTCTGAAAGTAGAAACTCGCCCGATTACAACGGTGTGCGTGCTTTTCCCCTAGGCCGTTCTAATTATTCGTTTCGAGCATCAGAACTGCGAAAATTCTGAGTTTCTCAAGCGTTTCTTACGTCCTAACTGCCATATCTCGCGAACGGATTGACCAATCCGCAAAATTTCTGTTGCGTCTGAAAGTAGAAACTCGCCCGATTACAACGGTATACGTACTTTTCCCCTAGGCCGTTCTAGTTATTCGTTTCGAGCATCAGAACTGCGAAAATTTTGAGTTTCTCAAGCGCTTCTTACCTCCAAACTGCCATATCTCGCGAAAGGATTGACCAATCCGCAAAATTTCTGTTGTGTCTGAAAGTAGAAACTCGCCCGATTACAACGGTGTGCGTGCTTTTCCCCTAGGCCGTTCTAATTATTCGTTTCGAGCATCAGAACTGCGAAAATTCTGAGTTTCTCAAGCGTTTCTTACGTCCTAACTGCCATATCTCGCGAACGGATTGACCAATCCGCAAAATTTCTGTTGCATCTGAAAGTAGAAACTCGCCCGATTACTCCGGTATGCGTACTTCTCCCCTAGGCCGTTCTAGTTATGCTTGTCGAGCATCAGAACTGCGAAAATTTTGAGTTTCTCAAGCGTTTCTTACCTCCAAACTGCCATATCTTGCGAACGGATTGACCAATCCGCAAAATTTCTGTTGCATCTGAAAGTAGAAACTCACCCGATTACAACGGTATGCGTACTTTTCCCCTAGGCCGTTCTAGTTATGCTTGTCGAGCATCAGAACTGCGAAAATTTTGAGTTTCTCAAGCGTGTCTTGCCTCCAAACTGCCACATCTCGCGCACGGATTGACCAATCCGCAAAATTTCGTTGCATCTGAAAGTAGAAACTCGCCCGATTACAACGGTATGTGTACTTTTACCCTAGGCCGTTCTGGTTATACGTTTCGAGCATCAGAACTGCAAAAATTTTAAGTTTCTCAAGCGTTTCTTACCTCCAAACTGCCATATCTAGCGAACGGATTGACCAATCCGCAAACCTTCTGTTGCATCTGAAATTAGAAACTCGCCCGATTACAACGGTATGCGTACTTTTCCCCTAGGCCGTTCTAGTTATTCGTTTCGAGCATGAGAACTGCAAAAATTTTAAGTTTCTCAAGCGTTTCTTACCTCCAAACTGCCATATCTAGCGAACGGATTGACCAATCCGCAAACTTTCTGTTGCATCTGAAATTAGAAACTCGACCGATTACAACGGTATGCGTACTTTTCCCCTAGGCCGTCCTAGTTATTCGTTTCGAGCATGAGAACTGCGTAAATTTTGAGTTGTTCTAGCGTTTCTTACCTCCAAACTGCCATATCTCGCGAACGGATTGACCAATCCGCAAAATTTCTGTTGCATCTGAAAGTAGAAACTCACCCGATTACAACGGTATGCGTACTTTTCCCCTAGGCCGTTCTAGTTATGCTTGTCGAGCATCAGAACTGCGAAAATTTTGAGTTTCTCAAGCGTTTCTTACTTCCAAACTGCCATATCTCGCGAACGGATTGACCAATCCGCAAAATTTCTGTTGCATCTGAAAGTAGAAACTCGCCCGATTACAACGGTATTAGTACTTTTCCCCTAGGCCGTTCTAGTTATTCTTTTCGAGCATCAGAACTGCAAAAATTTTAAGTTTCTCAAGCGTTCCTTACCTCCAAACTGCCATATCTATCGAACGGATTGACCAATCCGCAAAATTTCTGTGGCATCTGAAAGTAGAAACTCGCCCAAGTACAACGGTATGTGTTCTTTTCCCCTAGGCCATTGTAGTTATTCGTTTCGAGCATCTGAACTGCGAAAATTTTGAGTTTCTCGAGCGTTTCTTACATCCAAACTGCCATATCTCGCGAAAGGATTGACCAATCCGCAAAATTTCTCGTTGTGTCTGAAAGTAGAAACTCGCCCGATTACAACGGTGTGCGTGCTTTTCCCCTAGGCCGTTCTAATTATTCGTTTCGAGCATCAGAACTGCGAAAATTCTGAGTTTCTCAAGCGTTTCTTACGTCCTAACTGCCATATCTCGCGAACAGATTGACCAATCCGCAAAATTTCTGTTGCATCTGAAAGTAGAAACTCACCCGATTACAACGGTATGCGTACTTTTCCCCTAGGCCGTTCTAGTTATGCTTGTCGAGCATCAGAACTGCGAAAATTTTGAGTTTCTCAAGCGTTTCATACCTCCAAACTGCCATATCTATCGAACGGATTGACCAATCCGCAAACTTTCTGTTGCATCTGAAAGTAGAAACTCGCCCGATTACAACGGTATGCGTACTTTTCCCCTAGGCCGTTCTAGTTATGCTTGTCGAGCATCAGAACTAAAAAAATTTTAAGTTTCTCAAGCGTTTCATACCTCCAAACTGCCATATCTATCGAACGGATTGACCAATCCGCAAACTTTCTGTTGCATCTGAAATTAGAAACTCGCCCGATTACAACGGTATGCGTACTTTTCCCCTAGGCCGTCCTAGTTATTCGTTTCGAGCATGAGAACTGCGTAAATTTTGAGTTGTTCTAGCGTTTCTTACCTCCAAACTGCCATATCTCGCGAAAGGATTGACCAATCCGCAAAATTTCTGTTGCATCTGAAAGTAGAAACTCGCCCGATTACAACGGTATGTGTACTTTTCCCCTAGGCGTTCTAGTTATGCTTGTCGAGCATCAGAACTGCGAAAATTTTGAGTTTCTCAAGCGTTTCTTACATCCAAACTGCCATATCTCGCGAACGGATTGACCAATCCGCAAAATTTCTGTTGCATCTGAAAGTAGAAACTCACCCGATTACAACGGTATGCGTACCTTTCCCCTAGGCCGTTCTAGTTATGCTTGTCGAGCATCAGAACTGCGAAAATTTTGAGTTTCTCAAGCGTTTCTTACCTCCAAACTGCCATATCTTGCGAACGGATTGACCAATCCGCAAAATTTCTGTTGCATCTGAAAGTAGAAACTCACCCGATTACAACGGTATGCGTACTTTTCCCCTAGGCCGTTCTAGTTATGCTTGTCGAGCATCAGAACTGCGAAAATTTTGAGTTTCTCAAGCGTGTCTTGCCTCCAAACTGCCACATCTCGCGCACGGATTGACCAATCCGCAAAATTTCGTTGCATCTGAAAGTAGAAACTCGCCCGATTACAACGGTATGTGTACTTTTACCCTAGGCCGTTCTGGTTATACGTTTCGAGCATCAGAACTGCAAAAATTTTAAGTTTCTCAAGCGTTTCTTACCTCCAAACTGCCATATCTAGCGAACGGATTGACCAATCCGCAAACCTTCTGTTGCATCTGAAATTAGAAACTCGCCCGATTACAACGGTATGCGTACTTTTCCCCTAGGCCGTTCTAGTTATTCGTTTCGAGCATGAGAACTGCAAAAATTTTAAGTTTCTCAAGCGTTTCTTACCTCCAAACTGCCATATCTAGCGAACGGATTGACCAATCCGCAAACTTTCTGTTGCATCTGAAATTAGAAACTCGACCGATTACAACGGTATGCGTACTTTTCCCCTAGGCCGTCCTAGTTATTCGTTTCGAGCATGAGAACTGCGTAAATTTTGAGTTGTTCTAGCGTTTCTTACCTCCAAACTGCCATATCTCGCGAACGGATTGACCAATCCGCAAAATTTCTGTTGCATCTGAAAGTAGAAACTCACCCGATTACAACGGTATGCGTACTTTTCCCCTAGGCCGTTCTAGTTATGCTTGTCGAGCATCAGAACTGCGAAAATTTTGAGTTTCTCAAGCGTTTCTTACTTCCAAACTGCCATATCTCGCGAACGGATTGACCAATCCGCAAAATTTCTGTTGCATCTGAAAGTAGAAACTCGCCCGATTACAACGGTATTAGTACTTTTCCCCTAGGCCGTTCTAGTTATTCTTTTCGAGCATCAGAACTGCAAAAATTTTAAGTTTCTCAAGCGTTCCTTACCTCCAAACTGCCATATCTATCGAACGGATTGACCAATCCGCAAAATTTCTGTGGCATCTGAAAGTAGAAACTCGCCCAAGTACAACGGTATGTGTTCTTTTCCCCTAGGCCATTGTAGTTATTCGTTTCGAGCATCTGAACTGCGAAAATTTTGAGTTTCTCGAGCGTTTCTTACATCCAAACTGCCATATCTCGCGAAAGGATTGACCAATCCGCAAAATTTCTCGTTGTGTCTGAAAGTAGAAACTCGCCCGATTACAACGGTGTGCGTGCTTTTCCCCTAGGCCGTTCTAATTATTCGTTTCGAGCATCAGAACTGCGAAAATTCTGAGTTTCTCAAGCGTTTCTTACGTCCTAACTGCCATATCTCGCGAACAGATTGACCAATCCGCAAAATTTCTGTTGCATCTGAAAGTAGAAACTCACCCGATTACAACGGTATGCGTACTTTTCCCCTAGGCCGTTCTAGTTATGCTTGTCGAGCATCAGAACTGCGAAAATTTTGAGTTTCTCAAGCGTTTCATACCTCCAAACTGCCATATCTATCGAACGGATTGACCAATCCGCAAACTTTCTGTTGCATCTGAAAGTAGAAACTCGCCCGATTACAACGGTATGCGTACTTTTCCCCTAGGCCGTTCTAGTTATGCTTGTCGAGCATCAGAACTAAAAAAATTTTAAGTTTCTCAAGCGTTTCATACCTCCAAACTGCCATATCTATCGAACGGATTGACCAATCCGCAAACTTTCTGTTGCATCTGAAATTAGAAACTCGCCCGATTACAACGGTATGCGTACTTTTCCCCTAGGCCGTCCTAGTTATTCGTTTCGAGCATGAGAACTGCGTAAATTTTGAGTTGTTCTAGCGTTTCTTACCTCCAAACTGCCATATCTCGCGAAAGGATTGACCAATCCGCAAAATTTCTGTTGCATCTGAAAGTAGAAACTCGCCCGATTACAACGGTATGTGTACTTTTCCCCTAGGCGTTCTAGTTATGCTTGTCGAGCATCAGAACTGCGAAAATTTTGAGTTTCTCAAGCGTTTCTTACATCCAAACTGCCATATCTCGCGAACGGATTGACCAATCCGCAAAATTTCTGTTGCATCTGAAAGTAGAAACTCACCCGATTACAACGGTATGCGTACCTTTCCCCTAGGCCGTTCTAGTTATGCTTGTCGAGCATCAGAACTGCGAAAATTTTGAGTTTCTCAAGCGTTTCTTACTTCCAAACTGCCATATCTCGCGAACGGATTGACCAATCCGCAAAATTTCTGTTGCATCTGAAAGTAGAAACTCGCCCGATTACAACGGTATTAGCACTTTTCCCCTAGGCCGTTCTAGTTATTCTTTTCGAGCATCAGAACTGCAAAAATTTTAAGTTTCTCAAGCGTTTCTTACCTCCAAACTGCCATATCTATCGAACGGATTGACCAATCCGCAAAATTTCTGCGGCATCTGAAAGTAGAAACTCGCCCGATTACAACGGTGTGCGTGCTTTTCCCCTAGGCCGTTCTAATTATTCGTTTCGAGCATCAGAACTGCGAAAATTCTGAGTTTCTCAAGCGTTTCTTACGTCCTAACTGCCATATCTCGCGAACGGATTGACCAATCCGCAAAATTTCTGTTGCATCTGAAAGTAGAAACTCACCCGATTACAACGGTATGCGTACTTTTCCCCTAGGCCGTTCTAGTTATGCTTGTCGAGCATCAGAACTAAAAAAATTTTAAGTTTCTCAATCGTTTCATACCTCCAAACTGCCATATCTATCGAACGGATTGACCAATCCGCAAACTTTCTGTTGCATCTGAAAGTAGAAACTCGCCCGATTACAACGGTATGCGTACTTTTCCCCTAGGCCGTTCTAGTTATGCTTGTCGAGCATCAGAACTAAAAAAATTTTAAGTTTCTCAAGCGTTTCATACCTCCAAACTGCCATATCTATCGAACGGATTGACCAATCCGCAAACTTTCTGTTGCATCTGAAAGTAGAAACTCGCCCGATTACAACGGTATGCGTACTTTTCCCCTAGGCCGTTCTAGTTATGCTTGTCGAGCATCAGAACTAAAAAAATTTTAAGTTTCTCAAGCGTTTCATACCTCCAAACTGCCATATCTATCGAACGGATTGACCAATCCGCAAACTTTCTGTTGCATCTGAAAGTAGAAACTCGCCCGATTACAACGGTATGCGTACTTTTCCCCTAGGCCGTTCTAGTTATGCTTGTCGAGCATCAGAACTAAAAAAATTTTAAGTTTCTCAAGCGGTTCATACCTCCAAACTGCCATATCTATCGAACGGATTGACCAATCCGCAAACTTTCTGTTGCATCTGAAAGTAGAAACTCGCCCGAATACAACGGTATGTGCACTTTTCCCCTAGGCCGTACTAGTTATTCGTCTCGAGCATCAGAACTGCGAAAACTTTGCGTTTCTCAAGCGTTTCTTACCTCCATACTGCCACATCTTGCGAACGGGTTGACCAATCCGCAAAATTTCTGTTGTATCTGAAAGTAGAAACTCGACCGATTACAACGGTGTGCGTGCTTTTCCCCTAGGCCGTTCTAATTATTCGTTTCGAGCATCAGAACTGCGAAAATTCTGAGTTTCTCAAGCGTTTCTTACGTCCTAACTGCCATATCTCGCGAACGGATTGACCAATACGCAAAATTTCTGTTGCATCTGAAAGTAGAAACTCGCCCGATTACAACGGTATACGTACTTTTCCCCTAGGCCGTTCTAGTTATTCGTTTCGAGCATCAGAACTGCGAAAATTTTGAGTTTCTCAAGCGCTTCTTACCTCCAAACTGCCACATCTCGCGAACGGATTGACCAATCCGCAAAATTTCTGTGGCATCTGAAAGTAGAAACTCGCCCAATTACAACGGTATGTGTTCTTTTCCCCTAGGCCATTGTAGTTATTCGTTTCGAGCATCTGAACTGCGAAAATTTTGAGTTTCTCGAGCGTTTCTTACCTCCAAACCGCCATATCTCGCGAAAGGATTGACCAATCCGCAAAATTTCTGTTGTGTCTGAAAGTAGAAACTCGCCCGATTACAACGGTGTGCGTGCTTTTCCCCTAGGCCGTTCTAATTATTCGTTTCGAGCATCAGAACTGCGAAAATTCTGAGTTTCTCAAGCGTTTCTTACGTCCTAACTGCCATATCTCGCGAACGGATTGACCAATCCGCAAAATTTCTGTTGCATCTGAAAGTAGAAACTCACCCGATTACAACGGTATGCGTACTTTTCCCCTAGGCCGTTCTAGTTATGCTTGTCGAGCATCAGAACTGCGAAAATTTTAAGTTTCTCAAGCGTTTCTTACCTCCAAACTGCCATATCTATCGAACGGATTGACCAATCCGCAAAATTTCTGTTGTGCCTGAAAGTAGAAACTCGCCCGATTACAACGGTATGCGTACTTTTCCCCTAGGCCGTTCTAGTTATGCTTGTCGAGCATCAGAACTGCGAAAATTTTGAGTTTCTCAAGCGTGTCTTACCTCCAAACTGCCACATCTCGCGAACGGATTGACCAATCCGCAAAATTTCGTTGCATCTGAAAGTAGAAACTCGCCCGATTACAACGGTATGTGTACTTTTACCCTAGGCCGTTCTAGTTATTCGTTTCGAGCATCAGAACTGCAAAAATTTTAAGTTTCTCAAGCGTTTCTTACCTCCAAACTGCCATATCTAGCGAACGGATTGACCAATCCGCAAACTTTCTGTTGCATCTGAAATTAGAAACTCGCCCGATTACAACGGTATGCGTACTTTTCCCCTAAGTCGTTCTAGTTATTCGTTTCGAGCATGAGAACTGCCTAAATTTTGAGTTTCTCAAGCGTTTCTTACCTCCAAACTGCCGTATCTCGCGAACGGATTGACCAATCCGCAAACTTTCTGCTGCATCTGAAAGTAGAAACTCGCCCGATTACAACGGTATGCGTACTTTTCCCCTAGGCCGTTCTAGTTATGCTTGTCGAGCATCAGAACTGCGAAAATTTTGAGTTTCTCAAGCGCGTCTTACCTCCAAACTGCCACATCTCGCGAACGGATTGACCAATCCGCAAAATTTCGTTGCATCTGAAAGTAGAAACTCGCCCGATTACAACGGTATGTGTACTTTTCCCCTAGGCCGTTCTAGTTATTCGTTTCGAGCATCAGAACTGCGAAAATTTTGAGTTTCTCTAGCGTTTCTTACCTCCAAACTGCCATATCTCGCGAACGGATTGACCAATCCGCAAAATTTCTGTTGTATCTGAAAGTAGAAACTCGACCGATTACAACGGTATGTGTTCTTTTCCCCTAGGCCATTGTAGTTATTCGTTTCGAGCATCTGAACTGCGAAAATTTTGAGTTTCTCGAGCGTTTCTTACCTCCAAACCGCCATATCTCGCGAAAGGATTGACCAATCCGCAAAATTTCTGTTGTGTCTGAAAGTAGAAACTCGCCCGATTACAACGGTGTGCGTGCTTTTCCCCTAGGCCGTTCTAATTATTCGTTTCGAGCATCAGAACTGCGAAAATTCTGAGTTTCTCAAGCGTTTCTTACGTCCTAACTGCCATATCTCGCGAACGGATTGACCAATCCGCAAAATTTCTGTTGCATCTGAAAGTAGAAACTCACCCGATTACAACGGTATGCGTACTTTTCCCCTAGGCCGTTCTAGTTATGCTTGTCGAGCATCAGAACTGCGAAAATTTTAAGTTTCTCAAGCGTTTCTTACCTCCAAACTGCCATATCTATCGAACGGATTGACCAATCCGCAAAATTTCTGTTGTGCCTGAAAGTAGAAACTCGCCCGATTACAACGGTATGCGTACTTTTCCCCTAGGCCGTTCTAGTTATGCTTGTCGAGCATCAGAACTGCGAAAATTTTGAGTTTCTCAAGCGTGTCTTACCTCCAAACTGCCACATCTCGCGAACGGATTGACCAATCCGCAAAATTTCGTTGCATCTGAAAGTAGAAACTCGCCCGATTACAACGGTATGTGTACTTTTACCCTAGGCCGTTCTAGTTATTCGTTTCGAGCATCAGAACTGCAAAAATTTTAAGTTTCTCAAGCGTTTCTTACCTCCAAACTGCCATATCTAGCGAACGGATTGACCAATCCGCAAACTTTCTGTTGCATCTGAAATTAGAAACTCGCCCGATTACAACGGTATGCGTACTTTTCCCCTAAGTCGTTCTAGTTATTCGTTTCGAGCATGAGAACTGCCTAAATTTTGAGTTGTTCCAGCGTTTCTTACCTCCAAACTGCCATATCTCGCGAACGGATTGACCAATCCGCAAAATTTCTGTCGCATCTGAAAGTAGAAACTCACCCGATTACAACGGTATGCGTACTTTTCCCCTAGGCCGTTCTAGTTATGCTTGTCGGGCATCAGAACTGCGAAAATTTTGAGTTTCTCAAGCGTTTCTTACCTCCAAACTGCCGTATCTCGCGAACGGATTGACCAATCCGCAAACTTTCTGCTGCATCTGAAAGTAGAAACTCGCCCGATTACAACGGTATGCGTACTTTTCCCCTAGGCCGTTCTAGTTATGCTTGTCGAGCATCAGAACTGCGAAAATTTTGAGTTTCTCAAGCGCGTCTTACCTCCAAACTGCCACATCTCGCGAACGGATTGACCAATCCGCAAAATTTCGTTGCATCTGAAAGTAGAAACTCGCCCGATTACAACGGTATGTGTACTTTTCCCCTAGGCCGTTCTAGTTATTCGTTTCGAGCATCAGAACTGCGAAAATTTTGAGTTTCTCTAGCGTTTCTTACCTCCAAACTGCCATATCTCGCGAACGGATTGACCAATCCGCAAAATTTCTGTTGTATCTGAAAGTAGAAACTCGACCGATTACAACGGTGTGCGTGCTTTTCCCCTAGGCCGTTCTAATTATTCGTTTCGAGCATCAGAACTGCGAAAATTCTGAGTCTCTCAAGCGTTTCTTACGTCCTAACTGCCATATCTCGCGAACGGATTGACCAATACGCAAAATTTCTGTTGCATCTGAAAGAAGAAACTCACCCGATTACAACGGTATGCGTACTTTTTCCCTAGGCCGTTCTAGTTATGCTTGTCGAGCATCAGAACTGCGAAAATTTGGAGTTTCTCAAGCGTTTCTTACCTCCAAACTGCCATATCTCGCGAACGGATTGACCAATCCGCAAAATTTCTGTTGCATCTGAAAGTAGAAACTCGCCCGATTACAACGGTATGTGTACTTTTCCCCTGGGCCGTTCTAGTTATTCTTTTCGAGCATCAGAACTGCAAAAATTTTAAGTTTCTCAAGCGTTTCTTACCTCCAAACTGCCATATCTATCGAACGGATTGACCAATCCGCAAACTTTCTGTTGCATCTGAAAGTGAAACTCGCCTGACTACAACGGTATGCGTACTTTTCCCCTAGGCCGTTCTAGTTATGCTTGTCGAGCATCAGAACTGCGAAAATTTTGAGATTCTCAAGGGTGTCTTACCACCAAACTGCCACATCTCGCGAACGGATTGACCAATCCGCAAAATTTCGTTGCATCTGAAAGTAGAAACTCGCCCGATTACAACGGTATGTGTACTTTTACCCTAGGCCGTTCTAGTTATTCGTTTCGAGCATCAGAACTGCAAAAATTTTAAGTTTCTCAAGCGTTTCTTACCTCCAAACTGCCATATCTAGCGAACGGATTGACCAATCCGCAAACTTTCTGTTGCATCTGAAATTAGAAACCCGCCCGATTACAACGGTATGCGTACTTTTCCCCTAGGCCGTTCTAGTTATTCGTTTCGAGCATGAGAACTGCGTAAATTTTGAGTTGTTCTAGCGTTTCTTACCTCCAAACTCCCATATCTCGCGAAAGGATTGACCAATCCGCAAAATTTCTGTTGCATCTGAAAGTAGAAACTCGCCCGATTACAACGGTATGTGTACTTTTCCCCTAGGCCGTTCTAGTTATTCTTTTCGAGCATCAGAACTGCAAAAATTTTAAGTTTCTCAAGCGTTTCTTACCTCCAAACTGCCATATCTATCGAACGGATTGACCAATCCGCAAAATTTCTGTGGCATCTGAAAGCAGAAACTCGCCCAATTACAACGGTATGTGTTCTTTTCCCCTAGGCCATTGTAGTTATTCGTTTCGAGCATCTGAACTGCGAAAATTTTGAGTTTCTCGAGCGTTTCTTACATCCAAACTGCCATATCTCGCGAAAGGATTGACCAATCCGCAAAATTTCTGTTGTGTCTGAAAGTAGAAACTCGCCCGATTACAACGGTGTGCGTGCTTTTCCCCTAGGCCGTTCTAATTATTCGTTTCGAGCATCAGAACTGCGAAAATTCTGAGTTTCTCAAGCGTTTCTTACGTCCTAACTGCCATATCTCGCGAACGGATTGACCAATCCGCAAAATTTCTGTTGCATCTGAAAGTAGAGACTCACCCGATTACAACGGTATGCGTACTTTTCCCCTAGGCCGTTCTAGTTATGCTTGTCGAGCATCAGAACTAAAAAAATTTTAAGTTTCTCAAGCGTTTCATACCTCCAAACTGCCATATCTATCGAACGGATTGACCAATCCGCAAACTTTCTGTTGCATCTGAAAGTAGAAACTCGCCCGATTACAACGGTATGCGTACTTTTCCCCTAGGCCGTTCTAGTTATGCTTGTCGAGCATCAGAACTAAAAAAATTTTAAGTTTCTCAAGCGTTTCATACCTCCAAACTGCCATATCTATCGAACGGATTGACCAATCCGCAAACTTTCTGTTGCATCTGAAAGTAGAAACTCGCCCGATTACAACGGTATGCGTACTTTTCCCCTAGGCCGTTCTAGTTATGCTTGTCGAGCATCAGAACTGCGAAAATTTTGAGTTTCTCAAGCGCGTCTTACCTCCAAACTGCCACATCTCGCGAACGGATTGACCAATCCGCAAAATTTCGTTGCATCTGAAAGTAGAAACTCGCCCGATTACAACGGTATGTGTACTTTTCCCCTAGGCCGTTCTAGTTATTCGTTTCGAGCATCAGAACTGCGAAAATTCTGAGTTTCTCAAGCGTTTCTTACGTCCTAACTGCCATATCTCGCGAACGGATTGACCAATACGCAAAATTTCTGTTGCATCTGAAAGTAGAAACTCGCCCGATTAAACGGTATACGTACTTTTCCCCTAGGCCGTTCTAGTTATTCGTTTCGAGCATCAGAACTGCGAAAATTTTGAGTTTCTCAAGCGCTTCTTACCTCCAAACTGCCACATCTCGCGAACGGATTGACCAATCCGCAAAATTTCTGTGGCATCTGAAAGTAGAAACTCGCCCAATTACAACGGTATGTGTTCTTTTCCCCTAGGCCATTGTAGTTATTCGTTTCGAGCATCTGAACTGCGAAAATTTTGAGTTTCTCAAGCGTTTCTTACGTCCTAACTGCCATATCTCGCGAACGGATGGACCAATCCGCAAAATTTCTGTTACATCTGAAAGTAGAAACTCACCCGATTACAACGGTATGCGTACTTTTCCCCTAGGCCGTTCTAGTTATGCTTGTCGAGCATCAGAACTGCGAAAATTTTAAGTTTCTCAAGCGTTTCTTACCTCCAAACTGCCATATCTATCGAACGGATTGACCAATCCGCAAACTTTCTGTTGCATCTGAAAGTAGAAACTCGCCCGATTACAACGGTATGCGTACTTTTCCCCTAGGCCGTTCTAGTTATGCTTGTCGAGCATCAGAACTGCGAAAATTTTGAGTTTCTCAAGCGTGTCTTACCTCCAAACTGCCACATCTCGCGAACGGATTGACCAATCCGCAAAATTTCGTTGCATCTGAAAGTAGAAACTCGCCCGATTACAACGGTATGTGTACTTTTACCCTAGGCCGTTCTAGTTATTCGTTTCGAGCTTCAGAACTGCAAAAATTTTAAGTTTCTCAAGCGTTTCTTACCTCCAAACTGCCATATCTAGCGAACGGATTGACCAATCCGCAAACTTTCTGTTGCATCTGAAATTAG
This sequence comes from Ptiloglossa arizonensis, assembly GCF_051014685.1. Taxonomy (NCBI): domain Eukaryota; kingdom Metazoa; phylum Arthropoda; class Insecta; order Hymenoptera; family Colletidae; genus Ptiloglossa; species Ptiloglossa arizonensis. Next base: position 668,390 of record NW_027478515.1, read on the forward strand.
AAACTCGCCCGATTACAACGGTATGCGTACTTTTCCCCTAAGTCGTTCTAGTTATTCGTTTCGAGCATGAGAACTGCGTAAATTTTGAGTTGTTCCAGCGTTTCTTACCTCCAAACTGCCATATCTCGCGAACGGATTGACCAATCCGCAAAATTTCTGTCGCATCTGAAAGTAGAAACTCACCCGATTACAACGGTATGCGTACTTTTCCCCTAGGCCGTTCTAGTTATGCTTGTCGAGCATCAGAACTGCGAAAATTTTGAGTTTCTCAAGCGCGTCTTACCTCCAAACTGCCACATCTCGCGAACGGATTGACCAATCCGCAAAATTTCGTTGCATCTGAAAGTAGAAACTCGCCCGATTACAACGGTATGTGTACTTTTCCCCTAGGCCGTTCTAGTTATTCGTTTCGAGCATCAGAACTGCGAAAATTTTGAGTTTCACTAGCGTTTCTTACCTCCAAACTGCCATATCTCGCGAACGGATTGACCAATCCGCAAAATTTCTGTTGTATCTGAAAGTAGAAACTCGACCGATTACAACGGTGTGCGTGCTTTTCCCCTAGGCCGTTCTAATTATTCGTTTCGAGCATCAGAACTGCGAAAATTCTGAGTTTCTCAAGCGTTTCTTACGTCCTAACTGCCGTATCTCGCGAACGGATTGACCAATCCGCAAACTTTCTGTTGCATCTGAAAGTAGAAACTCGCCCGATTACAACGGTATGCGTACTTTTCCCCTAGGCCGTTCTAGTTATGCTTGTCGAGCATCAGAACTGCGAAAATTTTGAGTTTCTCAAGCGTGTCTTACCTCCAAACTGCCACATCTCGCGAACGGATTGACCAATCCGCAAAATTTCGTTGCATCTGAAAGTAGAAACTCGCCCGATTACAACGGTATGTGTACTTTTCCCCTAGGCCGTTCTAGTTATTCGTTTCGAGCATGAGAACTGCGTAAATTTTGAGTTGTTCCAGCGTTTCTTACCTCCAAACTGCCATATTTCGCGAACGGATTGACCAATCCGCAAAATTTCTGTCGCATCTGAAAGTAGAAACTCACCCGATTACAACGGTATGCGTACTTTTCCCCTAGGCCGTTCTAGTTATGCTTGTCGGGCATCAGAACTGCGAAAATTTTGAGTTTCTCAAGCGTTTCTTACCTCCAAACTGCCGTATCTCGCGAACGGATTGACCAATCCGCAAACTTTCTGTTGCATCTGAAAGTAGAAACTCGCCCGATTACAACGGTATGCGTACTTTTCCCCTAGGCCGTTCTAGTTATGCTTGTCGAGCATCAGAACTGCGAAAATTTTGAGTTTCTCAAGCGCGTCTTACCTCCAAACTGCCACATCTCGCGAACGGATTGACCAATCCGCAAAATTTCGTTGCATCTGAAAGTAGAAACTCGCCCGATTACAACGGTATGTGTACTTTTCCCCTAGGCCGTTCTAGTTATTCGTTTCGAGCATCAGAACTGCGAAAATTTTGAGTTTCTCTAGCGTTTCTTACCTCCAAACTGCCATATCTCGCGAACGGATTGACCAATCCGCAAAATTTCTGTTGTATCTGAAAGTAGAAACTCGACCGATTACAACGGTGTGCGTGCTTTTCACCTAGGCCGTTCTAATTATTCGTTTCGAGCATCAGAACTGCGAAAATTCTGAGTTTCTCAAGCGTTTCTTACGTCCTAACTGCCGTATCTCGCGAACGGATTGACCAATCCGCAAACTTTCTGTTGCATCTGAAAGTAGAAACTCGCCCGATTACAACGGTATGCGTACTTTTCCCCTAGGCCGTTCTAGTTATGCTTGTCGAGCATCAGAACTGCGAAAATTTTGAGTTTCTCAAGCGCGTCTTACCTCCAAACTGCCACATCTCGCGAACGGATTGACCAATCCGCAAAATTTCGTTGCATCTGAAAGTAGAAACTCGCCCGATTACAACGGTATGTGTACTTTTCCCCTAGGCCGTTCTAGTTATTCGTTTCGAGCATGAGAACTGCGTAAATTTTGAGTTGTTCCAGCGTTTCTTACCTCCAAACTGCCATATCTCGCGAACGGATTGACCAATCCGCAAAATTTCTGTCGCATCTGAAAGTAGAAACTCACCCGATTACAACGGTATGCGTACTTTTCCCCTAGGCCGTTCTAGTTATGCTTGTCGGGCATCAGAACTGCGAAAATTTTGAGTTTCTCAAGCGTTTCTTACCTCCAAACTGCCGTATCTCGCGAACGGATTGACCAATCCGCAAACTTTCTGTTGCATCTGAAAGTAGAAACTCGCCCGATTACAACGGTATGCGTACTTTTCCCCTAGGCCGTTCTAGTTATGCTTGTCGAGCATCAGAACTGCGAAAATTTTGAGTTTCTCAAGCGCGTCTTACCTCCAAACTGCCACATCTCGCGAACGGATTGACCAATCCGCAAAATTTCGTTGCATCTGAAAGTAGAAACTCGCCCGATTACAACGGTATGTGTACTTTTCCCCTAGGCCGTTCTAGTTATTCGTTTCGAGCATCAGAACTGCGAAAATTTTGAGTTTCTCTAGCGTTTCTTACCTCCAAACTGCCATATCTCGCGAACGGATTGACCAATCCGCAAAATTTCTGTTGTATCTGAAAGTAGAAACTCGACCGATTACAACGGTGTGCGTGCTTTTCCCCTAGGCCGTTCTAATTATTCGTTTCGAGCATCAGAACTGCGAAAATTCTGAGTTTCTCAAGCGTTTCTTACGTCCTAACTGCCGTATCTCGCGAACGGATTGACCAATCCGCAAACAATCTGTTGCATCTGAAAGTAGAAACTCGCCCGATTACAACGGTATGCGTACTTTTCCCCTAGGCCGTTCTAGTTATGCTTGTCGAGCATCAGAACTGCGAAAATTTTGAGTTTCTCAAGCGCGTCTTACCTCCAAACTGCCACATCTCGCGAACGGATTGACCAATCCGCAAAATTTCGTTGCATCTGAAAGTAGAAACTCGCCCGATTACAACGGTATGTGTACTTTTCCCCTAGGCCGTTCTAGTTATTCGTTTCGAGCATGAGAACTGCGTAAATTTTGAGTTGTTCCAGCGTTTCTTACCTCCAAACTGCCATATTTCGCGAACGGATTGACCAATCCGCAAAATTTCTGTCGCATCTGAAAGTAGAAACTCACCCGATTACAACGGTATGCGTACTTTTCCCCTAGGCCGTTCTAGTTATGCTTGTCGAGCATCAGAACTGCGAAAATTTTAAGTTTCTCAAGCGTTTCTTACCTCCAAACTGCCATATCTATCGAACGGATTGACCAATCCGCAAACTTTCTGTTGCATCTGAAAGTAGAAACTCGCCCGATTACAACGGTATGCGTACTTTTCCCCTAGGCCGTTCTAGTTATGCTTGTCGAGCATCAGAACTGCGAAAATTTTGAGTTTCTCAAGCGTGTCTTACCTCCAAACTGCCACATCTCGCGAACGGATTGACCAATCCGCAAAATTTCGTTGCATCTGAAAGTAGAAACTCGCCCGATTACAACGGTATGTGTACTTTTACCCTAGGCCGTTCTAGTTATTCGTTTCGAGCTTCAGAACTGCAAAAATTTTAAGTTTCTCAAGCGTTTCTTACCTCCAAACTGCCATATCTAGCGAACGGATTGACCAATCCGCAAACTTTCTGTTGCATCTGAAATTAGAAACTCGCCCGATTACAACGGTATGCGTACTTTTCCCCTAAGTCGTTCTAGTTATTCGTTTCGAGCATGAGAACTGCGTAAATTTTGAGTTGTTCCAGCGTTTCTTACCTCCAAACTGCCATATCTCGCGAACGGATTGACCAATCCGCAAAATTTCTGTCGCATCTGAAAGTAGAAACTCACCCGATTACAACGGTATGCGTACTTTTCCCCTAGGCCGTTCTAGTTATGCTTGTCGGGCATCAGAACTGCGAAAATTTTGAGTTTCTCAAGCGTTTCTTACCTCCAAACTGCCGTATCTCGCGAACGGATTGACCAATCCGCAAACTTTCTGTTGCATCTGAAAGTAGAAACTCGCCCGATTACAACGGTATGCGTACTTTTCCCCTAGGCCGTTCTAGTTATGCTTGTCGAGCATCTGCACTGCGAAAATTTTGAGTTTCTCAAGCGCGTCTTACCTCCAAACTGCCACATCTCGCGAACGGATTGACCAATCCGCAAAATTTCGTTGCATCTGAAAGTAGAAACTCGCCCGATTACAACGGTATGTGTACTTTTCCCCTAGGCCGTTCTAGTTATTCGTTTCGAGCATCAGAACTGCGAAAATTTTGAGTTTCTCTAGCGTTTCTTACCTCCAAACTGCCATATCTCGCGAACGGATTGAACAATCCGCAAAATTTCTGTTGTATCTGAAAGTAGAAACTCGACCGATTACAACGGTGTGCGTGCTTTTCCCCTAGGCCGTTCTAATTATTCGTTTCGAGCATCAGAACTGCGAAAATTTTGAGTTTCTCTAGCGTTTCTTACCTCCAAACTGCCATATTTCGCGAACGGATTGACCAATCCGCAAAATTTCTGTCGCATCTGAAAGTAGAAACTCACCCGATTACAACGGTATGCGTACTTTTCCCCTAGGCCGTTCTAGTTATGCTTGTCGAGCATCAGAACTGCGAAAATTTTAAGTTTCTCAAGCGTTTCTTACCTCCAAACTGCCATATCTATCGAACGGATTGACCAATCCGCAAACTTTCTGTTGCATCTGAAAGTAGAAACTCGCCCGATTACAACGGTATGCGTACTTTTCCCCTAGGCCGTTCTAGTTATGCTTGTCGAGCATCAGAACTGCGAAAATTTTGAGTTTCTCAAGCGTGTCTTACCTCCAAACTGCCACATCTCGCGAACGGATTGACCAATCCGCAAAATTTCGTTGCATCTGAAAGTAGAAACTCGCCCGATTACAACGGTATGTGTACTTTTACCCTAGGCCGTTCTAGTTATTCGTTTCGAGCTTCAGAACTGCAAAAATTTTAAGTTTCTCAAGCGTTTCTTACCTCCAAACTGCCATATCTAGCGAACGGATTGACCAATCCGCAAACTTTCTGTTGCATCTGAAATTAGAAACTCGCCCGATTACAACGGTATGCGTACTTTTCCCCTAAGTCGTTCTAGTTATTCGTTTCGAGCATGAGAACTGCGTAAATTTTGAGTTGTTCCAGCGTTTCTTACCTCCAAACTGCCATATCTCGCGAACGGATTGACCAATCCGCAAAATTTCTGTCGCATCTGAAAGTAGAAACTCACCCGATTACAACGGTATGCGTACTTTTCCCCTAGGCCGTTCTAGTTATGCTTGTCGGGCATCAGAACTGCGAAAATTTTGAGTTTCTCAAGCGTTTCTTACCTCCAAACTGCCGTATCTCGCGAACGGATTGACCAATCCGCAAACTTTCTGTTGCATCTGAAAGTAGAAACTCGCCCGATTACAACGGTATGCGTACTTTTCCCCTAGGCCGTTCTAGTTATGCTTGTCGAGCATCAGCACTGCGAAAATTTTGAGTTTCTCAAGCGCGTCTTACCTCCAAACTGCCACATCTCGCGAACGGATTGACCAATCCGCAAAATTTCGTTGCATCTGAAAGTAGAAACTAGCCCGATTACAACGGTATGTGTACTTTTCCCCTAGGCCGTTCTAGTTATTCGTTTCGAGCATCAGAACTGCGAAAATTTTGAGTTTCTCTAGCGTTTCTTACCTCCAAACTGCCATATCTCGCGAACGGATTGACCAATCCGCAAAATTTCTGTTGTATCTGAAAGTAGAAACTCGACCGATTACAACGGTGTGCGTGCTTTTCCCCTAGGCCGTTCTAATTATTCGTTTCGAGCATCAGAACTGCGAAAATTCTGAGTTTCTCAAGCGTTTCTTACGTCCTAACTGCCGTATCTCGCGAACGGATTGACCAATCCGCAAACTTTCTGTTGCATCTGAAAGTAGAAACTCGCCCGATTACAACGGTATGCGTACTTTTCCCCTAGGCCGTTCTAGTTATGCTTGTCGAGCATCAGAACTGCGAAAATTTTGAGTTTCTCAAGCGCGTCTTACCTCCAAACTGCCACATCTCGCGAACGGATTGACCAATCCGCAAAATTTCGTTGCATCTGAAAGTAGAAACTCGCCCGATTACAACGGTATGTGTACTTTTCCCCTAGGCCGTTCTAGTTATTCGTTTCGAGCATGAGAACTGCGTAAATTTTGAGTTGTTCCAGCGTTTCTTACCTCCAAACTGCCATATTTCGCGAACGGATTGACCAATCCGCAAAATTTCTGTCGCATCTGAAAGTAGAAACTCACCCGATTACAACGGTATGCGTACTTTTCCCCTAGGCCGTTCTAGTTATGCTTGTCGGGCATCAGAACTGCGAAAATTTTGAGTTTCTCAAGCGTTTCTTACCTCCAAACTGCCGTATCTCGCGAACGGATTGACCAATCCGCAAAATTTCTGTTGCATCTGAAAGTAGAAACTCGCCCGATTACAACAGTATGTGTACTTTTCCCCTAGGCTGTTCTAGTTATTCTTTTCGAGCATCAGAACTAAAAAAATTTTAAGTTTCTCAAGCGTTTCTTACCTCCAATCTGCCATATCTATCGAACGGATTGACCAATCCGCAAACTTTCTGTTGCATCTGAAAGTAGAAACTCGCCCGATTACAACGGTATGCGTACTTTTCCCCTAGGCCGTTCTAGTTATGCTTGTCGAGCATCAGAACTGCGAAAATTTTGAGTTTCTCAAGCGTTTCTTACCTCCAGTCTGCCATATCTATCGAACGGATTGACCAATCCGCAAAATTTCTGTCGCATCTGAAAGTAGAAACTCACCCGATTACAACGGTATGCGTACTTTTCCCCTAGGCCGTTCTAGTTATGCTTGTCGGGCATCAGAACTGCGAAAATTTTGAGTTTCTCAAGCGTGTCTTACCTCCAAACTGCCACATCTCGCGAACGGATTGACCAATCCGCAAAATTTCCTTGCATCTGAAAGTAGAAACTCGCCCGATTACAACGGTATGTGTACTTTTACCCTAGGCCGTTCTAGTTATTCGTTTCGAGCATCAGAACTGCAAAAATTTTAAGTTTCTCAAGCGTTTCTTACCTCCAAACTGCCATATCTAGCGAACGGATTGACCAATCCGCAAACTTTCTGTTGCATCTGAAATTAGAAACTCGCCCGATTACAACGGTATGCGTACTTTTCCCCTAAGTCGTTCTAGTTATTCGTTTCGAGCATGAGAACTGCGTAAATTTTGAGTTGTTCCAGCGTTTCTTACCTCCAAACTGCCATATCTCGCGAACGGATTGACCAATCCGCAAACTTTCTGTTGCATCTGAAAGTAGAAACTCGCCCGATTACAACGGTATGCGTACTTTTCCCCTAGGCCGTTCTAGTTATGCTTGTCGAGCATCAGAACTGCGAAAATTTTGAGTTTCTCAAGCGTTTCTTACCTCCAGTCTGCCATATCTATCGAACGGATTGACCAATCCGCAAAATTTCTGTCGCATCTGAAAGTAGAAACTCACCCGATTACAACGGTATGCGTACTTTTCCCCTAGGCCGTTCTAGTTATGCTTGTCGAGCATCAGAACTAAAAAAATTTTAAGTTTCTCAAGCGTTTCATACCTCCAAACTGCCATATCTATCGAACGGATTGACCAATCCGCAAACTTTCTGTTGCATCTGAAAGTAGAAACTCGCCCGATTACAACGGTATGCGTACTTTTCCCCTAGGCCGTTCTAGTTATGCTTGTCGAGCATCAGAACTGCGAAAATTTTGAGTTTCTCAAGCGCGTCTTACCTCCAAACTGCCACATCTCGCGAACGGATTGACCAATCCGCAAAATTTCGTTGCATCTGAAAGTAGAAACTCGCCCGATTACAACGGTATGTGTACTTTTCCCCTAGGCCGTTCTAGTTATTCGTTTCGAGCATGAGAACTGCGTAAATTTTGAGTTGTTCCAGCGTTTCTTACCTCCAAACTGCCATATTTCGCGAACGGATTGACCAATCCGCAAAATTTCTGTCGCATCTGAAAGTAGAAACTCACCCGATTACAACGGTATGCGTACTTTTCCCCTAGGCCGTTCTAGTTATGCTTGTCGGGCATCAGAACTGCGAAAATTTTGAGTTTCTCAAGCGTTTCTTACCTCCAAACTGCCGTATCTCGCGAACGGATTGACCAATCCGCAAAATTTCTGTTGCATCTGAAAGTAGAAACTCGCCCGATTACAACAGTATGTGTACTTTTCCCCTAGGCTGTTCTAGTTATTCTTTTCGAGCATCAGAACTAAAAAAATTCTAAGTTTCTCAAGCGTTTCTTACCTCCAATCTGCCATATCTAGCGAACGGATTGACCAATCCGCAAACTTTCTGTTGCATCTGAAATTAGAAACTCGCCCGATTACAACGGTATGCGTACTTTTCCCCTAAGTCGTTCTAGTTATTCGTTTCGAGCATGAGAACTGCGTAAATTTTGAGTTGTTCCAGCGTTTCTTACCTCCAAACTGCCATATTTCGCGAACGGATTGACCAATCCGCAAAATTTCTGTCGCATCTGAAAGTAGAAACTCACCCGATTACAACGGTATGCGTACTTTTCCCCTAGGCCGTTCTAGTTATGCTTGTCGAGCATCAGAACTGCGAAAATTTTGAGTTTCTCAAGCGTTTCTTACCTCCAGTCTGCCATATCTATCGAACGGATTGACCAATCCGCAAAATTTCTGTCGCATCTGAAAGTAGAAACTCACCCGATTACAACGGTATGCGTACTTTTCCCCTAGGCCGTTCTAGTTATGCTTGTCGGGCATCAGAACTGCGAAAATTTTGAGTTTCTCAAGCGTGTCTTACCTCCAAACTGCCACATCTCGCGAACGGATTGACCAATCCGCAAAATTTCGTTGCATCTGAAAGTAGAAACTCGCCCGATTACAACGGTATGTGTACTTTTACCCTAGGCCGTTCTAGTTATTCGTTTCGAGCATCAGAACTGCAAAAATTTTAAGTTTCTCAAGCGTTTCTTACCTCCAAACTGCCATATCTAGCGAACGGATTGACCAATCCGCAAACTTTCTGTTGCATCTGAAATTAGAAACTCGCCCGATTACAACGGTATGCGTACTTTTCCCCTAAGTCGTTCTAGTTATTCGTTTCGAGCATGAGAACTGCGTAAATTTTGAGTTGTTCCAGCGTTTCTTACCTCCAAACTGCCATATCTCGCGAACGGATTGACCAATCCGCAAACTTTCTGTTGCATCTGAAAGTAGAAACTCGCCCGATTACAACGGTATGCGTACTTTTCCCCTAGGCCGTTCTAGTTATGCTTGTCGAGCATCAGAACTGCGAAAATTTTGAGTTTCTCAAGCGTTTCTTACCTCCAGTCTGCCATATCTATCGAACGGATTGACCAATCCGCAAAATTTCTGTCGCATCTGAAAGTAGAAACTCACCCGATTACAACGGTATGCGTACTTTTCCCCTAGGCCGTTCTAGTTATGCTTGTCGAGCATCAGAACTAAAAAAATTTTAAGTTTCTCAAGCGTTTCATACCTCCAAACTGCCATATCTATCGAACGGATTGACCAATCCGCAAACTTTCTGTTGCATCTGAAAGTAGAAACTCGCCCGATTACAACGGTATGCGTACTTTTCCCCTAGGCCGTTCTAGTTATGCTTGTCGAGCATCAGAACTGCGAAAATTTTGAGTTTCTCAAGCGCGTCTTACCTCCAAACTGCCACATCTCGCGAACGGATTGACCAATCCGCAAAATTTCGTTGCATCTGAAAGTAGAAACTCGCCCGATTACAACGGTATGTGTACTTTTCCCCTAGGCCGTTCTAGTTATTCGTTTCGAGCATGAGAACTGCGTAAATTTTGAGTTGTTCCAGCGTTTCTTACCTCCAAACTGCCATATTTCGCGAACGGATTGACCAATCCGCAAAATTTCTGTCGCATCTGAAAGTAGAAACTCACCCGATTACAACGGTATGCGTACTTTTCCCCTAGGCCGTTCTAGTTATGCTTGTCGGGCATCAGAACTGCGAAAATTTTGAGTTTCTCAAGCGTTTCTTACCTCCAAACTGCCGTATCTCGCGAACGGATTGACCAATCCGCAAAATTTCTGTTGCATCTGAAAGTAGAAACTCGCCCGATTACAACAGTATGTGTACATTTCCCCTAGGCTGTTCTAGTTATTCTTTTCGAGCATCAGAACTAAAAAAATTTTAAGTTTCTCAAGCGTTTCTTACCTCCAATCTGCCATATCTATCGAACGGATTGACCAATCCGCAAACTTTCTGTTGCATCTGAAAGTAGAAACTCGCCCGATTACAACGGTATGCGTACTTTTCCCCTAGGCCGTTCTAGTTATGCTTGTCGAGCATCAGAACTGCGAAAATTTTGAGTTTCTCAAGCGTTTCTTACCTCCAGTCTGCCATATCTATCGAACGGATTGACCAATCCGCAAAATTTCTGTCGCATCTGAAAGTAGAAACTCACCCGATTACAACGGTATGCGTACTTTTCCCCTAGGCCGTTCTAGTTATGCTTGTCGGGCATCAGAACTGCGAAAATTTTGAGTTTCTCAAGCGTGTCTTACCTCCAAACTGCCACATCTCGCGAACGGATTGACCAATCCGCAAAATTTCGTTGCATCCGAAAGTAGAAACTCGCCCGATTACAACGGTATGTGTACTTTTACCCTAGGCCGTTCTAGTTATTCGTTTCGAGCATCAGAACTGCAAAAATTTTAAGTTTCTCAAGCGTTTCTTACCTCCAAACTGCCATATCTAGCGAACGGATTGACCAATCCGCAAACTTTCTGTTGCATCTGAAATTAGAAACTCGCCCGATTACAACGGTATGCGTACTTTTCCCCTAAGTCGTTCTAGTTATTCGTTTCGAGCATGAGAACTGCGTAAATTTTGAGTTGTTCCAGCGTTTCTTACCTCCAAACTGCCATATCTCGCGAACGGATTGACCAATCCGCAAACTTTCTGTTGCATCTGAAAGTAGAAACTCGCCCGATTACAACGGTATGCGTACTTTTCCCCTAGGCCGTTCTATTTATGCTTGTCGAGCATCAGAACTGCGAAAATTTTGAGTTTCTCAAGCGTTTCTTACCTCCAGTCTGCCATATCTATCGAACGGATTGACCAATCCGCAAAACTTCTGTCGCATCTGAAAGTAGAAACTCACCCGATTACAACGGTATGCGTACTTTTCCCCTAGGCCGTTCTAGTTATGCTTGTCGAGCATCAGAACTAAAAAAATTTTAAGTTTCTCAAGCGTTTCATACCTCCAAACTGCCATATCTATCGAACGGATTGACCAATCCGCAAACTTTCTGTTGCATCTGAAAGTAGAAACTCGCCCGATTACAACGGTATGCGTACTTTTCCCCTAGGCCGTTCTAGTTATGCTTGTCGAGCATCAGAACTGCGAAAATTTTGAGTTTCTCAAGCGCGTCTTACCTCCAAACTGCCACATCTCGCGAACGGATTGACCAATCCGCAAAATTTCGTTGCATCTGAAAGTAGAAACTCGCCCGATTACAACGGTATGTGTACTTTTCCCCTAGGCCGTTCTAGTTATTCGTTTCGAGCATCAGAACTGCGAAAATTCTGAGTTTCTCAAGCGTTTCTTACGTCCTAACTGCCATATCTCGCGAACGGATTGACCAATACGCAAAATTTCTGTTGCATCTGAAAGTAGAAACTCGCCCGATTAAACGGTATACGTACTTTTCCCCTAGGCCGTTCTAGTTATTCGTTTCGAGCATCAGAACTGCGAAAATTTTGAGTTTCTCAAGCGCTTCTTACCTCCAAACTGCCACATCTCGCGAACGGATTGACCAATCCGCAAAATTTCTGTGGCATCTGAAAGTAGAAACTCGCCCAATTACAACGGTATGTGTTCTTTTCCCCTAGGCCATTGTAGTTATTCGTTTCGAGCATCTGAACAGCGAAAATTTTGAGTTTCTCAAGCGTTTCTTACGTCCTAACTGCCATATCTCGCGAACGGATGGACCAATCCGCAAAATTTCTGTTACATCTGAAAGTAGAAACTCACCCGATTACAACGGTATGCGTACTTTTCCCCTAGGCCGTTCTAGTTATGCTTGTCGAGCATCAGAACTGCGAAAATTTTAAGTTTCTCAAGCGTTTCTTACCTCCAAACTGCCATATCTATCGAACGGATTGACCAATCCGCAAACTTTCTGTTGCATCTGAAAGTAGAAACTCGCCCGATTACAACGGTATGCGTACTTTTCCCCTAGGCCGTTCTAGTTATGCTTGTCGAGCATCAGAACTGCGAAAATTTTGAGTTTCTCAAGCGTGTCTTACCTCCAAACTGCCACATCTCGCGAACGGATTGACCAATCCGCAAAATTTCGTGGCATCTGAAAGTAGAAACTCGCCCGATTACAACGGTATGTGTACTTTTACCCTAGGCCGTTCTAGTTATTCGTTTCGAGCTTCAGAACTGCAAAAATTTTAAGTTTCTCAAGCGTTTCTTACCTCCAAACTGCCATATCTAGCGAACGGATTGACCAATCCGCAAACTTTCTGTTGCATCTGAAATTAGAAACTCGCCCGATTACAACGGTATGCGTACTTTTCCCCTAAGTCGTTCTAGTTATTCGTTTCGAGCATGAGAACTGCGTAAATTTTGAGTTGTTCCAGCGTTTCTTACCTCCAAACTGCCATATCTCGCGAACGGATTGACCAATCCGCAAAATTTCTGTCGCATCTGAAAGTAGAAACTCACCCGATTACAACGGTATGCGTACTTTTCCCCTAGGCCGTTCTAGTTATGCTTGTCGGGCATCAGAACTGCGAAAATTTTGAGTTTCTCAAGCGTTTCTTACCTCCAAACTGCCGTATCTCGCGAACGGATTGACCAATCCGCAAACTTTCTGTTGCATCTGAAAGTTGAAACTCGCCCGATTACAACGGTATGCGTACTTTTCCCCTAGGCCGTTCTAGTTATGCTTGTCGAGCATCAGAACTGCGAAAATTTTGAGTTTCTCAAGCGCGTCTTACCTCCAAACTGCCACATCTCGCGAACGGATTGACCAATCCGCAAAATTTCGTTGCATCTGAAAGTAGAAACTCGCCCGATTACAACGGTATGTGTACTTTTCCCCTAGGCCGTTCTAGTTATTCGTTTCGAGCATCAGAACTGCGAAAATTTTGAGTTTCTCTAGCGTTTCTTACCTCCAAACTGCCATATCTCGCGAACGGATTGACCAATCCGCAAAATTTCTGTTGTATCTGAAAGTAGAAACTCGACCGATTACAACGGTGTGCGTGCTTTTCCCCTAGGCCGTTCTAATTATTCGTTTCGAGCATCAGAACTGCGAAAATTCTGAGTTTCTCAAGCGTTTCTTACGTCCTAACTGCCGTATCTCGCGAACGGATTGACCAATCCGCAAACTTTCTGTTGCATCTGAAAGTAGAAACTCGCCCGATTACAACGGTATGCGTACTTTTCCCCTAGGCCGTTCTAGTTATGCTTGTCGGGCATCAGAACTGCGAAAATTTTGAGTTTCTCAAGCGTTTCTTACCTCCAAACTGCCGTATCTCGCGAACGGATTGACCAATCCGCAAAATTTCTGTTGCATCTGAAAGTAGAAACTCGCCCGATTACAACAGTATGTGTACTTTTCCCCTAGGCCGTTCTAGTTATTCTTTTCGAGCATCAGAACTAAAAAAATTTTAAGTTTCTCAAGCGTTTCTTACCTCCAATCTGCCATATCTATCGAACGGATTGACCAATCCGCAAACTTTCTGTTGCATCTGAAAGTAGAAACTCGCCCGATTACAACGGTATGCGTACTTTTCCCCTAGGCCGTTCTAGTTATGCTTGTCGAGCATCAGAACTGCGAAAATTTTGAGTTTCTCAAGCGTTTCTTACCTCCAGTCTGCCATATCTATCGAACGGATTGACCAATCCGCAAAATTTCTGTCGCATCTGAAAGTAGAAACTCACCCGATTACAACGGTATGCGTACTTTTCCCCTAGGCCGTTCTAGTTATGCTTGTCGGGCATCAGAACTGCGAAAATTTTGAGTTTCTCAAGCGTGTCTTACCTCCAAACTGCCACATCTCGCGAACGGATTGACCAATCCGCAAAATTTCGTTGCATCTGAAAGTAGAAACTCGCCCGATTACAACGGTATGTGTACTTTTACCCTAGGCCGTTCTAGTTATTCGTTTCGAGCATCAGAACTGCAAAAATTTTAAGTTTCTCAAGCGTTTCTTACCTCCAAACTGCCATATCTAGCGAACGGATTGACCAATCCGCAAACTTTCTGTTGCATCTGAAATTAGAAACTCGCCCGATTACAACGGTATGCGTACTTTTCCCCTAAGTCGTTCTAGTTATTCGTTTCGAGCATGAGAACTGCGTAAATTTTGAGTTGTTCCAGCGTTTCTTACCTCCAAACTGCCATATCTCGCGAACGGATTGACCAATCCGCAAACTTTCTGTTGCATCTGAAAGTAGAAACTCGCCCGATTACAACGGTATGCGTACTTTTCCCCTAGGCCGTTCTAGTTATGCTTGTCGAGCATCAGAACTGCGAAAATTTTGAGTTTCTCAAGCGTTTCTTACCTCCAGTCTGCCATATCTATCGAACGGATTGACCAATCCGCAAAATTTCTGTCGCATCTGAAAGTAGAAACTCACCCGATTACAACGGTATGCGTACTTTTCCCCTAGGCCGTTCTAGTTATGCTTGTCGAGCATCAGAACTAAAAAAATTTTAAGTTTCTCAAGCGTTTCATACCTCCAAACTGCCATATCTATCGAACGGATTGACCAATCCGCAAACTTTCTGTTGCATCTGAAAGTAGAAACTCGCCCGATTACAACGGTATGCGTACTTTTCCCCTAGGCCGTTCTAGTTATGCTTGTCGAGCATCAGAACTGCGAAAATTTTGAGTTTCTCAAGGGCGTCTTACCTCCAAACTGCCACATCTCGCGAACGGATTGACCAATCCGCAAAATTTCGTTGCATCTGAAAGTAGAAACTCGCCCGATTACAACGGTATGTGTACTTTTCCCCTAGGCCGTTCTAGTTATTCGTTTCGAGCATCAGAACTGCGAAAATTCTGAGTTTCTCAAGCGTTTCTTACGTCCTAACTGCCATATCTCGCGAACGGATTGACCAATACACAAAATTTCTGTTGCATCTGAAAGTAGAAACTCGCCCGATTAAACGGTATACGTACTTTTCCCCTAGGCCGTTCTAGTTATTCGTTTCGAGCATCAGAACTGAGAAAATTTTGAGTTTCTCAAGCGCTTCTTACCTCCAAACTGCCACATCTCGCGAACGGATTGACCAATCCGCAAAATTTCTGTGGCATCTGAAAGTAGAAACTCGCCCAATTACAACGGTATGTGTTCTTTTCCCCTAGGCCATTGTAGTTAATCGTTTCGAGCATCTGAACTGCGAAAATTTTGAGTTTCTCAAGCGTTTCTTACGTCCTAACTGCCATATCTCGCGAACGGATGGACCAATCCGCAAAATTTCTGTTACATCTGAAAGTAGAAACTCACCCGATTACAACGGTATGCGTACTTTTCCCCTAGGCCGTTCTAGTTATGCTTGTCGAGCATCAGAACTGCGAAAATTTTAAGTTTCTCAAGCGTTTCTTACCTCCAAACTGCCATATCTATCGAACGGATTGACCAATCCGCAAACTTTCTGTTGCATCTGAAAGTAGAAACTCGCCCGATTACAACGGTATGCGTACTTTTCCCCTAGGCCGTTCTAGTTATGCTTGTCGAGCATCAGAACTGCGAAAATTTTGAGTTTCTCAAGCGTGTCTTACCTCCAAACTGCCACATCTCGCGAACGGATTGACCAATCCGCAAAATTTCGTTGCATCTGAAAGTAGAAACTCGCCCGATTACAACGGTATGTGTACTTTTACCCTAGGCCGTTCTAGTTATTCGTTTCGAGCTTCAGAACTGCAAAAATTTTAAGTTTCTCAAGCGTTTCTTACCTCCAAACTGCCATATCTAGCGAACGGATTGACCAATCCGCAAACTTTCTGTTGCATCTGAAATTAGAAACTCGCCCGATTACAACGGTATGCGTACTTTTCCCCTAAGTCGTTCTAGTTATTCGTTTCGAGCATGAGAACTGCGTAAATTTTGAGTTGTTCCAGCGTTTCTTACCTCCAAACTGCCATATCTCGCGAACGGATTGACCAATCCGCAAAATTTCTGTCGCATCTGAAAGTAGAAACTCACCCGATTACAACGGTATGCGTACTTTTCCCCTAGGCCGTTCTAGTTATGCTTGTCGGGCATCAGAACTGCGAAAATTTTGAGTTTCTCAAGCGTTTCTTACCTCCAAACTGCCGTATCTCGCGAACGGATTGACCAATCCGCAAACTTTCTGTTGCATCTGAAAGTAGAAACTCGCCCGATTACAACGGTATGCGTACTTTTCCCCTAGACCGTTCTAGTTATGCTTGTCGAGCATCAGAACTGCGAAAATTTTGAGTTTCTCAAGCGCGTCTTACCTCCAAACTGCCACATCTCGCGAACGGATTGACCAATCCGCAAAATTTCGTTGCATCTGAAAGTAGAAACTCGCCCGATTACAACGGTATGTGTACTTTTCCCCTAGGCCGTTCTAGTTATTCGTTTCGAGCATCAGAACTGCGAAAATTTTGAGTTTCTCTAGCGTTTCTTACCTCCAAACTGCCATATCTCGCGAACGGATTGACCAATCCGCAAAATTTCTGTTGTATCTGAAAGTAGAAACTCGACCGATTACAACGGTGTGCGTGCTTTTCCCCTAGGCCGTTCTAATTATTCGTTTCGAGCATCAGAACTGCGAAAATTCTGAGTTTCTCAAGCGTTTCTTACGTCCTAACTGCCGTATCTCGCGAACGGATTGACCAATCCGCAAACTTTCTGTTGCATCTGAAAGTAGAAACTCGCCCGATTACAACGGTATGCGTACTTTTCCCCTAGGCCGTTTTAGTTATGCTTGTCGAGCATCAGAACTGCGAAAATTTTGAGTTTCTCAAGCGCGTCTTACCTCCAAACTGCCACATCTCGCGAACGGATTGACCAATCCGCAAAATTTCGTTGCATCTGAAAGTAGAAACTCGCCCGATTACAACGGTATGTGTACTTTTCCCCTAGGCCGTTCTAGTTATTCGTTTCGAGCATGAGAACTGCGTAAATTTTGAGTTGTTCCAGCGTTTCTTACCTCCAAACTGCCATATTTCGCGAACGGATTGACCAATCCGCAAAATTTCTGTCGCATCTGAAAGTAGAAACTCACCCGATTACAACGGTATGCGTACTTTTCCCCTAGGCCGTTCTAGTTATGCTTGTCGGGCATCAGAACTGCGAAAATTTTGAGTTTCTCAAGCGTTTCTTACCTCCAAACTGCCGTATCTCGCGAACGGATTGACCAATCCGCAAAATTTCTGTTGCATCTGAAAGTAGAAACTCGCCCGATTACAACAGTATGTGTACTTTTCCCCTAGGCCGTTCTAGTTATTCTTTTCGAGCATCAGAACTAAAAAAATTTTAAGTTTCTCAAGCGTTTCTTACCTCCAATCTGCCATATCTATCGAACGGATTGACCAATCCGCAAACTTTCTGTTGCATCTGAAAGTAGAAACTCGCCCGATTACAACGGTATGCGTACTTTTCCCCTAGGCCGTTCTAGTTATGCTTGTCGAGCATCAGAACTGCGAAAATTTTGAGTTTCTCAAGCGTTTCTTACCTCCAGTCTGCCATATCTATCGAACGGATTGACCAATCCGCAAAATTTCTGTCGCATCTGAAAGTAGAAACTCACCCGATTACAACGGTATGCGTACTTTTCCCCTAGGCCGTTCTAGTTATGCTTGTCGGGCATCAGAACTGCGAAAATTTTGAGTTTCTCAAGCGTGTCTTACCTCCAAACTGCCACATCTCGCGAACGGATTGACCAATCCGCAAAATTTCGTTGCATCTGAAAGTAGAAACTCGCCCGATTACAACGGTATGTGTACTTTTACCCTAGGCCGTTCTAGTTATTCGTTTCGAGCATCAGAACTGCAAAAATTTTAAGTTTCTCAAGCGTTTCTTACCTCCAAACTGCCATATCTAGCGAACGGATTGACCAATCCGCAAACTTTCTGTTGCATCTGAAATTAGAAACTCGCCCGATTACAACGGTATGCGTACTTTTCCCCTAAGTCGTTCTAGTTATTCGTTTCGAGCATGAGAACTGCGTAAATTTTGAGTTGTTCCAGCGTTTCTTACCTCCAAACTGCCATATCTCGCGAACGGATTGACCAATCCGCAAAATTTCTGTCGCATCTGAAAGTAGAAACTCACCCGATTACAACGGTATGCGTACTTTTCCCCTAGGCCGTTCTAGTTATGCTTGTCGGGCATCAGAACTGCGAAAATATTGACTTTCTCAAGCGTTTCTTACCTCCAAACTGCCGTATCTCGCGAACGGATTGACCAATCCGCAAAATTTCTGTTGCATCTGAAAGTAGAAACTCGCCCGATTACAACGGTATGCGTACTTTTCCCCTAGGCCGTTCAGTTATTCGTTTCGAGCATGAGAACTGCGTAAATTTTGAGTTGTTCTAGCGTTTCTTACCTCCAAACTGCCATATCTCGCGAAAGGATTGACCAATCCGCAAAATTTCTGTTGCATCTGAAAGTAGAAACTCGCCCGATTACAACGGTATGTGTACTTTTCCCCTAGGCCGTTCTAGTTATTCGTTTCGAGCATCAGAACTGCGAAAATTTTGAGTTTCTCTAGCGTTTCTTACCTCCAAACTGCCATATCTCGCGAACGGATTGACCAATCCGCAAAATTTTTGTTGCATCTGAAAGTAGAAACTCACCCGATTACAACGGTATGCGTACTTTTCCCCTAGGCCGTTCTAGTTATGCATGTCGAGAATCAGAACTGCGAAAATTTTGAGTTTCTCAAGCGTTTCTTACCTCCAAACTGCCATATCTCGCGAACGGATGGACCAATCCGCAAAATTTCTGTTGCATCTGAAAGTAGAAACTCGCCCGAATACAACGGTATGTGCACTTTTCCCCTAGGCCGTACTAGTTATTCGTCTCGAGCATCAGAACTGCGAAAATTTTGCGTTTCTCAAGCGTTTCTTACCTCCATTCTGCCATATCTTGCGAACGGTTTGACCAATCCGCAAAATTTCTGTTGTATCTGAAAGTAGAAACTCGACCGATTACAACGGTGTGCGTGCTTTTCCCCTAGGCCGTTCTAATTATTCGTTTCGAGCATCAGAACTGCGAAAATTCTGAGTTTCTCATGCGTTTCTTACGTCCTAACTGCCATATCTCGCGAACGGATTGACAAATCCGCAAAATTTCTGTTGCATCTGAAAGTAGAAACTCACCCGATTACAACGGTATGCGTGCTTTTCCCCTAGGCCGTTCTAGTTATGCTTGTCGAGCATCAGAACTGCGAAAATTTTGAGTTTCTCAAGCGTTTCTTACCTCCAAACTGCCATATCTCGCGAACGGATTGACCAATCCGCAAAATTTCTGTGGCATCTGAAAGTAGAAACTCGCCCAATTACAACGGTATGTGTTCTTTTCCCCTAGGCCATTGTAGTTATTCGTTTCGAGCATTTGAACTGCGAAAATTTTGAGTTTCTCGAGCGTTTCTTACCTCCAAACTGCCATATCTCGCGAAAGGATTGACCAATCCGCAAAATTTCTGTTGTGTCTGAAAGTAGAAACTCGACCGATTACAACGGTGTGCGTGCTTTTCCCCTAGGCCGTTCTAATTATTCGTTTCGAGCATCAGAACTGCGAAAATTCTGAGTTTCTCAAGCGTTTCTTACGTCCTAACTGCCATATCTCGCGAACGGATTGACCAATCCGCAAAATTTCTGTTGCATCTGAAAGTAGAAACTCACCCGATTACAACGGTATGCGTACTTTTCCCCTAGGTCGTTCTAGTTATTCGTTTCGAGCATGAGAACTGCGTAAATTTTGAGTTGTTCTAGCGTTTCTTACCTCCAAACTGCCATATCTCGCGAACGGATTGACCAATTCGCAAAATTTCTGTTGCATCTGAAAGTAGAAACTCGCCCGATTACAACGGTATGTGTACTTTTACCCTAGGCCGTTCTAGTTATGCTTGTCGAGCATCAGAACTGCGAAAATTTTGAGTTTCTCAAGCGTGTCTTACCTCCAAACTGCCACATCTCGCGAACGGATTGACCAATCCGCAAAATTTCGTTGCATCTGAAAGTAGAAACTCGCCCGATTACAACGGTATGTGTACTTTTACCCTAGGCCGTTCTAGTTATTCGTTTCGAGCATCAGAACTGCAAAAATTTTAAGTTTCTCAAGCGTTTCTTACCTCCAAACTGCCATATCTAGCGAACGGATTGACCAATCCGCAAACTTTCTGTTGCATCTGAAATTAGAAACTCGCCCGATTTCAACGGTATGCGTACTTTTCCCCTAGGTCGTTCTAGTTATTCATTTCGAGCATGAGAACTGCGTAAATTTTGAGTTGTTCTAGCGTTTCTTACCTCCAAACTGCCATATCTCGCGAACGGATTGACCAATTCGCAAAATTTCTGTTGCATCTGAAAGTAGAAACTCACCCGATTACAACGGTATGCGTACTTTTCCCCTAGGCCGTTCTAGTTATGCTTGTCGAGCATCAGAACTGCGAAAATTTTGAGTTTCTCAAGCGTTTCTTACCTCCAAACTGCCATATCTCGCGAACGGATTGACCAATCCGCAAAATTTCTGTTGCATCTGAAAGTAGAAACTCGCCCGATTACAACGGTATGTGTACTTTTCCCCTAGGCCGTTCTAGTTATTCGTTTCGAGCATCAGAACTAAGAAAATTTTGAGTTTCTCTAGCGTTTCTTACCTCCAAACAGCTATATCTCGCGAACGGATTGACCAATCCGCAAAATTTCTGTTGCATCTGAAAGTAGAAACTCACCCGATTACAACGGTATGCGTACTTTTCCCCTAGGCCGTTCTAGTTATGCTTGTCGAGCATCAGAACTGCGAAAATTTTGCGTTTCTCAAGCGTTTCTTACCTCCATACTGCCATATCTTGCGAACGGGTTGACCAATCCGCAAAATTTCTGTTGTATCTGAAAGTAGAAACTCGACCGATTACAACGGTGTGCGTGCTTTTCCCCTAGGCCGTTCTAATTATTCGTTTCGAGCATCAGAACTGCGAAAATTCTGAGTTTCTCAAGCGTTTCTTACCTCCAAACTGCCATATCTAGCGAACGGATTGACCAATCCGCAAACTTTCTGTTGCATCTGAAATTAGAAACTCGCCCGATTTCAACGGTATGCGTACTTTTCCCCTAGGTCGTTCTAGTTATTCGTTTCGAGCATGAGAACTGCGTAAATTTTGAGTTGTTCTAGCGTTTCTTACCTCCAAACTGCCATATCTCGCGAACGGATTGACCAATTCGCAAAATTTCTGTTGCATCTGAAAGTAGAAACTCACCCGATTACAACGGTATGCGTACTTTTCCCCTAGGCCGTTCTAGTTATGCTTGTCGAGCATCAGAACTGCGAAAATTTTGAGTTTCTCAAGCGTTTCTTACCTCCAAACTGCCATATCTCGCGAACGGATTGACCAATCCGCAAAATTTCTGTTGCATCTGAAAGTAGAAACTCGCCCGATTACAACGGTATGTGTACTTTTCCCCTAGGCCGTTCTAGTTATTCGTTTCGAGCATCAGAACTGCGAAAATTTTGAGTTTCTCAAGCGTTTCTTACCTCCAAACTGCCATATCTCGCGAACGGATTGACCAATCCGCAAAATTTCTGTTGCATCTGAAAGTAGAAACTCACCCGATTACAACGGTATGCGTACTTTTCCCATAGGCCGTTCTAGTTATGCTTGTCGAGCATCAGAACTGCGAAAATTTTGCGTTTCTCAAGCGTTTCTTACCTCCATACTGCCATATCTTGCGAACGGGTTGACCAATCCGCAAAATTTCTGTTGCATCTGAAAGTAGAAACTCGACCGATTACAACGGTGTGCGTGCTTTTCCCCTAGGCCGTTCTAATTATTCGTTTCGAGCATCAGAACTGCGAAAATTCTGAGTTTCTCAAGCGTTTCTTACGTCCTAACTGCCATATCTCGCGAACGGATTGACCAATACGCAAAATTTCTGTTGCATCTGAAAGTAGAAACTCGCCCGATTACAACGGTATACGTACTTTTCCCCTAGGCCGTTCTAGTTATTCGTTTCGAGCATCAGAACTGCGAAAATTTTGAGTTTCTCAAGCGCTTCTTACCTCCAAACTGCCATATCTCGCGAACGGATTGACCAATCCGCAAAATTTCTGTGGCATCTGAAAGTAGAAACTCGCCCAATTACAACGGTATGTGTTCTTTTCCCCTAGGCCATTGTAGTTATTCGTTTCGAGCATCTGAACTGCGAAAATTTTGAGTTTCTCGAGCATTTCTTACCTCCAAACTGCCATATCTCGCGAAAGGATTGACCAATCCGCAAAATTTCTGTTGTGTCTGAAAGTAGAAACTCGCCCGATTACAACGGTGTGCGTGCCTTTCCCCTAGGCCGTTCTAATTATTCGTTTCGAGCATCAGAACTACGAAAATTCTGAGTTTCTCAAGCGTGTCTTACGTCCTAACTGCCATATCTCGCGAAAGGATTGACCAATCCCCATAATTTTTGTTGCATCTGAAAGTAGAAACTCGCACGATTACAACGGTGTGTGTACTTTTCCCCTAGGCCGTTCTAGTTATGCTTGTCGAGCATCAGAACTTCGAAAATTTTGAGTTTCTCAAGCGTTTCTTACCTCCAAACTGCCATATCTCGCGAACGGATTGACCAATCCGCAAAATTTCTGTTGCATCTGAAAGTAGAAACTCGCCCGATTACAACGGTATGTGTACTTTTCCCCTAGGCCGTTCTAGTTATTCTTTTCGAGCATCAGAACTAAAAAAATTTTAAATTTCTCAAGCGTTTCTTACCTCCAAACTGCCATATCTATCGAACGGATTGACCAATCCGCAAACTTTCTGTTGCATCTGAAAGTAGAAACTCGCCCGATTACAACGGTATCCGTACTTTTCCCCTAGGCCGTTCTAGTTATGCTTGTCGAGCATCAGAACTGCGAAAATTTTGAGTTTCTCAAGCGTGTCTTACCTCCAAACTGCCACATCTCGCGAACGGATTGACCAATCCGCAAAATTTCGTTGCATCTGAAAGTAGAAACTCGCCCGATTACAACGGTATGTGTACTTTTACCCTAGGCCGTTCTAGTTATTCGTTTCGAGCATCAGAACTGCAAAAATTTTAAGTTTCTCAAGCGTTTCTTACCTCCAAACTGCCATATCTAGCGAACGGATTGACCAATCCGCAAACTTTCTGTTGCATCTGAAATTAGAAACTCGCCCGATTTCAACGGTATGCGTACTTTTCCCCTAGGTCGTTCTAGTTATTCGTTTCGAGCATGAGAACTGCGTAAATTTTGAGTTGTTCTAGCGTTTCTTACCTCCAAACTGCCATATCTCGCGAACGGATTGACCAATTCGCAAAATTTCTGTTGCATCTCAAAGTAGAAACTCACCCGATTACAACGGTATGCGTACTTTTCCCCTAGGCCGTTCTAGTTATGCTTGTCGAGCATCAGAACTGCGAAAATTTTGAGTTTCTCAAGCGTTTCTTACCTCCAAACTGCCACATCTCGCGAACGGATTGACCAATCCGCAAAATTTCGTTGCATCTGAAAGTAGAAACTCGCCCGATTACAACGGTATGTGTACTTTTACCCTAGGCCGTTCTAGTTATTCGTTTCGAGCATCAGAACTGCAAAAATTTTAAGTTTCTCAAGCGTTTCTTACCTCCAAACTGCCATATCTAGCGAACGGATTGACCAATCCGCAAACTTTCTGTTGCATCTGAAATTAGAAACTCGCCCGATTACAACGGTATGCGTACTTTTCCCCTAAGTCGTTCTAGTTATTCGTTTCGAGCATGAGAACTGCGTAAATTTTGAGTTGTTCCAGCGTTTCTTACCTCCAAACTGCCATATCTCGCGAACGGATTGACCAATCCGCAAACTTTCTGTTGCATCTGAAAGTAGAAACTCGCCCGATTACAACGGTATGCGTACTTTTCCCCTAGGCCGTTCTAGTTATGCTTGTCGAGCATCAGAACTGCGAAAATTTTGAGTTTCTCAAGCGTTTCTTACCTCCAGTCTGCCATATCTATCGAACGGATTGACCAATCCGCAAAATTTCTGTCGCATCTGAAAGTAGAAACTCACCCGATTACAACGGTATGCGTACTTTTCCCCTAGGCCGTTCTAGTTATGCTTGTCGAGCATCAGAACTAAAAAAATTTTAAGTTTCTCAAGCGTTTCTTACCTCCAAACTGCCATATCTAGCGAACGGATTGACCAATCCGCAAACTTTCTGTTGCATCTGAAATTAGAAACTCGCCCGATTTCAACGGTATGCGTACTTTTCCCCTAGGTCGTTCTAGTTATTCGTTTCGAGCATGAGAACTGCGTAAATTTTGAGTTGTTCTAGCGTTTCTTACCTCCAAACTGCCATATCTCGCGAACGGATTGACCAATTCGCAAAATTTCTGTTGCATCTGAAAGTAGAAACTCACCCGATTACAACGGTATGCGTACTTTTCCCCTAGGCCGTTCTAGTTATGCTTGTCGAGCATCAGAACTGCGAAAATTTTGAGTTTCTCAAGCGTTTCTTACCTCCAAACTGCCATATCTCGCGAACGGATTGACCAATCCGCAAAATTTCTGTTGCATCTGAAAGTAGAAACTCGCCCGATTACAACGGTATGTGTACTTTTCCCCTAGGCCGTTCTAGTTATTCGTTTCGAGCATCAGAACTGCGAAAATTTTGAGTTTCTCAAGCGTTTCTTACCTCCAAACTGCCATATCTCGCGAACGGATTGACCAATCCGCAAAATTTCTGTTGCATCTGAAAGTAGAAACTCACCCGATTACAACGGTATGCGTACTTTTCCCATAGGCCGTTCTAGTTATGCTTGTCGAGCATCAGAACTGCGAAAATTTTGCGTTTCTCAAGCGTTTCTTACCTCCATACTGCCATATCTTGCGAACGGGTTGACCAATCCGCAAAATTTCTGTTGCATCTGAAAGTAGAAACTCGACCGATTACAACGGTGTGCGTGCTTTTCCCCTAGGCCGTTCTAATTATTCGTTTCGAGCATCAGAACTGCGAAAATTCTGAGTTTCTCAAGCGTTTCTTACGTCCTAACTGCCATATCTCGCGAACGGATTGACCAATACGCAAAATTTCTGTTGCATCTGAAAGTAGAAACTCGCCCGATTACAACGGTATACGTACTTTTCCCCTAGGCCGTTCTAGTTATTCGTTTCGAGCATCAGAACTGCGAAAATTTTGAGTTTCTCAAGCGCTTCTTACCTCCAAACTGCCATATCTCGCGAACGGATTGACCAATCCGCAAAATTTCTGTGGCATCTGAAAGTAGAAACTCGCCCAATTACAACGGTATGTGTTCTTTTCCCCTAGGCCATTGTAGTTATTCGTTTCGAGCATCTGAACTGCGAAAATTTTGAGTTTCTCGAGCATTTCTTACCTCCAAACTGCCATATCTCGCGAAAGGATTGACCAATCCGCAAAATTTCTGTTGTGTCTGAAAGTAGAAACTCGCCCGATTACAACGGTGTGCGTGCCTTTCCCCTAGGCCGTTCTAATTATTCGTTTCGAGCATCAGAACTACGAAAATTCTGAGTTTCTCAAGCGTGTCTTACGTCCTAACTGCCATATCTCGCGAAAGGATTGACCAATCCCCATAATTTTTGTTGCATCTGAAAGTAGAAACTCGCACGATTACAACGGTGTGTGTACTTTTCCCCTAGGCCGTTCTAGTTATGCTTGTCGAGCATCAGAACTTCGAAAATTTTGAGTTTCTCAAGCGTTTCTTACCTCCAAACTGCCATATCTCGCGAACGGATTGACCAATCCGCAAAATTTCTGTTGCATCTGAAAGTAGAAACTCGCCCGATTACAACGGTATGTGTACTTTTCCCCTAGGCCGTTCTAGTTATTCTTTTCGAGCATCAGAACTAAAAAAATTTTAAATTTCTCAAGCGTTTCTTACCTCCAAACTGCCATATCTATCGAACGGATTGACCAATCCGCAAACTTTCTGTTGCATCTGAAAGTAGAAACTCGCCCGATTACAACGGTATCCGTACTTTTCCCCTAGGCCGTTCTAGTTATGCTTGTCGAGCATCAGAACTGCGAAAATTTTGAGTTTCTCAAGCGTGTCTTACCTCCAAACTGCCACATCTCGCGAACGGATTGACCAATCCGCAAAATTTCGTTGCATCTGAAAGTAGAAACTCGCCCGATTACAACGGTATGTGTACTTTTACCCTAGGCCGTTCTAGTTATTCGTTTCGAGCATCAGAACTGCAAAAATTTTAAGTTTCTCAAGCGTTTCTTACCTCCAAACTGCCATATCTAGCGAACGGATTGACCAATCCGCAAACTTTCTGTTGCATCTGAAATTAGAAACTCGCCCGATTTCAACGGTATGCGTACTTTTCCCCTAGGTCGTTCTAGTTATTCGTTTCGAGCATGAGAACTGCGTAAATTTTGAGTTGTTCTAGCGTTTCTTACCTCCAAACTGCCATATCTCGCGAACGGATTGACCAATTCGCAAAATTTCTGTTGCATCTCAAAGTAGAAACTCACCCGATTACAACGGTATGCGTACTTTTCCCCTAGGCCGTTCTAGTTATGCTTGTCGAGCATCAGAACTGCGAAAATTTTGAGTTTCTCAAGCGTTTCTTACCTCCAAACTGCCATATCTCGCGAACGGATTGACCAATCCGCAAAATTTCTGTTGCATCTGAAAGTAGAAACTCGCCCGATTACAACGGTATGTGTACTTTTCCCCTAGGCCGTTCTAGTTATTCGTTTCGAGCATCAGAACTGCGAAAATTTTGAGTTTCTCTAGCGTTTCTTACCTCCAAACAGCCATATCTCGCGAACGGATTGACCAATCCGCAAAATTTCTGTTGCATCTGAAAGTAGAAACTCACCCGATTACAACGGTATGCGTACTTTTCCCCTAGGCCGTTCTAGTTATGCTTGTCGAGCATCAGAACTGCGAAAATTTTGCGTTTCTCAAGCGTTTCTTACCTCCATACTGCCATATCTTGCGAACGGGTTGACCAATCCGCAAAATTTCTGTTGTATCTGAAAGTAGAAACTCGACCGATTACAACGGTGTGCGTGCTTTTCCCCTAGGCCGTTCTAATTATTCGTTTCGAGCATCAGAACTGCGAAAATTCTGAGTTTCTCAAGCGTTTCTTACCTCCAAACTGCCATATCTAGCGAACGGATTGACCAATCCGCAAACTTTCTGTTGCATCTGAAATTAGAAACTCGCCCGATTTCAACGGTATGCGTACTTTTCCCCTAGGTCGTTCTAGTTATTCGTTTCGAGCATGAGAACTGCGTAAATTTTGAGTTGTTCTAGCGTTTCTTACCTCCAAACTGCCATATCTCGCGAACGGATTGACCAATTCGCAAAATTTCTGTTGCATCTGAAAGTAGAAACTCACCCGATTACAACGGTATGCGTACTTTTCCCCTAGGCCGTTCTAGTTATGCTTGTCGAGCATCAGAACTGCGAAAATTTTGAGTTTCTCAAGCGTTTCTTACCTCCAAACTGCCATATCTCGCGAACGGATTGACCAATCCGCAAAATTTCTGTTGCATCTGAAAGTAGAAACTCGCCCGATTACAACGGTATGTGTACTTTTCCCCTAGGCCGTTCTAGTTATTCGTTTCGAGCATCAGAACTGCGAAAATTTTGAGTTTCTCTAGCGTTTCTTACCTCCAAACTGCCATATCTCGCGAACGGATTGACCAATCCGCAAAATTTCTGTTGCATCTGAAAGTAGAAACTCACCCGATTACAACGGTATGCGTACTTTTCCCCTAGGCCGTTCTAGTTATTCGTTTCGAGCATCAGAACTGCGAAAATTTTGAGTTTCTCTAGCGTTTCTTACCTCCAAACTGCCATATCTCGCGAACGGATTGACCAATCCGCAAAATTTCTGTTGCATCTGAAAGTAGAAACTCACCCGATTACAACGGTATGCGTACTTTTCCCATAGGCCGTTCTAGTTATGCTTGTCGAGCATCAGAACTGCGAAAATTTTGCGTTTCTCAAGCGTTTCTTACCTCCATACTGCCATATCTTGCGAACGGGTTGACCAATCCGCAAAATTTCTGTTGTATCTGAAAGTAGAAACTCGACCGATTACAACGGTGTGCGTGCTTTTCCCCTAGGCCGTTCTAATTATTCGTTTCGAGCATCAGAACTGCGAAAATTCTGAGTTTCTCAAGCGTTTCTTACGTCCTAACTGCCATATCTCGCGAACGGATTGACCAATACGCAAAATTTCTGTTGCATCTGAAAGTAGAAACTCGCCCGATTACAACGGTATACGTACTTTTCCCCTAGGCCGTTCTAGTTATTCGTTTCGAGCATCAGAACTGCGAAAATTTTGAGTTTCTCAAGCGCTTCTTACCTCCAAACTGCCACATCTCGCGAACGGATTGACCAATCCGCAAAATTTCTGTGGCATCTGAAAGTAGAAACTCGCCCAATTACAACGGTATGTGTTCTTTTCCCCTAGGCCATTGTAGTTATTCGTTTCGAGCATCTGAACTGCGAAAATTTTGAGTTTCTCGAGCGTTTCTTACCTCCAAACTGCCATATCTCGCGAAAGGATTGACCAATCCGCAAAATTTCTGTTGTGTCTGAAAGTAGAAACTCGCCCGATTACAACGGTGTGCGTGCCTTTCCCCTAGGCCGTTCTAATTATTCGTTTCGAGCATCAGAACTACGAAAATTCTGAGTTTCTCAAGCGTTTCTTACCTCCAAACTGCCATATCTCGCGAACGGATTGACCAATCCGCAAAATTTCTGTTGCATCTGAAAGTAGAAACTCGCCCGATTACAACGGTATGTGTACTTTTCCCCTAGGCCGTTCTAGTTATTCTTTTCGAGCATCAGAACTAAAAAAATTTTAAATTTCTCAAGCGTTTCTTACCTCCAAACTGCCATATCTATCGAACGGATTGACCAATCCGCAAACTTTCTGTTGCATCTGAAAGTAGAAACTCGCCCGATTACAACGGTATCCGTACTTTTCCCCTAGGCCGTTCTAGTTATGCTTGTCGAGCATCAGAACTGCGAAAATTTTGAGTTTCTCAAGCGTGTCTTACCTCCAAACTGCCACATCTCGCGAACGGATTGACCAATCCGCAAAATTTCGTTGCATCTGAAAGTAGAAACTAGCCCGATTACAACGGTATGTGTACTTTTACCCTAGGCCGTTCTAGTTATTCGTTTCGAGCATCAGAACTGCAAAAATTTTAAGTTTCTCAAGCGTTTCTTACCTCCAAACTGCCATATCTAGCGAACGGATTGACCAATCCGCAAACTTTCTGTTGCATCTGAAATTAGAAACTCGCCCGATTTCAACGGTATGCGTACTTTTCCCCTAGGTCGTTCTAGTTATTCGTTTCGAGCATGAGAACTGCGTAAATTTTGAGTTGTTCTAGCGTTTCTTACCTCCAAACTGCCATATCTCGCGAACGGATTGACCAATTCGCAAAATTTCTGTTGCATCTGAAAGTAGAAACTCACCCGATTACAACGGTATGCGTACTTTTCCCCTAGGCCGTTCTAGTTATGCTTGTCGAGCATCAGAACTGCGAAAATTTTGAGTTTCTCAAGCGTTTCTTACCTCCAAACTGCCATATCTCGCGAACGGATTGACCAATCCGCAAAATTTCTGTTGCATCTGAAAGTAGAAACTCGCCCGATTACAACGGTATGTGTACTTTTCCCCTAGGCCGTTCTAGTTATTCGTTTCGAGCATCAGAACTGCGAAAATTTTGAGTTTCTCTAGCGTTTCTTACCTCCAAACAGCCATATCTCGCGAACGGATTGACCAATCCGCAAAATTTCTGTTGCATCTGAAAGTAGAAACTCACCCGATTACAACGGTATGCGTACTTTTCCCGTAGGCCGTTCTAGTTATGCTTGTCGAGCATCAGAACTGCGAAAATTTTGCGTTTCTCAAGCGTTTCTTACCTCCATACTGCCATATCTTGCGAACGGGTTGACCAATCCGCAAAATTTCTGTTGTATCTGAAAGTAGAAACTCGACCGATTACAACGGTGTGCGTGCTTTTCCCCTAGGCCGTTCTAATTATTCGTTTCGAGCATCAGAACTGCGAAAATTCTGAGTTTCTCAAGCGTTTCTTACCTCCAAACTGCCATATCTAGCGAACGGATTGACCAATCCGCAAACTTTCTGTTGCATCTGAAATTAGAAACTCGCCCGATTTCAACGGTATGCGTACTTTTCCCCTAGGCCGTTCTAGTTATGCTTGTCGAGCATCAGAACTGCGAAAATTTTGAGTTTCTCAAGCGTTTCTTACCTCCAAACTGCCATATCTCGCGAACGGATTGACCAATCCGCAAAATTTCTGTTGCATCTGAAAGTAGAAACTCGCCCGATTACAACGGTATGTGTACTTTTCCCCTAGGCCGTTCTAGTTATTCTTTTCGAGCATCAGAACTAAAAAAATTTTAAATTTCTCAAGCGTTTCTTACCTCCAAACTGCCATATCTATCGAACGGATTGACCAATCCGCAAACCTTCTGTTGCATCTGAAAGTAGAAACTCGCCCGATTACAACGGTATCCGTACTTTTCCCCTAGGCCGTTCTAGTTATGCTTGTCGAGCATCAGAACTGCGAAAATTTTGAGTTTCTCAAGCGTGTCTTACCTCCAACCTGCCACATCTCGCGAACGGATTGACCAATCCGCAAAATTTCGTTGCATCTGAAAGTAGAAACTCGCCCGATTACAACGGTATGTGTACTTTTACCCTAGGCCGTTCTAGTTATTCGTTTCGAGCATCAGAACTGCAAAAATTTTAAGTTTCTCAAGCGTTTCTTACCTCCAAACTGCCATATCTAGCGAACGGATTGACCAATCCGCAAACTTTCTGTTGCATCTGAAATTAGAAACTCGCCCGATTTCAACGGTATGCGTACTTTTCCCCTAGGTCGTTCTAGTTATTCGTTTCGAGCATGAGAACTGCGTAAATTTTGAGTTGTTCTAGCGTTTCTTACCTCCAAACTGCCATATCTCGCGAACGGATTGACCAATTCGCAAAATTTCTGTTGCATCTCAAAGTAGAAACTCACCCGATTACAACGGTATGCGTACTTTTCCCCTAGGCCGTTCTAGTTATGCTTGTCGAGCATCAGAACTGCGAAAATTTTGAGTTTCTCAAGCGTTTCTTACCTCCAAACTGCCATATCTCGCGAACGGATTGACCAATCCGCAAAATTTCTGTTGCATCTGAAAGTAGAAACTCGCCCGATTACAACGGTATGTGTACTTTTCACCTAGGCCGTTCTAGTTATTCGTTTCGAGCATCAGAACTGCGAAAATTTTGAGTTTCTCTAGCGTTTCTTACCTCCAAACAGCCATATCTCGCGAACGGATTGACCAATCCGCAAAATTTCTGTTGCATCTGAAAGTAGAAACTCACCCGATTACAACGGTATGCGTACTTTTCCCCTAGGCCGTTCTAGTTATGCTTGTCG
Source organism: Ptiloglossa arizonensis (assembly GCF_051014685.1). Classification (NCBI taxonomy): domain Eukaryota; kingdom Metazoa; phylum Arthropoda; class Insecta; order Hymenoptera; family Colletidae; genus Ptiloglossa; species Ptiloglossa arizonensis. The sequence continues at coordinate 700,094 of NW_027478515.1, forward strand.
AGCATCAGAACTGCGAAAATTTTGCGTTTCTCAAGCGTTTCTTACCTCCATACTGCCATATCTTGCGAACGGGTTGACCAATCCGCAAAATTTCTGTTGTATCTGAAAGTAGAAACTCGACCGATTACAACGGTGTGCGTGCTTTTCCCCTAGGCCGTTCTAATTATTCGTTTCGAGCATCAGAACTGCGAAAATTCTGAGTTTCTCAAGCGTTTCTTACCTCCAAACTGCCATATCTAGCGAACGGATTGACCAATCCGCAAACTTTCTGTTGCATCTGAAATTAGAAACTCGCCCGATTTCAACGGTATGCGTACTTTTCCCCTAGGTCGTTCTAGTTATTCGTTTCGAGCATGAGAACTGCGTAAATTTTGAGTTGTTCTAGCGTTTCTTACCTCCAAACTGCCATATCTCGCGAACGGATTGACCAATTCGCAAAATTTCTGTTGCATCTGAAAGTAGAAACTCACCCGATTACAACGGTATGCGTACTTTTCCCCTAGGCCGTTCTAGTTATGCTTGTCGAGCATCAGAACTGCGAAAATTTTGAGTTTCTCAAGCGTTTCTTACCTCCAAACTGCCATATCTCGCGAACGGATTGACCAATCCGCAAAATTTCTGTTGCATCTGAAAGTAGAAACTCGCCCGATTACAACGGTATGTGTACTTTTCCCCTAGGCCGTTCTAGTTATTCGTTTCGAGCATCAGAACTGCGAAAATTTTGAGTTTCTCTAGCGTTTCTTACCTCCAAACTGCCATATCTCGCGAACGGATTGACCAATCCGCAAAATTTCTGTTGCATCTGAAAGTAGAAACTCACCCGATTACAACGGTATGCGTACTTTTCCCATAGGCCGTTCTAGTTATGCTTGTCGAGCATCAGAACTGCGAAAATTTTGCGTTTCTCAAGCGTTTCTTACCTCCATACTGCCATATCTTGCGAACGGGTTGACCAATCCGCAAAATTTCTGTTGTATCTGAAAGTAGAAACTCGACCGATTACAACGGTGTGCGTGCTTTTCCCCTAGGCCGTTCTAATTATTCGTTTCGAGCATCAGAACTGCGAAAATTCTGAGTTTCTCAAGCGTTTCTTACGTCCTAACTGCCATATCTCGCGAACGGATTGACCAATACGCAAAATTTCTGTTGCATCTGAAAGTAGAAACTCGCCCGATTACAACGGTATACGTACTTTTCCCCTAGGCCGTTCTAGTTATTCGTTTCGAGCATCAGAACTGCGAAAATTTTGAGTTTCTCAAGCGCTTCTTACCTCCAAACTGCCACATCTCGCGAACGGATTGACCAATCCGCAAAATTTCTGTGGCATCTGAAAGTAGAAACTCGCCCAATTACAACGGTATGTGTTCTTTTCCCCTAGGCCATTGTAGTTATTCGTTTCGAGCATCTGAACTGCGAAAATTTTGAGTTTCTCGAGCGTTTCTTACCTCCAAACTGCCATATCTCGCGAAAGGATTGACCAATCCGCAAAATTTCTGTTGTGTCTGAAAGTAGAAACTCGCCCGATTACAACGGTGTGCGTGCCTTTCCCCTAGGCCGTTCTAATTATTCGTTTCGAGCATCAGAACTACGAAAATTCTGAGTTTCTCAAGCGTGTCTTACGTCCTAACTGCCATATCTCGCGAAAGGATTGACCAATCCCCATAATTTTTGTTGCATCTGAAAGTAGAAACTCGCACGATTACAACGGTATGTGCACTTTTCCCCTAGGCCGTTCTAGTTATGCTTGTCGAGCATCAGAACTTCGAAAATTTTGAGATTCTCAAGCGTTTCTTACCTCCAAACTGCCATATCTCGCGAACGGATTGACCAATCCGCAAAATTTCTGTTGCATCTGAAAGTAGAAACTCGCCCGATTACAACGGTATGTGTACTTTTCCCCTAGGCCGTTCTAGTTATTCTTTTCGAGCATCAGAACTAAAAAAATTTTAAATTTCTCAAGCGTTTCTTACCTCCAAACTGCCATATCTATCGAACGGATTGACCAATCCGCAAACTTTCTGTTGCATCTGAAAGTAGAAACTCGCCCGATTACAACGGTATCCGTACTTTTCCCCTAGGCCGTTCTAGTTATGCTTGTCGAGCATCAGAACTGCGAAAATTTTGAGTTTCTCAAGCGTGTCTTACCTCCAAACTGCCACATCTCGCGAACGGATTGACCAATCCGCAAAATTTCGTTGCATCTGAAAGTAGAAACTAGCCCGATTACAACGGTATGTGTACTTTTACCCTAGGCCGTTCTAGTTATTCGTTTCGAGCATCAGAACTGCAAAAATTTTAAGTTTCTCAAGCGTTTCTTACCTCCAAACTGCCATATCTAGCGAACGGATTGACCAATCCGCAAACTTTCTGTTGCATCTGAAATTAGAAACTCGCCCGATTTCAACGGTATGCGTACTTTTCCCCTAGGTCGTTCTAGTTATTCGTTTCGAGCATGAGAACTGCGTAAATTTTGAGTTGTTCTAGCGTTTCTTACCTCCAAACTGCCATATCTCGCGAACGGATTGACCAATTCGCAAAATTTCTGTTGCATCTGAAAGTAGAAACTCACCCGATTACAACGGTATGCGTACTTTTCCCCTAGGCCGTTCTAGTTATGCTTGTCGAGCATCAGAACTGCGAAAATTTTGAGTTTCTCAAGCGTTTCTTACCTCCAAACTGCCATATCTCGCGAACGGATTGACCAATCCGCAAAATTTCTGTTGCATCTGAAAGTAGAAACTCGCCCGATTACAACGGTATGTGTACTTTTCCCCTAGGCCGTTCTAGTTATTCGTTTCGAGCATCAGAACTGCGAAAATTTTGAGTTTCTCTAGCGTTTCTTACCTCCAAACAGCCATATCTCGCGAACGGATTGACCAATCCGCAAAATTTCTCTTGCATCTGAAAGTAGAAACTCACCCGATTACAACGGTATGCGTACTTTTCCCGTAGGCCGTTCTAGTTATGCTTGTCGAGCATCAGAACTGCGAAAATTTTGCGTTTCTCAAGCGTTTCTTACCTCCATACTGCCATATCTTGCGAACGGGTTGACCAATCCGCAAAATTTCTGTTGTATCTGAAAGTAGAAACTCGACCGATTACAACGGTGTGCGTGCTTTTCCCCTAGGCCGTTCTAATTATTCGTTTCGAGCATCAGAACTGCGAAAATTCTGAGTTTCTCAAGCGTTTCTTACCTCCAAACTGCCATATCTAGCGAACGGATTGACCAATCCGCAAACTTTCTGTTGCATCTGAAATTAGAAACTCGCCCGATTTCAACGGTATGCGTACTTTTCCCCTAGGCCGTTCTAGTTATGCTTGTCGAGCATCAGAACTGCGAAAATTTTGAGTTTCTCAAGCGTTTCTTACATCCAAACTGCCATATCTCGCGAACGGATTGACCAATCCGCAAAATTTCTGTTGCATCTGAAAGTAGAAACTCGCCCGATTACAACGGTATGTGTACTTTTCCCCTAGGCCGTTCTAGTTATTCGTTTCGAGCATCAGAACTGCGAAAATTTTGAGTTTCTCTAGCGTTTCTTACCTCCAAACTGCCATATCTCGCGAACGGATTGACCAATCCGCAAAATTTCTGTTGCATCTGAAAGTAGAAACTCATCCGATTACAACGGTATGCGTACTTTTCCCATAGGCCGTTCTAGTTATGCTTGTCGAGCATCAGAACTGCGAAAATTTTGCGTTTCTCAAGCGTTTCTTACCTCCATACTGCCATATCTTGCGAACGGGTTGACCAATCCGCAAAATTTCTGTTGTATCTGAAAGTAGAAACTCGACCGATTACAACGGTGTGCGTGCTTTTCCCCTAGGCCGTTCTAATTATTCGTTTCGAGCATCAGAACTGCGAAAATTCTGAGTTTCTCAAGCGTTTCTTACGTCCTAACTGCCATATCTCGCGAACGGATTGACCAATACGCAAAATTTCTGTTGCATCTGAAAGTAGAAACTCGCCCGATTACAACGGTATACGTACTTTTCCCCTAGGCCGTTCTAGTTATTCGTTTCGAGCATCAGAACTGCGAAAATTTTGAGTTTCTCAAGCGCTTCTTACCTCCAAACTGCCACATCTCGCGAACGGATTGACCAATCCGCAAAATTTCTGTGGCATCTGAAAGTAGAAACTCGCCCAATTACAACGGTATGTGTTCTTTTCCCCTAGGCCATTGTAGTTATTCGTTTCGAGCATCTGAACTGCGAAAATTTTGAGTTTCTCGAGCGTTTCTTACCTCCAAACTGCCATATCTCGCGAAAGGATTGACCAATCCGCAAAATTTCTGTTGCATCTGAAAGTAGAAACTCTCCCGTTTACAACGGTATGTGTTCTTTTCCCCTAGGCCATTGTAGTTATTCGTTTCGAGCATCTCAACTGCGAAAATTTTGAGTTTCTCGAGCGTTTCTTACCTCCAAACTGCCATATCTCGCGAAAGGATTGACCAATCAGCATAATTTTTGTTGCATCTGAAAGTAGAAACTCGCCCGATTACAACGGTATGTTCACTTTTCCCCTAGGCCGTTCTAGTTATGCTTGTCGAGCATCAGAACTGCGAAAATTTTGAGTTTCTCAAGTGTTTCTTACCTCCAAACTGCCATATCTCGCGAACGGATTGACCAATCCGCAAAATTTCTGTTGCATCTGAAAGCAGAAACTCTCCCGTTTACAACGGTATGCGTACTTTTCCCGTAGGCCGTTCTAGTTATTCGTTCCGAGCATCAGAACTGCGAAAATTATGAGTTTCTCAAGCGTTTCTTACCTCCAAACTGCCATATCTCGCGAACGGATAGACCAATCCGCAAAATTTCTGTTGCATCTGAAAGTAGAAACTCGCCCGATTACAACGGTATGCGTACTTTTCCCCTAGGCTGTTCTAGTTATTCGTTTCGAGCATCAGAACTGCGAAAATTTTGAGTTTCTCAAGCGTTTCTTACCTACAAACTGCCACATCTCGCGAACGGATTGACCAATCCGCAAAATTTCTGTGTCATCTGAAAGTAGAAACACGCCCAATTACAACGGTATGTGTTCTTTTCCCCTAGGCCATTGTAGTTATTCGTTTCGAGCATCTCAACTGCGAAAATTTTGAGTTTCTCGAGCGTTTCTTACCTCCAAACTGCCATATCTCGCGAAAGGATTGACCAATCCGCATAATTTTTGTTGCATCTGAAAGTAGAAACTCGCCCGATTACAACGGTATGTGTACTTTTCCCCTAGGCCGTTCTAGATATGCTTGTCGAGCATCAGAACTGCGAAAATTTTGAGTTTCTCAAGCGTGTCTTACCTCCAAACTGCCATATCTCGCGAAAGGATTGACCGATCCGCATAATTTTTGTTGCATCTGAAAGTAGAAACTCGCCCGATTACAATGGTATGCGTACTTTCCCCTAGGCCGTTCTAGTTATTCTCTTCGAGCATCAGAACTAAAAAAATTTTAAATTTCTCAAGCCTTTCTTACCTCCAAACTGCCATATCTATCGAACGGATTGACCAATCCGCAAACTTTCTGTTGCATCTGAAAGTAGAAACTCGCCCGATTACAATGGTATGCGTACTTTCCCCTAGGCCGTTCTAGTTATTCGTTTCGAGCATGAGAACTGCGTAAATTTTGAGTTGTTCTAGCGTTTCTTACCTCCAAACTGCCATATCTCGCGAAAGGATTGACCAATCCGCAAAATTTCTGTGGCATCTGAAAGTAGAAACTCGCCCGATTACAACGGTATGTGTTCTTTTCCCCTAGGCCATTGTAGTTATTCGTTTCGAGCATCTGAATTGCGAAAATTTTGAGTTTCTCGAGCGTTTCTTACCTCCAACCTGCCACATCTCGCGAACGGATTGACCAATCCGCAAAATTTTGTTGCATCTGAAAGTAGAAACTCGCCCGATTACAACGGTATGCGTAGTCTTCCCCTAGGTCGTTCTAGTTATTCGTTTAGAGCATCAGAACTGCGAAAATTTTGAGTTTCTCAAGCGTTTCTTACCTATAAACTGCCACATCTCGCGAACCTGATTGACCAATCCGCAAAATTTCTGATGCATCTGAAAGTAGAAACTCGCCCGATTACAACGGTATGCGTACTTTTCCCCTAGGCCGTTCTAGTTATTCGTTTCGAGCATCAGAACTGCGAAAATTTTGAGTTTCTCAAGCGTTTCTTACTTCCAATCTGCCATATCTCGCGAACGGATTGACCAATCCGCAAAATTTCTGATGCATCTGAAAGTAGACACTCGCTCGATTACAACGGTAGGCGTACTTTTCCCCTAGGCCGTGCTAGTTATGCTTGTCGAGCATCAGAACTGCGAAAATTTTGAGTTTCTCAAGTGTTTCTTACCTCCAAACTGCCATATCTCGCGAACGGATTGACCAATCCGCAAAATTTCTGTTGCATCTGAAAGCAGAAACTCTCCCGTTTACAACGGTATGCGTACTTTTCCCGTAGGCCGTTCTAGTTATTCGTTTCGAGCATCAGAACTGCTAAAATTATGAGTTTCTCAAGCGTTTCTTACCTACAAACTGCCACATCTCGCGAACGGAGAGACCAATCCGCAAAATTTCTGTGGCATCTGAAAGTAGAAACTCGCCCAATTACAACGGTATGTGTTCTTTTCCCCTAGGCCATTGTAGTTATTCGTTTCGAGCATCTCAACTGCGAAAATTTTGAGTTTCTCGAGCGTTTCTTACCTCCAAACTGCCATATCTCGCGAAAGGATTGACCAATCCGCATAATTTTTGTTGCATCTGAAAGTAGAAACTCGCCCGATTACAACGGTATGCGTACTTTTCCCCTGGGCCGTTCTAGTTATGCTTGTCGAGCATCAGAACTGCGAAAATTTTGAGCTTCTCAAGCGTTTCTTACCTCTAAACTGCCATATCTGGCGAACGGATTGACAAATCCGCAAAATTTCTGTTGCTTCTGAATGTAGAAACTCGCCCGATTACAACGGTATGCGTACTTTTCCCCTAGGCCGTTCTAGTTGTTCGTTTCGAGCATCAGAACTGCGAAAATTTTGAGTTTCTCAAGCGTTTCTTACTTCCAATCTGCCATATCTCGCGAACGGATTGACCAATCCGCAAAATTTCTGATGCATCTGAAAGTAGACACTCGCTCGATTACAACGGTAGGCGTACTTTTCCCCTAGGCCGTTCTAGTTATGCTTGTCGAGCATCAGAACTGCGAAAATTTTGAGTTTCTCAAGGGTTTCTTACCTCCAAACTGCCATATCTCGCGAACGGATTGACCAATCCGCAAAATTTCTGTTGCATCTGAAAGCAGAAACTCTCCCGTTTACAACGGTATGCGTACTTTTCCCGTAGGCCGTTCTAGTTATTCGTTTCGAGCATCAGAACTGCGAAAATTATGAGTTTCTCAAGCGTTTCTTACCTCCAAACTGCCATATCTCGCGAACGGATAGACCAATCCGAAAAATTTCTGTTGCATCTGAAAGTAGAAACTCGCCCGATTACAACGGTATGCGTACTTTTCCCCTAGGCTGTTCTAGTTATTCATTTCGAGCATCAGAACTGCGAAAATTTTGAGTTTCTCAAGCGTTTCTTACCTACAAACTGCCACATCTCGCGAACGGATAGACCAATCCGCAAAATTTCTGTGGCATCTGAAAGTAGAAACTCGCCCAATTACAACGGTATGTGTTCTTTTCCCCTAGGCCATTGTAGTTATTCGTTTCGAACATCTCAACTACGAAAATTTTGAGTTTCTCGAGCGTTTCTTACCTCCAAACTGCCATGTCTCGCGAAAGGATTGACCAATCCGCATAATTTTTGTTGCATCTGAAAGTAGAAACTCGCCCGATTACAACGGTATGTTCACTTTTCCCCTAGGCCGTTCTAGTTATGCTTGTCGAGCATCAGAACTGCGAAAATTTTGAGTTTCTCAAGCGTGTCTTACCTCCAAACTGCCATATCTCGCGAAAGGATAGACCGATCCGCATAATTTTTGTTGCATCTGAAAGTAGAAACTCGCCCGATTACAACCGTGTGCGTACTTTTCCCCTGGGCCGTTCTAGTTATGCTTGTCGAGCATCAGAACTGCGAAAATTTTGAGTTTCTCAAGCGTTTCTTAACTCCAAATTGCCATATCTCGCGAACGGATTGACCAATCCACAAAATTTCTGTTGCATCTGAAAGTAGAAACTCGTCCGATTACAACGGTATGCGTACTTTTCCCCTGGGCCGTTCTAGTTATGCTTGTCGAGCATCAGAACTGCGAAAATTTTGAGTTTCTCAAGCGTTTCTTACCTCCAAACTGCCATATCTCGCGAACGGATTGACAAATCCGCAAAATTTCTGTTGCATCTGAAAGTAGAAACTCGCCCGATTACAACGGTATGCGTACTTTTCCCATAGGCCGTTCTAGTTGTTCGTTTCGAGCATCAGAACTGCGAAAATTTTGAGTTTCTCAAGCGTTTCTTACCTACAAACTGCCACATCTCGCGAACGGATTGACCAATCCGCAAAATTTCGTTGCATCTGAAAGTAGAAACTCGCCCGATTACATCGGTATGCGTACTTTTCCCCTAGGCTGTTCTAGTTATTCGTTTCGTGCATCAGAACTGCGAAAATTTTGAGTTTCTCAAGCGTTTCTTACGTCCTAACTGCCATATCTCGCGAACGGATTGACCAATTCGCAAAATTTCTGATGCATTTAAAAGTAGAAACTCGCCCGATTACAACGATATGCGTACTTTTCCCCTAGGCCATTCTAGTTATTCGTTTCGAGCATCAGAACTGCGAAAATTTTGAATTTCTCAATTGTTTCTTACCTCCAAACTGCCATATCTCGCGAACGGATTGACCAATCCGCAAAATTTCTGTTGCATCTGAAAGTAGAATCTCGCCCGATTACAACGGTGTGCGTACTTTTACCCTGGGCCGTTCTAGTTATGCTTGTCGAGCATCAGAACTGCGAAAATTTTGAGTTTCTCAAGCGTTTCTTAACTCCAAACTGCCATATCTCGCGAACGGATTGACCAATCCGCAAAATTTCTGTTGCATCTGAAAGTAGAAACTCGTCCGATTACAACGGTATGCGTACTTTTCCCCTGGGCTGTTCTAGTTATGCTTGTCGAGCATCAGAACTGCGAAAATTTTGAGTTTCTCAAGCGTTTCTTACCTCTAAACTGCCATATCTCGCGAACGGATTGACAAATCCGCAAAATTTCTGTTGCATCTGAAAGGAGAAACTCGCCCGATTACAACGGTATGCGTACTTTTCCCCTAGGCCGCTCTAGTTCGTTTCGAGCATCAGAACTGCGAAAGTTTTGAGTTTCTCAAGCGTTTCTTACCTTCAAACTGCCACATCTCGCGAACGGATTGACCAATCCGCAAAATTTTGTTGCATCTGAAAGTAGAAACTCGCCCGATTACAACGGTATGCGTAGTTTTCCCCTAGGCCGTTCTAGTTATTCGTTTCGAGCATCAGAACTGCGAAAATTTTGAGTTTCTCAAGCGTTTCTTGCCTATAAACTGCCACATCTCGCGAACCTGATTGACCAATCCGCAAAATTTCTGATGCATCTGAAAGTAGAAACTCGCCCGATTACAACGGTATGCGTACTTTTCCCCTAGGCGGTTCTAGTTATTCGTTTCGAGCATCAGAACTGCGAAAATTTTGAGTTTCTCAAGCGTTTCTTACTTCCAATCTGCCATATCTCGCGAACGGATTGACCAATCCGCAAAATTTCTGATGCATCTGAAAGTAGACACTCGCTCGATTACAACGGTATGCGTACGTTTCCCCTAGGCCGTTCTAGTTATTCGTTTCGAGCATCAGAACTGCGAAAATTTTGAGTTTCTCAAGCGTTTCTTACCTACAAACTGCCACATCTCGCGAACGGAGAGACCAATCCGCAAAATTTCTGTGGCATCTGAAAGTAGAAACTCGCCCAATTACAACGGTATGTGTTCTTTTCCCCTAGGCCATTGTAGTTATTCGTTTCGAGCATCTCAACTGCGAAAATTTTGAGTTTCTCGAGCGTTTCTTACCTCCAAACTGCCATATCTCGCGAAAGGATTGACCAATCCGCATAATTTTTGTTGCATCTGAAAGTAGAAACTCGCCCGATTACAACGGTATGCGTACTTTTCCCCTGGGCCGTTCTAGTTATGCTTGCCGAGCATCAGAACTGCGAAAATTTTGAGCTTCTCAAGCGTTTCTTACCTCTAAACTGCCATATCTGGCGAACGGATTGACAAATCCGCAAAATTTCTGTTGCTTCTGAATGTAGAAACTCGCCCGATTACAACGGTATGCGTACTTTTCCCCTAGGCCGTTCTAGTTGTTCGTTTCGAGCATCAGAACTGCGAAAATTTTGAGTTTCTCAAGCGTTTCTTACCTCCAATCTGCCATATCTCGCGAACGGATTGACCAATCCGCAAAATTTCTGATGCATCTGAAAGTAGACACTCGCTCGATTACAACGGTAGGCGTACTTTTCCCCTAGGCCGTTCTAGTTATGCTTGTCGAGCATCAGAACTGCGAAAATTTTGAGTTTCTCAAGTGTTTCTTACCTCCAAACTGCCATATCTCGCGAACGGATTGACCAATCCGCAAAATTTCTGTTGCATCTGAAAGCAGAAACTCTCCCGTTTACAACGGTATGCGTACTTTTCCCGTAGGCCGTTCTAGTTATTCGTTTCGAGCATCAGAACTGCGAAAATTATGAGTTTCTCAAGCGTTTCTTACCTCCAAACTGCCATATCTCGCGAACGGATAGACCAATCCGAAAAATTTCTGTTGCATCTGAAAGTAGAAACTCGCCCGATTACAACGGTATGCGTACTTTTCCCCTAGGCTGTTCTAGTTATTCATTTCGAGCATCAGAACTGCGAAAATTTTGAGTTTCTCAAGCGTTTCTTACCTACAAACTGCCACATCTCGCGAACGGATAGACCAATCCGCAAAATTTCTGTGGCATCTGAAAGTAGAAACTCGCCCAATTACAACGGTATGTGTTCTTCTCCCCTAGGCCATTGTAGTTATTCGTTTCGAACATCTCAACTACGAAAATTTTGAGTTTCTCGAGCGTTTCTTACCTCCAAACTGCCATGTCTCGCGAAAGGATTGACCAATCCGCATAATTTTTGTTGCATCTGAAAGTAGAAACTCGCCCGATTACAACGGTATGTTCACTTTTCCCCTAGGCCGTTCTAGTTATGCTTGTCGAGCATCAGAACTGCGAAAATTTTGAGTTTCTCAAGCGTGTCTTACCTCCAAACTGCCATATCTCGCGAAAGGATTGACCGATCCGCATAATTTTTGTTGCATCTGAAAGTAGAAACTCGCCCGATTACAACCGTGTGCGTACTTTTCCCCTGGGCCGTTCTAGTTATGCTTGCCGAGCATCAGAACTGCGAAAATTTTGAGTTTCTCAAGCGTTTCTTAACTCCAAACTGCCATATCTCGCGAACGGATTGACCAATCCACAAAATTTCTGTTGCATCTGAAAGTAGAAACTCGTCCGATTACAACGGTATGCGTACTTTTCCCCTGGGCCGTTCTAGTTATGCTTGTCGAGCATCAGAACTGCGAAAATTTTGAGTTTCTCAAGCGTTTCTTACCTCCAAACTGCCATATCTCGCGAACGGATTGACAAATCCGCAAAATTTCTGTTGCATCTGAAAGTAGAAACTCGCCCGATTACAACGGTATGCGTACTTTTCCCCTAGGCCGTTCTAGTTGTTCGTTTCGAGCATCAGAACTGCGAAAATTTTGAGTTTCTCAAGCGTTTCTTACCTACAAACTGCCACATCTCGCGAACGGATTGACCAATCCGCAAAATTTCGTTGCATCTGAAAGTAGAAACTCGCCCGATTACATCGGTATGCGTACTTTTCCCCTAGGCTGTTCTAGTTATTCGTTTCGTGCATCAGAACTGCGAAAATTTTGAGTTTCTCAAGCGTTTCTTACGTCCTAACTGCCATATCTCGCGAACGGATTGACCAATTCGCAAAATTTCTGATGCATTTAAAAGTAGAAACTCGCCCGATTACAACGATATGCGTACTTTTCCCCTAGGCCATTCTAGTTATTCGTTTCGAGCATCAGAACTGCGAAAATTTTGAATTTCTCAAGCGTTTCTTACCTCCAAACTGCCATATCTCGCGAACGGATTGACCAATCCGCAAAATTTCTGTTGCATCTGAAAGTAGAATCTCGCCCGATTACAACGGTATGCGTACTTTTCCCCTGGGCCGTTCTAGTTATGCTTGACGAGCATCAGAACTGCGAAAATTTTCAGTTTCTCAAGCGTTTCTTACCTCCAAACTGCCATATCTCGCGAGCGGATTGACCAATCCGCAAAATTTCTGTTGCATCTGAAAGTTGAAACTCGCCCGATTACAACGGTGTGCGTACTTTTCCCCTGGGCCGTTCTAGTTATGCTTGTCGAGCATCAGAACTGCGAAAATTTTGAGTTTCTCAAGCGTTTCTTAACTCCAAACTGCCATATCTCGCGAACGGATTGACCAATCCGCAAAATTTCTGTTGCATCTGAAAGTAGAAACTCGTCCGATTACAACGGTATGCGTACTTTTCCCCTGGGCAGTTCTAGTTATGCTTGTCGAGCATCAGAACTGCGAAAATTTTGAGTTTCTCAAGCGTTTCTTACCTCTAAACTGCCATATCTCGCGAACGGATTGACAAATCCGCAAAATTTCTGTTGCATCTGAAAGGAGAAACTCGCCCGATTACAACGGTATGCGTACTTTTCCCCTAGGCCGCTCTAGTTCGTTTCGAGCATCAGAACTGCGAAAGTTTTGAGTTTCTCAAGCGTTTCTTACCTTCAAACTGCCACATCTCGCGAACGGATTGACCAATCCGCAAAATTTTGTTGCATCTGAAAGTAGAAACTCGCCCGATTACAACGGTATGCGTAGTTTTCCCCTAGGCCGTTCTAGTTATTCGTTTCGAGCATCAGAACTGCGAAAATTTTGAGTTTCTCAAGCGTTTCTTGCCTATAAACTGCCACATCTCGCGAACCTGATTGACCAATCCGCAAAATTTCTGATGCATCTGAAAGTAGAAACTCGCCCGATTACAACGGTATGCGTACTTTTCCCCTAGGCGGTTCTAGTTATTCGTTTCGAGCATCAGAACTGCGAAAATTTTGTGTTTCTCAAGCGTTTCTTACTTCCAATCTGCCATATCTCGCGAACGGATTGACCAATCCGCAAAATTTCTGATGCATCTGAAAGTAGACACTCGCTCGATTACAACGGTATGCGTACTTTTCCCCTAGGCCGTTCTAGTTATTCGTTTCGAGCATCAGAACTGCGAAAATTTTGAGTTTCTCAAGCGTTTCTTACCTACAAACTGCCACATCTCGCGAACGGATTGACCAATCCGCAAAATTTTGTTGCATCTGAAAGCAGAAACTCTCCCGTTTACAACGGTATGCGTACTTTTCCCGTAGGCCGTTCTAGTTATTCGTTTCGAGCATCAGAACTGCGAAAATTATGAGTTTCTCAAGCGTTTCTTACTTCCAAACTGCCATATCTCGCGAACGGATAGACCAATCCGCAAAATTTCTGTTGCATCTGAAAGTAGAAACTCGCCCGATTACAACGGTATGCGTACTTTTCCCCTAGGCTGTTCTAGTTATTCGTTTCGAGCATCAGAACTGCGAAAATTTTGAGTTTCTCAAGCGTTTCTTACCTACAAACTGCCACATCTCGCGAACGGATTGACCAATCCGCAAAATTTCTGATGCATCTGAAAGTAGAAACTCGCCCGATTACAACATTATGCGTACTTTTCCCCTAGGCCGTTCTAGTTATTCGTTTCGAGCATCAGAACTGCGAAAATTTTGAGTTTCTCAAGCGTTTCTTACTTCCAATCTGCCATATCTCGCGAACGGATTGACCAATCCGCAAAATTTCTGATGCATCTGAAAGTAGACACTCGCTCGATTACAACGGTAGGCGTACTTTTCCCCTAGGCCGTTCTAGTTATGCTTGTCGAGCATCAGAACTGCGAAAATTTTGAGTTTCTCAAGTGTTTCTTACCTCCAAACTGCCATATCTCGCGAACGGATTGACCAATCCGCAAAATTTCTGTTGCATCTGAAAGCAGAAACTCTCCCGTTTACAACGGTATGCGTACTTTTCCCGTAGGCCGTTCTAGTTATTCGTTTCGAGCATCAGAACTGCGAAAATTATGAGTTTCTCAAGCGTTTCTTACCTCCAAACTGCCATATCTCGCGAACGGATAGACCAATCCGCAAAATTTCTGTTGCATCTGAAAGTAGAAACTCGCCCGATTACAACGGTATGCGTACTTTTCCCCTAGGCTGTTCTAGTTATTCGTTTCGAGCATCAGAACTGCGAAAATTTTGAGTTTCTCAAGCGTTTCTTACATACAAACTGCCACATCTCGCGAACGGATAGACCAATCCGCAAAATTTCTGTGGCATCTGAAAGTAGAAACTCGCCCAATTACAACGGTATGTGTTCTTTTCCCCTAGGCCATAGTAGTTATTCGTTTCGAGCATCTCAACTGCGAAAATTTTGAGTTTCTCGAGCGTTTCTTACCTCCAAACTGCCATGTCTCGCGAAAGGATTGACCAATCCGCATAATTTTTGTTGCATCTGAAAGTAGAAACTCGCCCGATTACAACGGTATGTTCACTTTTCCCCTAGGCCGTTCTAGTTATGCTTGTCGAGCATCAGAACTGCGAAAATTTTGAGTTTCTCAAGCGTGTCTTACCTCCAAACTGCCATATCTCGCGAAAGGATTGACCGATCCGCATAATTTTTGTTGCATCTGAAAGTAGAAACTCGCCCGATTACAACGGTATGCGTACTTTTCCCCTAGGCTGTTCTAGTTAATCGTTTCGAGCATCAGAACTGCGAAAATTTTGAGTTTCTCAAGCGTTTCTTACCTACAAACTGCCACATCTCGCGAACGGATTGACCAATCCGCAAAATTTCTGATGCATCTGAAAGTAGAAACTCGCCCGATTACAACGGTATGCGTACTTTTCCCCTAGGCCGTTCTAGTTATTCGTTTCGAGCATCAGAACTGCGAAAATTTTGAGTTTCTCAAGCGTTTCTTACTTCCAATCTGCCATATCTCGCGAACGGATTGACCAATCCGCAAAATTTCTGATGCATCTGAAAGTAGACACTCGCTCGATTACAACGGTAGGCGTACTTTTCCCCTAGGCCGTTCTAGTTATGCTTGTCGAGCATCAGAACTGCGAAAATTTTGAGTTTCTCAAGTGTTTCTTACCTCCAAACTGCCATATCTCGCGAACGGATTGACCAATCCGCAAAATTTCTGTTGCATCTGAAAGCAGAAACTCTCTCGTTTACAACGGTATGCGTACTTTTCCCGTAGGCCGTTCTAGTTATTCGTTTCGAGCATCAGAACTGCGAAAATTATGAGTTTCTCAAGCGTTTCTTACCTCCAAACTGCCATATCTCGCGAACGGATAGACCAATCCGCAAAATTTCTGTTGCATCTGAAAGTAGAAACTCGCCCGATTACAACGGTATGCGTACTTTTCCCCTAGGCTGTTCTAGTTATTCGTTTCGAGCATCAGAACTGCGAAAATTTTGAGTTTCTCAAGCGTTTCTTACCTACAAACTGCCACATCTCGCGAACGGATAGACCAATCCGCAAAATTTCTGTGGCATCTGAAAGTAGAAACTCGCCCAATTACAACGGTATGCGTACTTTTCCCCTGGGCCGTTCTAGTTATGCTTGTCGAGCATCAGAACTGCGAAAATTTTGAGTTTCTCGAGCGTTTCTTACCTCCAAACTGCCATGTCTCGCGAAAGGATTGACCAATCCGCATAATTTTTGTTGCATCTGAAAGTAGAAACTCGCCCGATTACAACGGTATGTTCACTTTTCCCCTAGGCCGTTCTAGTTATGCTTGTCGAGCATCAGAACTGCGAAAATTTTGAGTTTCTCAAGCGTGTCTTACCTCCAAACTGCCATATCTCGCGAAAGGATTGACCGATCCGCATAATTTTTGTTGCATCTGAAAGTAGAAACTCGCCCGATTACAACCGTGTGCGTACTTTTCCCCTGGGCCGTTCTAGTTATGCTTGTCGAGCATCAGAACTGCGAAAATTTTGAGTATCTCAAGCGTTTCTTAACTCCAAACTGTCATATCTCGCGAACGGATTGACCAATCCGCAAAATTTCTGATGCATCTGAAAGTAGAAACTCGCCCGATTACAACGGTATGCGTACTTTTCCCGTAGGCCGTTCTAGTTATTCGTTTCGAGCATCAGAACTGCGAAAATTATGAGTTTCTCAAGCGTTTCTTACCTCCAAACTGCCATATCTCGCGAACGGATAGACCAATCCGCAAAATTTCTGTTGCATCTGAAAGTAGAAACTCGCCCGATTACAACGGTATGCGTACTTTTCCCCTAGGCTGTTCTAGTTATTCGTTTCGAGCATCAGAACTGCGAAAATTTTGAGTTTCTCAAGCGTTTCTTACCTACAAACTGCCACATCTCGCGAACGGATAGACCAATCCGCAAAATTTCTGTGGCATCTGAAAGTAGAAACTCGCCCAATTACAACGGTATGCGTACTTTTCCCCTGGGCCGTTCTAGTTATGCTTGTCGAGCATCAGAACTGCGAAAATTTTGAGTTTCTCGAGCGTTTCTTACCTCCAAACTGCCATGTCTCGCGAAAGGATTGACCAATCCGCATAATTTTTGTTGCATCTGAAAGTAGAAACTCGCCCGATTACAACGGTATGTTCACTTTTCCCCTAGGCCGTTCTAGTTATGCTTGTCGAGCATCAGAACTGCGAAAATTTTGAGTTTCTCAAGCGTGTCTTACCTCCAAACTGCCATATCTCGCGAAAGGATTGACCGATCCGCATAATTTTTGTTGCATCTGAAAGTAGAAACTCGCCCGATTACAACCGTGTGCGTACTTTTCCCCTGGGCCGTTCTAGTTATGCTTGTCGAGCATCAGAACTGCGAAAATTTTGAGTATCTCAAGCGTTTCTTAACTCCAAACTGCCATATCTCGCGAACGGATTGACCAATCCGCAAAATTTCTGTTGCATCTGAAAGTAGAAACTCGTCCGATTACAACGGTATGCGTACTTTTCCCCTGGGCCGTTCTAGTTATGCTTGTCGAGCATCAGAACTGCGAAAATTTTGAGTTTCTCAAGCGTTTCTTACCTCCAAACTGCCATATCTCGCGAACGGATTGACAAATCCGCAAAATTTCTGTTGCATCTGAAAGTAGAAACTCGCGCGATTACAACGGTATGCGTACTTTTCCCCTAGGCCGTTCTAGTTGTTCGTTTCGAGCATCAGAACTGCGAAAATTTTGAGTTTCTCAAGCGTTTCTTACCTACAAACTGCCACATCTCGCGAACGGATTGACCAATCCGCAAAATTTCGTTGCATCTGAAAGTAGAAACTCGCCCGATTACATCGGTATGCGTACTTTTCCCCTAGGCTGTTCTAGTTATTCGTTTCGTGCATCAGAACTGCGAAAATTTTGAGTTTCTCAAGCGTTTCTTACGTCCTAACTGCCATATCTCGCGAACGGATTGACCAATTAGCAAAATTTCTGATGCATTTAAAAGTAGAAACTCGCCCGATTACAACGATATGCGTACTTTTCCCCTAGGCCATTCTAGTTATTCGTTTCGAGCATCAGAACTGCGAAAATTTTGAATTTCTCAAGCGTTTCTTACCTCCAAACTGCCATGTCTCGCGAACGGATTGACCAATCCGCAAAATTTCTGTTGCATCTGAAAGTAGAAACTCGCCCGATTACAACGGTATGCGTACTTTTCCCCTAGGCCGTTCTAGTTATTCGTTTCGAGCATGAGAACTGCGTAAATTTTGAGTTGTTCTAGCGTTTCTTACCTCCAAACTGCCATATCTCGCGAAAGGATTGACCAATCCGCAAAATTTCTGTTGCATCTGAAAGTAGAAACTCGCCCGATTACAACGGTATGTGTACTTTTCCCCTAGGCCGTTCTAGTTATTCGTTTCGAGCATCAGAACTGCGAAAATTTTGAGTTTCTCAAGCGTGTCTTACCTCCAAACTGCCACATCTCGCGAACGGATTGACCAATCCGCAAAATTTCGTTGCATCTGGAAGTAGAAACTCGCCCGATTACATCGGTATGCGTACTTTTCCCCTAGGCTGTTCTAGTTATTCTTTTCGTGCATCAGAACTGCGAAAATTTTGAGTTTCTCAAGCGTTTCTTACGTCCTAACTGCCATATCTCGCGAACGGATTGACCAATCCGCAAAATTTCTGATGCATTTAAAAGTAGAAACTCGCCCGATTACAACGATATGCGTACTTTTCCCCTAGGCCATTCTAGTTATTCGTTTCGAACATCAGAACTGCGAAAATTTTGAATTTCTCAAGCGTTTCTTCCCTCCAAACTGCCATATCTCGCGAACGGATTGACCAATCCGCAAAATTTCTGTTGCATCTGAAAGTAGAATCTCGCCCGATTACAACGGTATGCGTACTTTTCCCCTGGGCCGTTCTAGTTATGCTTGTCGAGCATCAGAACTGCGAAAATTTTGAGTTTCTCAAGCGTTTCTTACCTCCAAACTGCCATATCTCGCGAGCGGATTGACCAATCCGCAAAATTTCTGTTGCATCTGAAAGTTGAAACTCGCCCGATTACAACGGTGTGCGTACTTTTCCCCTGGGCCGTTCTAGTTATGCTTGTCGAGCATCAGAACTGCGAAAATTTTGAGTTTCTCAAGCGTTTCTTAACTCCAAACTGTCATATCTCGCGAACGGATTGACCAATCCGCAAAATTTCTGATGCATCTGAAAGTAGAAACTCGCCCGATTACAACGGTATGCGTACTTTTCCCCTAGGCCGTTCTAGTTATTCGTTTCGAGCATCAGAACTGCGAAAATTTTGAGTTTCTCAAGCGTTTCTTACTTCCAATCTGCCATATCTCGCGAACGGATTGACCAATCCGCAAAATTTCTGATGCATCTGAAAGTAGACACTCGCTCGATTACAACGGTATGCGTACTTTTCCCCTAGGCTGTTCTAGTTATTCGTTTCGTGCATCAGAACTGCGAAAATTTTGAGTTTCTCAAGCGTTTCTTACCTCTAAACTGCCATATCTCGCGAACGGATAGACCAATCCGCAAAATTTCTGTTGCATCTGAAAGTAGAAACTCGCCCGATTACAACGGTATGCGTACTTTTCCCCTGGGCCGTTCTAGTTATGCTTGTCGAGCATCAGAACTGCGAAAATTTTGAGTTTCTCAAGCGTTTCTTACCTCCAAACTGCCATATCTCGCGAACGAATTGACAAATCCGCAAAAATTCTGTTGCATCTGAAAGTAGAAACTCGCCCGATTACAACGGTATGCGTACTTTTCCCCTAGGCTGTTCTAGTTATTCGTTTCGAGCATCAGAACTGCGAAAATTTTGAGTTTCTCAAAAGTGTCTTACCTCCAAACTGCCATATCTCGCGAAAGGATTTACCGATCCGCATAATTTTTGTTGCATCTGAAAGTAGAAACTCGCCCGATTACAACGGTATGCGTACTTTCCCCCTAGGCTGTTCTAGTTATTCGTTTCGAGCATCAGAACTGCGAAAATTTTGAGTTTCTCAAGCGTGTCTTACCTCCAAACTGCCATATCTCGCGAAAGGATTGACCGATCCGCATAATTTTTGTTGCATCTGAAAGTAGAAACTCGCCCGATTAGAACCGTGTGCGTACTTTTCCCCTGGGCCGTTCTAGTTATGCTTGTCGAGCATCAAAACTGCGAAAATTTTGAGTTTCTCAAGCGTTTCTTAACTCCAAACTGCCATATCTCGCGAACGGATTGACCAATCCGCAAAATTTCTGTTGCGTCTGAAAGTAGAAACTCGTCCGATTACAACGGTATGCGTACTTTTCCCCTAGGCCGTTCTAGTTGTTCGTTTCGAGCATCAGAACTGCGAAAATTTTGAGTTTCTCAAGCGTTTCCTACCTACAAACTGCCACATCTCGCGAACGGATTGACCAATCCGCAAAATTTTGTTGCATCTGAAAGTAGAAACTCGCCCGATTACAACGGTATGCGTAGTTTTCCCCTAGGCCGTTCTAGTTATTCGTTTCGAGCATCAGAACTGCGAAAATTTTGATTTTCTCAAGCGTTTCTTACCTCCAAACAGCCATATCTCGCGAACGGATAGACCAATCCGCAAAATTTCTGTTGCATCTGAAAGTAGAAACTCGCCCGATTACAACGGTATGCGTACTTTTCCCCTAGGCTGTTCTAGTTATTCGTTTCGAGCATCAGAACTGCGAAAATTTTGAGTTTCTCAAGCGTTTCTTACCTACAAACTGCCACATCTCGCGAACGGATAGACCAATCCGCAAAATTTCTGTGGCATCTGAAAGTAGAAACTCGCCCAATTACAACGGTATGTGTTCTTTTCCCCTAGGCCATTGTAGTTATTCGTTTCGAGCATCTCAACTGCGAAAATTTTGAGTTTCTCGAGCGTTTCTTACCTCCAAACTGCCATATCTCGCGAAAGGATTGACCAATCCGCAAAATTTTGTTGCATCTGAAAGTAGAAACTCGCCCGATTACAACGGTATGCGTAGTTTTCCCCTAGGCCGTTCTAGTTATTCGTTTCGAGCATCAGAACTGCGAAAATTTTGAGTTTCTCAAGCGTTTTTACCTATAAACTGCCACATCTCGCGAACCTGATTGACCAATCCGCAAAATTTCTGATGCATCTGAAAGTAGAAACTCGCCCGATTACAACGGTATGCGTACTTTTCCCCTAGGCCGTTCTAGTTATTCGTTTCGAGCATCAGAACTGCGAAAATTTTGAGTTTCTCAAGCGTTTCTTACTTCCAATCTGCCATATCTCGCGAACGGATTGACCAATCCGCAAAATTTCTGATGCATCTGAAAGTAGACACTCGCTCGATTACAACGGTATGCGTACTCTTCCCCTAGGCTGTTCTAGTTATTCGTTTCGTGCATCAGAACTGCGAAAATTTTGAGTTTCTCAAGCGTTTCTTACCTCTAAACTGCCATATCTCGCGAACGGATTGACAAATCCGCAAAATTTCTGTTGCATCTGAAAGTAGAAACTCGCCCGATTACAACGGTATGCGTACTTTTCCCCTAGGCCGTTCTAGTTGTTCGTTTCGAGCATCAGAACTGCGAAAATTTTGAGTTTCTCAAGCGTTTCTTACCTACAAACTGCCACATCTCGCGAACGGATTGACCAATCCGCAAAATTTTGTTGCATCTGAAAGTAGAAACTCGCCCGATTACAACGGTATGCGTAGTTTTCCCCTAGGCCGTTCTAGTTATTCGTTTCGAGCATCAGAACTGCGAAAATTTTGAGTTTCTCAAGCGTTTCTTACCTATAAACTGCCACATCTCGCGAACCTGATTGACCAATCCGCAAAATTTCTGATGCATCTGAAAGTAGAAACTCGCCCGATTACAACGGTATGCGTACTTTTCCCCTAGGCCGTTCTAGTTATTCGTTTCGAGCATCAGAACTGCGAAAATGTTGAGTTTCTCAAGCGTTTCTTACTTCCAATCTGCCATATCTCGCGAACGGATTGACCAATCCGCAAAATTTCTGATGCATCTGAAAGTAGACACTCGCTCGATTACAACGGTAGGCGTACTTTTCCCCTAGGCCGTTCTAGTTATTCGTTTCGAGCATCAGAACTGCGAAAATTTTGATTTTCTCAAGCGTTTCTTACTTCCAAACTGCCATATCTCGCGAACGGATTGACCAATCCGCAAAATTTCTGTTGCATCTGAAAGTAGAAACTCTCCCGTTTACAACGGTATGTGTTCTTTTCCCCTAGGCCATTGTAGTTATTCGTTTCGAGCATCTGAACTGCGAAAATTTTGAGTTTCTCGAGCGTTTCTTACCTCCAAACTGCCATATCTCGCGAAAGGATTGACCAATCCGCATAATTTTTGTTGCATCTGAAAGTAGAAACTCGCCCGATTACAACGGTATGTGTACTTTTCCCCTAGGCCGTTCTAGTTATGCTTTTCGAGCATCAGAACTGCGAAAATTTTGAGTTTCTCAAGCGTGTCTTACCTCCAAACTGCCATATCTCGCGAAAGGATTGACCGATCCGCATAATTTTTGTTGCATCTGAAAGTAGAAACTCGCCCGATTACAACCGTATGCGTACTTTTCCCCTGGGCCGTTCTAGTTATGCTTGTCGAGCATCAGAACTGCGAAAATTTTGAGTTTCTCAAGCGTTTCTTAACTCCAAACTGCCATATCTCGCGAACGGATTGACCAATCCGCAAAATTTCTGTTGCATCTGAAAGTAGAAACTCGTCCGATTACAACGGTATGCGTACTTGTCCCCTGGGCCGTTCTAGTTATGCTTGTCGAGCATCAGAACTGCGAAAATTTTGAGTTTCTCAAGCGTTTCTTACCTCCAAACTGCCATATCTCGCGAACGAATTGACAAATCCGCAAAATTTCTGTTGCATCTGAAAGTAGAAACTCGCCCGATTACAACGGTATGCGTACTTTTCCCCTAGGCTGTTCTAGTTATTCGTTTCGTGCATCAGAACTGCGAAAATTTTGAGTTTCTCAAGCGTTTCTTACGTCCTAACTGCCATATCTCGCGAACGGATTGACCAATTCGCAAAATTTCTGATGCATTTAAAAGTAGAAACTCGCCCGATTACAACGATATGCGTACTTTTCCCCTAGGCCATTCTAGTTATTCGTTTCGAGCAACAGAACTGCGAAAATTTTGAATTTCTCAAGCGTTTCTTACCTCCAAACTGCCATATCTCGCGAACGGATAGACCAATCCGCAAAATTTCTGTTGCATCTGAAAGTAGAATCTCGCCCGATTACAACGGTATGCGTACTTTTCCCCTGGGCCGTTCTAGTTATGCTTGTCGAGCATCAGAACTGCGAAAATTTTGAGTTTCTCAAGCGTTTCTTACCTCCAAACTGCCATATCTCGCGTGCGGATTGACCAATCTGCAAAATTTCTGTTGCATCTGAAAGTTGAAACTCGCCCGATTACAACGGTGTGCGTACTTTTCCCCTGGGCCGTTCTAGTTATGCATGTCGAGCATCAGAACTGCGAAAATTTTGAGTTTCTCAAGCGTTTCTTAACTCCAAACTGCCATATCTCGCGAACGGATTGACCAATCCGCAAAATTTCTGTTGCATCTGAAAGTAGAAACTCGTCCGATTACAACGGTATGCGTACCTTTCCCCTGGGCTGTTCTAGTTATGCTTGTCGAGCATCAGAACTGCGAAAATTTTGAGTTTCTCAAGCGTTTCTTACCTCTAAACTGCCATATCTCGCGAACGGATTGACAAATCCGCAAAATTTCTGTTGCATTTGAAAGTAGAAACTCGCCCGATTACAACGGTATGCGTACTTTTCCCCTAGGCCGTTCTAGTTATTCGTTTCGAGCATCAGAACTGCGAAAATTTTGAGTTTCTCAAGCGTTTCTTACCTATAAACTGCCACATCTCGCGAACCTGATTGACCAATCCGCAAAATTTCTGATGCATCTGAAAGTAGAAACTCGCCCGATTACAATGGTATGCGTACTTTTCCCCTAGGCCGTTCTAGTTGTTCGTTTCGAGCATCAGAACTGCGAAAATTTTGAGTTTCTCAAGCGTTTCTTACCTACAAACTGCCACATCTCGCGAACGGATTGACCAATCCGCAAAATTTTGTTGCATCTGAAAGTAGAAACTCGCCCGATTACAACGGTATGCGTAGTTTTCCCCTAGGCCGTTCTAGTTATTCGTTTCGAGCATCAGAACTGCGAAAATTTTGATTTTCTCAAGCGTTTCTTACCTCCAAACAGCCATATCTCGCGAACGGATAGACCAATCCGCAAAATTTCTGTTGCATCTGAAAGTAGAAACTCGCCCGATTACAACGGTATGCGTACTTTTCCCCTAGGCTGTTCTAGTTATTCGTTTCGAGCATCAGAACTGCGAAAATTTTGAGTTTCTCAAGCGTTTCTTACCTACAAACTGCCACATCTCGCTAACGGATTGACCAATCCGCAAAATTTCTGTGTCATCTGAAAGTAGAAATTCGCCCAATTACAACGGTATGTGTTCTTTTCCCCTAGGCCATTGTAGTTATTCGTTTCGAGCATCTCAACTGCGAAAATTTTAAGTTTCTCGAGCGTTTCTTACCTCCAAACTGCCATATCTCGCGAAAGGATTGACCAATCCGCATAATTTTTGTTGCATCTGAAAGTAGAAACTCGCCCGATTACAACGGTATGTGTACTTTTCCCCTAGGCCGTTCTAGATATGCTTGTCGAGCATCAGAACTGCGAAAATTTTGAGTTTCTCAAGCGTGTCTTACCTCCAAACTGCCATATCTCGCGAAAGGATTGACCAATCCGCAAAATTTCTATTGCATCTGAAAGTAGAAACTCGCCCGATTACTCCGGTATGCGTACTTTTCCCCTGGGCCGTTCTAGTTATGCTTGTCGAGCATCAGAACTGCGAAAATTTTGAGTTTCTCAAGCGTTTCTTAACTCCAAACTGCCATATCTCGCGAACGGATTGACCAATCCGCAAAATTTCTGTTGCATCTGAAAGTAGAAACTCGTCCGATTACAACGGTATGCGTACTTTTCCCCTGGGCCGTTGTAGTTATGCTTGTCGAGCATCAGAACTGCGAAAATTTTGAGTTTCTCAAGCGTTTCTTACCTCCAAACTGCCATATCTCGCGAACGGATTGACAAATCCGCAAAATTTCTGTTGCATCTGAAAGTAGAAACTCGCCCGATTACAACGGTATGCGTACTTTTCCCGTAGGACGTTCTAGTTGTTCGTTTCGAGCATCAGAACTGCGAAAATTTTGAGTTTCTCAAGCGTTTCTTACCTACAAACTGCCACATCTCGCGAACGGATTGACCAATCCGCAAAATTTCGTTGCATCTGAAAGTAGAAACTCGCCCGATTACATCGGTATGCGTACTTTTCCCCTAGGCTGTTCTAGTTATTCGTTTCGTGCATCAGAACTGCGAAAATTTTGAGTTTCTCAAGCGTTTCTTACGTCCTAACTGCCATATCTCGCGAACGGATTGACCAATTCGCAAAATTTCTGATGCATTTAAAAGTAGAAACTCGCCCGATTACAACGATATTCGTACTTTTCCCCTAGGCCATTCTAGTTATTCGTTTCGAGCATCAGAACTGCGAAAATTTTGAATTTCTCAAGCGTTTCTTACCTCCAAACTGCCATATCTCGCGAACGGATTGACCAATCCGCAAAATTTCTGTTGCATCTGAAAGTAGAATCTCGCCCGATTACAACGGTATGCGTACTTTTCCCCTGGGCCGTTCTAGTTATGCTTGTCGAGCATCAGAACTGCGAAAATTTTGAGTTTCTCAAGCGTTTCTTACCTATAAACTGCCACATCTCGCGAACCTGATTGACCAATCCGCAAAATTTCTGATGCATCTGAAAGTAGAAACTCGCCCGTTTACAACGGTAGGCGTACTTTTCCCGTAGGCCGTTCTAGTTATTCGTTTCGAGCATCAGAACTGCGAAAATTATGAGTTTCTCAAGCGTTTCTTACCTCCAAACTGCCATATCTCGCGAACGGATAGACCAATCCGCAAAATTTCTGTTGCATCTGTAAGTAGAAACTCGCCCGATTACAACGGTATGCGTACTTTTCCCCTAGGCTGTTCTAGTTATTCGTTTCGAGCATCAGAACTGCGAAAATTTTGAGTTTCTCAAGCGTTTCCTACCTACAAACTGCCACATCTCGCGAACGGATTGACCAATCCGCAAAATTTCTGTGTCATCTGAAAGTAGAAATTCGCCCAATTACAACGGTATGTGTTCTTTTCCCCTAGGCCATTATAGTTATTCGTTTCGAGCATCTCAACTGCGAAAATTTTGAGTTTCTCGAGCGTTTCTTACCTCCAAACTGCCATATCTCGCGAAAGGATTGACCAATCCGCATAATTTTTGTTGCATCTGAAAGTAGAAACTCGCCCGATTACAACGGTATGTGTACTTTTCCCCTAGGCCGTTCTAGATATGCTTGTCGAGCATCAGAACTGCGAAAATTTTGAGTTTCTCAAGCGTGTCTTACCTCCAAACTGCCATATCTCGCGAAAGGATTGACCAATCCGCAAAATTTCTATTGCATCTGAAAGTAGAAACTCGCCCGATTACAACGGTATGCGTACTTTTCCCCTGGGCCGTTCTAGTTATGCTTGTCGAGCATCAGAACTGCGAAAATTTTGAGTTTCTCAAGCGTTTCTTACCTCCAAACTGCCATATCTCGCGAACGGATTGACAAATCCGCAAAATTTCTGTTGCATCTGAAAGTAGAAACTCGCCCGATTACAACGGTATGTGTTCTTTTCCCCTAGGCCATTGTAGTTATTCGTTTCGAGCATCAGAACTGCGAAAATTTTGAGTTTCTCAAGTGTTTCTTACCTCCAAACTGCCATATCTCGCGAACGGATTGACCAATCCGCAAAATTTCTGTTGCATCCATAAGCTGAAACTCTCCCGTTTACAACGGTATGCGTACTTTTCCCGTAGGCCGTTCTAGTTATTCGTTTCGAGCATCAGAACTGCGAAAATTATGAGTTTCTCAAGCGTTTCTTACCTCCAAACAGCCATATCTCGCGAACGGATAGACCAATCCGCAAAATTTCTGTTGCATCTGAAAGTAGAAACTCGCCCGATTACAACGGTATGCGTACTTTTCCCCTAGGCTGTTCTAGTTATTCGTTTCGAGCATCAGAACTGCGAAAATTATGAGTTTCTCAAGCGTTTCTTACCTCCAAACAGCCATATCTCGCGAACGGATTGACAAATCCGCAAAATTTCTGTTGCATCTGAAAGTAGAAACTCGTCCGATTACAACGGTATGCGTACTTTTCCCCTGGGCTGTTCTAGTTATGCTTGTCGAGCATCAGAACTGCGAAAATTTTGAGTTTCTCAAGCGTTTCTTACCTCTAAACTGCCATATCTCGCGAACGGATTGACAAATCCGCAAAATTTCTGTTGCATCTGAAAGTAGAAACTCGCCCGATTACAACGGTATGTGTTCTTTTCCCCTAGGCCATTGTAGTTATTCGTTTCGAGCATCAGAACTGCGAAAATTTTGAGTTTCTCAAGTGTTTCTTACCTCCAAACTGCCATATCTCGCGAACGGATTGACCAATCCGCAAAATTTCTGTTGCATCCATAAGCTGAAACTCTCCCGTTTACAACGGTATGCGTACTTTTCCCGTAGGCCGTTCTAGTTATTCGTTTCGAGCATCAGAACTGCGAAAATTATGAGTTTCTCAAGCGTTTCTTACCTCCAAACAGCCATATCTCGCGAACGGATAGACCAATCCGCAAAATTTCTGTTGCATCTGAAAGTAGAAACTCGCCCGATTACAACGGTATGCGTACTTTTCCCCTAGGCTGTTCTAGTTATTCGTTTCGAGCATCAGAACTGCGAAAATTATGAGTTTCTCAAGCGTTTCTTACCTCCAAACAGCCATATCTCGCGAACGGATTGACAAATCCGCAAAATTTCTGTTGCATCTGAAAGTAGAAACTCGTCCGATTACAACGGTATGCGTACTTTTCCCCTGGGCTGTTCTAGTTATGCTTGTCGAGCATCAGAACTGCGAAAATTTTGAGTTTCTCAAGCGTTTCTTACCTCTAAACTGCCATATCTCGCGAACGGATTGACAAATCCGCAAAATTTCTGTTGCATCTGAAAGTAGAAACTCGCCCGATTACAACGGTATGCGTAGTTTTCCCCTAGGCCGTTCTAGTTGTTCGTTTCGAGCATCAGAACTGCGAAAATTTTGAGTTTCTCAAGCGTTTCTTACCTACAAACTGCCACATCTCGCGAACGGATTGACCAATCCGCAAAATTTTGTTGCATCTGAAAGTAGAAACTCGCCCGATTACAACGGTATGTTCACTTTTCCCCTAGGCCGTTCTAGTTATGCTTGTCGAGCATCAGAACTGCGAAAATTTTGAGTTTCTCAAGTGTTTCTTACCTCCAAACTCCCATATCTCGCGAACGGATTGACGAATCCGCAAAATTTCTGTTGCATCTGAAAGAAGAAACTCGCCCGATTACAACGGTGTGCGTACTTTTCCCGTAGGCCGTTCTAGTTATTCGTTTCGAGCATCAGAACTGCGAAAATTTTGAGTTTCTCAAGCGTTTCTTACCTCCAAACTGCCATATCTCGCGAAAGGATTGACCAATCCGCAAAATTTCTGTTGTGTCTTAAAGTAGAAACTCGCCCGATTACAACGGTGTGCGTGCTTTTCCCCTAGGCCGTTCTAATTATTCGTTTCGAGCATCAGAACTGCGAAAATTCTGAGTTTCTCAAGCGTTTCTTACGTCCTAACTGCCATATCTCGCGAACGGATTGACGAATCCGCATAATTTCTGTTGCACCTGAAAGTAGAAACTCTCCCGTTTACAAAGGTATGTGTTCTTTTCCCCTAGGCCATTGTAGTTATTCGTTTCGAGCATCTGAACTGCGAAAATTTTGAGTTTCTCGAGCGTTTCTTACCTCCAAACTGCCATATCTCGCGAAAGGATTGACCAATCCGCATAATTTTTGTTGCATCTGAAAGTAGAAACTCGCCCGATTACAACGGTATGTGTACTTTTCCCCTAGGCCGGTCTAGTTATGCTTGTCGAGCATCAGAACTGCGAAAATTTTGAGTTTCTCAAGTGTTTCTTACCTCAAAACTGCCATATCTCGCGAACGGATTGACCAATCCGCAAAATTTCTGTTGCATCTGAATGCACAAACTCTCCCGTTTACAACGGTGTGCGTACTTTTCCCCTAGGCTGTTCTAGTTATTCGTTTCGAGCATCAGAACTGCGAAAATTATGAGTTTCTCAAGCGTTTCTTACCTCCAAACAGCCATATCTCGCGAACGGATAGACCAATCCGCAAAATTTCTGTTGCATCTGAAAGTAGAAACTCGCCCGATTACAACGGTATGCGTACTTTTCCCCTAGGCTGTTCTAGTTATTCGTTTCGAGCATCAGAACTGCGAAAATTATGAGTTTCTCAAGCGTTTCTTACCTCCAAACAGCCATATCTCGCGAACGGATTGACAAATCCGCAAAATTTCTGTTGCATCTGAAAGTAGAAACTCGTCCGATTACAACGGTATGCGTACTTTTCCCCTGGGCTGTTCTAGTTATGCTTGTCGAGCATCAGAACTGCGAAAATTTTGAGTTTCTCAAGCGTTTCTTACCTCTAAACTGCCATATCTCGCGAACGGATTGACAAATCCGCAAAATTTCTGTTGCATCTGAAAGTAGAAACTCGCCCGATTACAACGGTATGTGTTCTTTTCCCCTAGGCCATTGTAGTTATTCGTTTCGAGCATCAGAACTGCGAAAATTTTGAGTTTCTCAAGTGTTTCTTACCTCCAAACTGCCATATCTCGCGAACGGATTGACCAATCCGCAAAATTTCTGTTGCATCCATAAGCTGAAACTCTCCCGTTTACAACGGTATGCGTACTTTTCCCGTAGGCCGTTCTAGTTATTCGTTTCGAGCATCAGAACTGCGAAAATTATGAGTTTCTCAAGCGTTTCTTACCTCCAAACAGCCATATCTCGCGAACGGATAGACCAATCCGCAAAATTTCTGTTGCATCTGAAAGTAGAAACTCGCCCGATTACAACGGTATGCGTACTTTTCCCCTAGGCTGTTCTAGTTATTCGTTTCGAGCATCAGAACTGCGAAAATTATGAGTTTCTCAAGCGTTTCTTACCTCCAAACAGCCATATCTCGCGAACGGATTGACAAATCCGCAAAATTTCTGTTGCATCTGAAAGTAGAAACTCGTCCGATTACAACGGTATGCGTACTTTTCCCCTGGGCTGTTCTAGTTATGCTTGTCGAGCATCAGAACTGCGAAAATTTTGAGTTTCTCAAGCGTTTCTTACCTCTAAACTGCCATATCTCGCGAACGGATTGACAAATCCGCAAAATTTCTGTTGCATCTGAAAGTAGAAACTCGCCCGATTACAACGGTATGCGTAGATTTCCCCTAGGCCGTTCTAGTTGTTCGTTTCGAGCATCAGAACTGCGAAAATTTTGAGTTTCTCAAGCGTTTCTTACCTACAAACTGCCACATCTCGCGAACGGATTGACCAATCCGCAAAATTTTGTTGCATCTGAAAGTAGAAACTCGCCCGATTACAACGGTATGTTCACTTTTCCCCTAGGCCGTTCTAGTTATGCTTGTCGAGCATCAGAACTGCGAAAATTTTGAGTTTCTCAAGTGTTTCTTACCTCCAAACTCCCATATCTCGCGAACGGATTGACGAATCCGCAAAATTTCTGTTGCATCTGAAAGAAGAAACTCGCCCGATTACAACGGTGTGCGTACTTTTCCCGTAGGCCGTTCTAGTTATTCGTTTCGAGCATCAGAACTGCGAAAATTTTGAGTTTCTCAAGCGTTTCTTACCTCCAAACTGCCATATCTCGCGAAAGGATTGACCAATCCGCAAAATTTCTGTTGTGTCTTAAAGTAGAAACTCGCCCGATTACAACGGTGTGCGTGCTTTTCCCCTAGGCCGTTCTAATTATTCGTTTCGAGCATCAGAACTGCGAAAATTCTGAGTTTCTCAAGCGTTTCTTACGTCCTAACTGCCATATCTCGCGAACGGATTGACGAATCCGCATAATTTCTGTTGCACCTGAAAGTAGAAACTCTCCCGTTTACAAAGGTATGTGTTCTTTTCCCCTAGGCCATTGTAGTTATTCGTTTCGAGCATCTGAACTGCGAAAATTTTGAGTTTCTCGAGCGTTTCTTACCTCCAAACTGCCATATCTCGCGAAAGGATTGACCAATCCGCATAATTTTTGTTGCATCTGAAAGTAGAAACTCGCCCGATTACAACGGTATGTGTACTTTTCCCCTAGGCCGGTCTAGTTATGCTTGTCGAGCATCAGAACTGCGAAAATTTTGAGTTTCTCAAGTGTTTCTTACCTCAAAACTGCCATATCTCGCGAACGGATTGACCAATCCGCAAAATTTCTGTTGCATCTGAATGCACAAACTCTCCCGTTTACAACGGTGTGCGTACTTTTCCCCTAGGCTGTTCTAGTTATTCGTTTCGAGCATCAGAACTGCGAAAATTATGAGTTTCTCAAGCGTTTCTTACCTCCAAACTGTCATATCTCGCGAACGGATAGACCAATCCGCAAAATTTCTGTTGCATCTGAAAGTAGAAACTCGCCCGATTACAACGGTATGCGTACTTTTCCCCTAGGCTGTTCTAGTTATTCGTTTCGAGCATCAGAACTGCGAAAATTTTGAGTTTCTCAAGCGTTTCTTACCTACAAACTGCCATATCTCGCGAACGGATTGACCAATCCGCAAAATTTCTGTTGCATCTGAAAGTAGAAACTCGTCCGATTACAACGGTATGCGTACTTTTCCCCTGGGCTGTTCTAGTTATGCTTGTCGAGCATCAGAACTGCGAAAATTTTGAGTTTCTCAAGCGTTTCTTACCTCTAAACTGCCATATCTCGCGAACGGATTGACAAATCCGCAAAATTTCTGTTGCATCTGAAAGTAGAAACTCGCCCGATTACAACGGTATGCGTAGTTTTCCCCTAGGCCGTTCTAGTTGTTCGTTTCGAGCATCAGAACTGCGAAAATTTTGAGTTTCTCAAGCGTTTCTTACCTACAAACTGCCACATCTCGCGAACGGATTGACCAATCCGCAAAATTTTGTTGCATCTGAAAGTAGAAACTCGCCCGATTACAACGGTATGTTCACTTTTCCCCTAGGCCGTTCTAGTTATGCTTGTCGAGCATCAGAACTGCGAAAATTTTGAGTTTCTCAAGTGTTTCTTACCTCCAAACTCCCATATCTCGCGAACGGATTGACGAATCCGCAAAATTTCTGTTGCATCTGAAAGTAGAAACTCTCCCGTTTACAACGGTAGGCGTACTTTTCCCGTAGGCCGTTCTAGTTATTCGTTTCGAGCATCAGAACTGCGAAAATTTTGAGTTTCTCAAGCGTTTCTTACCTATAAACTGCCACATCTCGCGAACCTGATTGACCAATCCGCAAAATTTCTGATGCATCTGAAAGTAGAAACTCTCCCGTTTACAACGGTAGGCGTACTTTTCCCGTAGGCCGTTCTAGTTATTCGTTTCGAGCATCAGAACTGCGAAAATTATGAGTTTCTCAAGCGTTTCTTACCTCCAAACTGCCATATCTCGCGAACGGATAGACCAATCCGCAAAATTTCTGTTGCATCTGTAAGTAGAAACTCGCCCGATTACAACGGTATGCGTACTTTTCCCCTAGGCTGTTCTAGTTATTCGTTTCGAGCATCAGAACTGCGAAAATTTTGAGTTTCTCAAGCGTTTCTTACCTACAAACTGCCACATCTCGCGAACGGATTGACCAATCCGCAAAATTTCTGTGTCATCTGAAAGTAGAAATTCGCCCAATTACAACGGTATGTGTTCTTTTCCCCTAGGCCATTATAGTTATTCGTTTCGAGCATCTCAACTGCGAAAATTTTGAGTTTCTCGAGCGTTTCTTACCTCCAAACTGCCATATCTCGCGAAAGGATTGACCAATCCGCATAATTTTTGTTGCATCTGAAAGTAGAAACTCGCCCGATTACAACGGTATGTGTACTTTTCCCCTAGGCCGTTCTAGATATGCTTGTCGAGCATCAGAACTGCGAAAATTTTGAGTTTCTCAAGCGTGTCTTACCTCCAAACTGCCATATCTCGCGAAAGGATTGACCAATCCGCAAAATTTCTATTGCATCTGAAAGTAGAAACTCGCCCGATTACAACGGTATGCGTACTTTTCCCCTGGGCCGTTCTAGTTATGCTTGTCGAGCATCAGAACTGCGAAAATTTTGAGTTTCTCAAGCGTTTCTTACCTCCAAACTGCCATATCTCGCGAACGGATTGACAAATCCGCAAAATTTCTGTTGCATCTGAAAGTAGAAACTCGCCCGATTACAACGGTATGTGTTCTTTTCCCCTAGGCCATTGTAGTTATTCGTTTCGAGCATCAGAACTGCGAAAATTTTGAGTTTCTCAAGTGTTTCTTGCCTCCAAACTGCCATATCTCGCGAACGGATTGACCAATCCGCAAAATTTCTGTTGCATCCATAAGCTGAAACTCTCCCGTTTACAACGGTATGCGTACTTTTCCCGTAGGCCGTTCTAGTTATTCGTTTCGAGCATCAGAACTGCGAAAATTATGAGTTTCTCAAGCGTTTCTTACCTCCAAACAGCCATATCTCGCGAACGGATAGACCAATCCGCAAAATTTCTGTTGCATCTGAAAGTAGAAACTCGCCCGATTACAACGGTATGCGTACTCTTCCCCTAGGCTGTTCTAGTTATTCGTTTCGAGCATCAGAACTGCGAAAATTTTGAGTTTCTCAAGCGTTTCTTACCTACAAACTGCCACATCTCGCGAACGGATAGACCAATCCGCAAAATTTCTGTGGCATCTGAAAGTAGAAACTCGCCCAATTACAACGGTATCTGTTCTTTTCCCCTAGGCCATTGTAGTTATTCGTTTCGAGCATCTCAACTGCGAAAATTTTGAGTTTCTCGAGCGTTTCTTACCTCCAAACTGCCATATCTCGCGAAAGGATTGACCAATCCGCATAATTTTTGTTGCATCTGAAAGTAGAAACTCGCCCGATTACAACGGTATGTTCACTTTTCCCCTAGGCCGTTCTAGTTATGCTTGTCGAGCATCAGAACTGCGAAAATTTTGAGTTTCTCAAGCGTTTCTTACCTACAAACTGCCACATCTCGCGAACGGATTGACCAATCCGCAAAATTTCTGTGGCATCTGAAAGTAGAAACTCGCCCAATTACAACGGTATCTGTTCTTTTCCCCTAGGCCATTGTAGTTATTCGTTTCGAGCATCTCAACTGCGAAAATTTTGAGTTTCTCGAGCGTTTCTTACCTCCAAACTGCCATATCTCGCGAAATGAATGACCAATCCGCATAATTTTTGTTGCATCTGAAAGTAGAAACTCGCCCGATTACAACGGTATGTGTACTTTTCCCCTAGGCCGTTCTAGATATGCTTGTCGAGCATCAGAACTGCGAAAATTTTGAGTTTCTCAAGCGTGTCTTACCTCCAAACTGCCATATCTCGCGAAAGGATTGACCGATCCGCATAATTTTTGTTGCACCTGAAAGTAGAAACTCGCCCGATTACAACCGTGTGCGTACTTTTCCCCTGGGCCGTTCTAGTTATGCTTGTCGAGCATCAGAACTGCGAAAATTTTGAGTTTCTCAAGCGTTTCTTAACTCCAAACTGCCATATCTCGCGAACGGATTGACCAATCCGCAAAATTTCTGTTGCATCTGAAAGTAGAAACTCGTCCGATTACAACGGTATGCGTACTTTTCCCCTGGGCCGTTCTAGTTATGCTTGTCGAGCATCAGAACTGCGAAAATTTTGAGTTTCTCAAGTGTTTCTTACCTCCAAACTGCCATATCTCGCGAACGGATTGACCAATCCGCAAAATTTCTGTTGCATCTGAAAGCAGAAACTCTCCCGTTTACAACGGTATGCGTACTTTTCCCGTAGGCCGTTCTAGTTATTCGTTTCGAGCATCAGAACTGCGAAAATTATGAGTTTCTCAAGCGTTTCTTACCTCCAAACTGTCATATCTCGCGAACGGATAGACCAATCCGCAAAATTTCTGTTGCATCTGAAAGTAGAAACTCGCCCGATTACAACGGTATGTGTTCTTTTCCCCTAGGCCATTGTAGTTATTCGTTTCGAGCATCAGAACTGCGAAAATTTTGAGTTTCTCAAGTGTTTCTTGCCTCCAAACTGCCACATCTCGCGAACGGATTGACCAATCCGCAAAATTTTGTTGCATCTGAAAGTAGAAACTCGCCCGATTACAACGGTATGTTCACTTTTCCCCTAGGCCGTTCTAGTTATGCTTGTCGATCATCAGAACTGCGAAAATTTTGAGTTTCTCAAGTGTTTCTTACCTCCAAACTCCCATATCTCGCGAACGGATTGACGAATCCGCAAAATTTCTGTTGCATCTGAAAGTAGAAACTCTCCCGTTTACAACGGTAGGCGTACTTTTCCCGTAGGCCGTTCTAGTTATTCGTTTCGAGCATCAGAACTGCGAAAATTTTGAGTTTCTCAAGCGTTTCTTACCTATAAACTGCCACATCTCGCGAACCTGATTGACCAATCCGCAAAATTTCTGATGCATCTGAAAGTAGAAACTCTCCCGTTTACAACGGTAGGCGTACTTTTCCCGTAGGCCGTTCTAGTTATTCGTTTCGAGCATCAGAACTGCGAAAATTATGAGTTTCTCAAGCGTTTCTTACCTCCAAACTGCCATATCTCGCGAACGGATAGACCAATCCGCAAAATTTCTGTTGCATCTGTAAGTAGAAACTCGCCCGATTACAACGGTATGCGTACTTTTCCCCTAGGCTGTTCTAGTTATTCGTTTCGAGCATCAGAACTGCGAAAATTTTGAGTTTCTCAAGCGTTTCTTACCTACAAACTGCCACATCTCGCGAACGGATTGACCAATCCGCAAAATTTCTGTGTCATCTGAAAGTAGAAATTCGCCCAATTACAACGGTATGTGTTCTTTTCCCCTAGGCCATTATAGTTATTCGTTTCGAGCATCTCAACTGCGAAAATTTTGAGTTTCTCGAGCGTTTCTTACCTCCAAACTGCCATATCTCGCGAAAGGATTGACCAATCCGCATAATTTTTGTTGCATCTGAAAGTAGAAACTCGCCCGATTACAACGGTATGTGTACTTTTCCCCTAGGCCGTTCTAGATATGCTTGTCGAGCATCAGAACTGCGAAAATTTTGAGTTTCTCAAGCGTGTCTTACCTCCAAACTGCCATATCTCGCGAAAGGATTGACCAATCCGCAAAATTTCTATTGCATCTGAAAGTAGAAACTCGCCCGATTACAACGGTATGCGTACTTTTCCCCTGGGCCGTTCTAGTTATGCTTGTCGAGCATCAGAACTGCGAAAATTTTGAGTTTCTCAAGCGTTTCTTACCTCCAAACTGCCATATCTCGCGAACGGATTGACAAATCCGCAAAATTTCTGTTGCATCTGAAAGTAGAAACTCGCCCGATTACAACGGTATGTGTTCTTTTCCCCTAGGCCATTGTAGTTATTCGTTTCGAGCATCAGAACTGCGAAAATTTTGAGTTTCTCAAGTGTTTCTTGCCTCCAAACTGCCATATCTCGCGAACGGATTGACCAATCCGCAAAATTTCTGTTGCATCCATAAGCTGAAACTCTCCCGTTTACAACGGTATGCGTACTTTTCCCGTAGGCCGTTCTAGTTATTCGTTTCGAGCATCAGAACTGCGAAAATTATGAGTTTCTCAAGCGTTTCTTACCTCCAAACAGCCATATCTCGCGAACGGATAGACCAATCCGCAAAATTTCTGTTGCATCTGAAAGTAGAAACTCGCCCGATTACAACGGTATGCGTACTCTTCCCCTAGGCTGTTCTAGTTATTCGTTTCGAGCATCAGAACTGCGAAAATTTTGAGTTTCTCAAGCGTTTCTTACCTACAAACTGCCACATCTCGCGAACGGATAGACCAATCCGCAAAATTTCTGTGGCATCTGAAAGTAGAAACTCGCCCAATTACAACGGTATCTGTTCTTTTCCCCTAGGCCATTGTAGTTATTCGTTTCGAGCATCTCAACTGCGAAAATTTTGAGTTTCTCGAGCGTTTCTTACCTCCAAACTGCCATATCTCGCGAAAGGATTGACCAATCCGCATAATTTTTGTTGCATCTGAAAGTAGAAACTCGCCCGATTACAACGGTATGTTCACTTTTCCCCTAGGCCGTTCTAGTTATGCTTGTCGAGCATCAGAACTGCGAAAATTTTGAGTTTCTCAAGCGTTTCTTACCTACAAACTGCCACATCTCGCGAACGGATTGACCAATCCGCAAAATTTCTGTGGCATCTGAAAGTAGAAACTCGCCCAATTACAACGGTATCTGTTCTTTTCCCCTAGGCCATTGTAGTTATTCGTTTCGAGCATCTCAACTGCGAAAATTTTGAGTTTCTCGAGCGTTTCTTACCTCCAAACTGCCATATCTCGCGAAATGAATGACCAATCCGCATAATTTTTGTTGCATCTGAAAGTAGAAACTCGCCCGATTACAACGGTATGTGTACTTTTCCCCTAGGCCGTTCTAGATATGCTTGTCGAGCATCAGAACTGCGAAAATTTTGAGTTTCTCAAGCGTGTCTTACCTCCAAACTGCCATATCTCGCGAAAGGATTGACCGATCCGCATAATTTTTGTTGCACCTGAAAGTAGAAACTCGCCCGATTACAACCGTGTGCGTACTTTTCCCCTGGGCCGTTCTAGTTATGCTTGTCGAGCATCAGAACTGCGAAAATTTTGAGTTTCTCAAGCGTTTCTTAACTCCAAACTGCCATATCTCGCGAACGGATTGACCAATCCGCAAAATTTCTGTTGCATCTGAAAGTAGAAACTCGTCCGATTACAACGGTATGCGTACTTTTCCCCTGGGCCGTTCTAGTTATGCTTGTCGAGCATCAGAACTGCGAAAATTTTGAGTTTCTCAAGTGTTTCTTACCTCCAAACTGCCATATCTCGCGAACGGATTGACCAATCCGCAAAATTTCTGTTGCATCTGAAAGCAGAAACTCTCCCGTTTACAACGGTATGCGTACTTTTCCCGTAGGCCGTTCTAGTTATTCGTTTCGAGCATCAGAACTGCGAAAATTATGAGTTTCTCAAGCGTTTCTTACCTCCAAACTGTCATATCTCGCGAACGGATAGACCAATCCGCAAAATTTCTGTTGCATCTGAAAGTAGAAACTCGCCCGATTACAACGGTATGCGTACTTTTCCCCTAGGCTGTTCTAGTTATTCGTTTCGAGCATCAGAACTGCGAAAATTTTGAGTTTCTCAAGCGTTTCTTACCTACAAACTGCCATATCTCGCGAACGGATTGACAAATCCGCAAAATTTCTGTTGCATCTGAAAGTAGAAACTCGTCCGATTACAACGGTATGCGTACTTTTCCCCTGGGCTGTTCTAGTTATGCTTGTCGAGCATCAGAACTGCGAAAATTTTGAGTTTCTCAAGCGTTTCTTACCTCTAAACTGCCATATCTCGCGAACGGATTGACAAATCCGCAAAATTTCTGTTGCATCTGAAAGTAGAAACTCGCCCGATTACAACGGTATGCGTAGTTTTCCCCTAGGCCGTTCTGGTTGTTCGTTTCGAGCATCAGAACTGCGAAAATTTTGAGTTTCTCAAGCGTTTCTTACCTACAAACTGCCACATCTCGCGAACGGATTGACCAATCCGCAAAATTTTGTTGCATCTGAAAGTAGAAACTCGCGCGATTACAACGGTATGTTCACTTTTCCCCTAGGCCGTTCTAGTTATGCTTGTCGAGCATCAGAACTGCGAAAATTTTGAGTTTCTCAAGTGTTTCTTACCTCCAAACTCCCATATCTCGCGAACGGATTGACGAATCCGCAAAATTTCTGTTGCATCTGAAAGTAGAAACTCGCCCGATTACAACGGTGTGCGTACTTTTCCCGTAGGCCGTTCTAGTTATTCGTTTCGTGCATCAGAACTGCGAAAATTTTGAGTTTCTCAAGCGTTTCTTACCTCCAAACTGCCATATCTCGCGAAAGGATTGACCAATCCGCAAAATTTCTGTTGTGTCTTAAAGTAGAAACTCGCCCGATTACAACGGTGTGCGTGCTTTTCCCCTAGGCCGTTCTAATTATTCGTTTCGAGCATCAGAACTGCGAAAATTCTGAGTTTCTCAAGCGTTTCTTACGTCCTAACTGCCATATCTCGCGAACGGATTGACGAATCCGCATAATTTCTGTTGCACCTGAAAGTAGAAACTCTCCCGTTTACAAAGGTATGTGTTCTTTTCCCCTAGGCCATTGTAGTTATTCGTTTCGAGCATCTGAACTGCGAAAATTTTGAGTTTCTCGAGCGTTTCTTACCTCCAAACTGCCATATCTCGCGAAAGGATTGACCAATCCGCATAATTTTTGTTGCATCTGAAAGTAGAAACTCGCCCGATTACAACGGTATGTGTACTTTTCCCCTAGGCCGGTCTAGTTATGCTTGTCGAGCATCAGAACTGCGAAAATTTTGAGTTTCTCAAGTGTTTCTTACCTCAAAACTGCCATATCTCGCGAACGGATTGACCAATCCGCAAAATTTCTGTTGCATCTGAATGCACAAACTCTCCCGTTTACAACGGTGTGCGTACTTTTCCCCTAGGCTGTTCTAGTTATTCGTTTCGAGCATCGGAACTGCGAAAATTATGAGTTTCTCAAGCGTTTCTTACCTCCAAACTGTCATATCTCGCGAACGGATAGACCAATCCGCAAAATTTCTGTTGCATCTGAAAGTAGAAACTCGCCCGATTACAACGGTATGCGTACTTTTCCCCTAGGCTGTTCTAGTTATTCGTTTCGAGCATCAGAACTGCGAAAATTTTGAGTTTCTCAAGCGTTTCTTACCTACAAACTGCCATATCTCGCGAACGGATTGACCAATCCGCAAAATTTCTGTTGCATCTGAAAGTAGAAACTCGTCCGATTACAACGGTATGCGTACTTTTCCCCTGGGCTGTTCTAGTTATGCTTGTCGAGCATCAGAACTGCGAAAATTTTGAGTTTCTCAAGCGTTTCTTACCTCTAAACTGCCATAT
Source organism: Ptiloglossa arizonensis (assembly GCF_051014685.1). Lineage (NCBI taxonomy): Eukaryota > Metazoa > Arthropoda > Insecta > Hymenoptera > Colletidae > Ptiloglossa > Ptiloglossa arizonensis. The sequence continues at coordinate 739,861 of NW_027478515.1, forward strand.
CTCGCGAACGGATTGACAAATCCGCAAAATTTCTGTTGCATCTGAAAGTAGAAACTCGCCCGATTACAACGGTATGCGTAGTTTTCCCCTAGGCCGTTCTAGTTGTTCGTTTCGAGCATCAGAACTGCGAAAATTTTGAGTTTCTCAAGCGTTTCTTACCTACAAACTGCCACATCTCGCGAACGGATTGACCAATCCGCAAAATTTTGTTGCATCTGAAAGTAGAAACTCGCCCGATTACAACGGTATGTTCACTTTTCCCCTAGGCCGTTCTAGTTATGCTTGTCGAGCATCAGAACTGCGAAAATTTTGAGTTTCTCAAGTGTTTCTTACCTCCAAACTCCCATATCTCGCGAACGGATTGACCAATCCGCAAAATTTCTGTTGCATCTGAAAGTAGAAACTCGCCCGATTACAACGGTGTGCGTACTTTTCCCGTAGGCCGTTCTAGTTATTCGTTTCGAGCATCAGAACTGCGAAAATTTTGAGTTTCTCAAGCGTTTCTTACCTCCAAACTGCCATATCTCGCGAAAGGATTGACCAATCCGCAAAATTTCTTTTGTGCCTTAAAGTAGAAACTCGCCCGATTACAACGGTGTGCGTGCTTTTCCCCTAGGCCGTTCTAATTATTCGTTTCGAGCATCAGAACTGCGAAAATTCTGAGTTTCTCAAGCGTTTCTTACGTCCTAACTGCCATATCTCGCGAACGGATTGACGAATCCGCAAAATTTCTGTTGCATCTGAAAGTAGAAACTCGCCCGATTACAACGGTGTGCGTACTTTTCCCGTAGGCCGTTCTAGTTATTCGTTTCGAGCATCAGAACTGCGAAAATTTTGAGTTTCTCAAGCGTTTCTTACCTCCAAACTGCCATATCTCGCGAAAGGATTGACCAATCCGCAAAATTTCTTTTGTGCCTTAAAGTAGAAACTCGCCCGATTACAACGGTGTGCGTGCTTTTCCCCTAGGCTGTTCTAGTTATTCGTTTCGAGCATCGGAACTGCGAAAATTATGAGTTTCTCAAGCGTTTCTTACCTCCAAACTGTCATATCTCGCGAACGGATAGACCAATCCGCAAAATTTCTGTTGCATCTGAAAGTAGAAACTCGCCCGATTACAACGGTATGCGTACTTTTCCCCTAGGCTGTTCTAGTTATTCGTTTCGAGCATCTGAACTGCGAAAATTTTGAGTTTCTCGAGCGTCTCTTACCTCCAAACTGCCATATCTCGCGAAAGGATTGACCAATCCGCATAATTTTTGTTGCATCTGAAAGTAGAAACTCGCCCGATTACAACGGTATGTGTACTTTTCCCCTAGGCCGGTCTAGTTATGCTTGTCGAGCATCAGAACTGCGAAAATTTTGAGTTTCTCAAGTGTTTCTTACATCAAAACTGCCATATCTCGCGAACGGATTGACCAATCCGCAAAATTTCTGTTGCATCTGAATGCACAAACTCTCCCGTTTACAACGGTGTGCGTACTTTTCCCCTAGGCTGTTCTAGTTATTCGTTTCGAGCATCAGAACTGCGAAAATTTTGAGTTTCTCAAGCGTTTCTTACCTACAAACTGCCATATCTCGCGAACGGATTGACCAATCCGCAAAATTTCTGTTGCATCTGAAAGTAGAAACTCGTCCGATTACAACGGTATGCGTACTTTTCCCCTGGGCTGTTCTAGTTATGCTTGTCGAGCATCAGAACTGCGAAAATTTTGAGTTTCTCAAGCGTTTCTTACCTCTAAACTGCCATATCTCGCGAACGGATTGACAAATCCGCAAAATTTCTATTGCATCTGAAAGTAGAAACTCGCCCGATTACAACGGTATGCGTAGTTTTCCCCTGGGCCGTTCTAGTTGTTCGTTTCGAGCATCAGAACTGCGAAAATTTTGAGTTTCTCAAGCGTTTCTTACCTACAAACTGCCACATCTCGCGAACGGATTGACCAATCCGCAAAATTTTGTTGCATCTGAAAGTAGAAACTCGCCCGATTACAACGGTATGCGTAGTTTTCCCCTAGGCCGTTCTAGTTATTCGTTTCGAGCATCAGAACTGCGAAAATTTTGAGTTTCTCAAGCGTTTCTTACCTATATACTGCCACATCTCGCGAACCTGATTGACCAATCCGCAAAATTTCTGATGCATCTGAAAGTAGAAACTCGCCCGATTACAACGGTATGCGTACTTTTCCCCTAGGCCGTTCTAGTTATTCGTTTCGAGCATCAGAACTGCGAAAATTTTGAGTTTCTCAAGCGTTTCTTACTTCCAATCTGCCATATCTCGCGAACGGATTGACCAATCCGCAAAATTTCTGATGCATCTGAAAGTAGACACTCGCGCGATTACAACGGTATGCGTACTTTTCCCCTAGGCCGTTCTAGTTATTCGTTTCGAGCATCAGAACTGCGAAAATTTTGATTTTCTCAATCGTTTCTTACCTCCAAACTGCCATATCTCGCGAGCGGATTGACCAATCCGCAAAATTTCTGTTGCATCTGAAAGTAGAAACTCGTCCGATTACAACGGTATGCGTACTTTTCCCCTGGGCTGTTCTAGTTATGCTTGTCGAGCATCAGAACTGCGAAAATTTTGAGTTTCTCAAGCGTTTCTTACCTCTAAACTGCCATATCTCGCGAACGGATTGACAAATCCGCAAAATTTCTGTTGCATCTGAAAGTAGAAACTCGCCCGATTACAGCGGTATGCGTAGTTTTCCCCTGGGCCGTTCTAGTTGTTCGTTTCGAGCATCAGAACTGCGAAAATTTTGAGTTTCTCAAGCGTTTCTTACCTATATACTGCCACATCTCGCGAACCTGATTGACCAATCCGCAAAATTTCTGATGCATCTGAAAGTAGAAACTCGCCCGATTACAACGGTATGCGTACTTTTCCCCTAGGCCGTTCTAGTTATTCGTTTCGAGCATCAGAACTGCGAAAATTTTGAGTTTCTCAAGCGTTTCTTACTTCCAATCTGCCATATCTCGCGAACGGATTGACCAATCCGCAAAATTTCTGATGCATCTGAAAGTAGACACTCGCCCGATTACAACGGTGTGCGTAATTTTCCCCTGGGCCGTTCTAGTTATGCATGTCGAGCATCAGAACTGCGAAAATTTTGAGTTTCTCAAGCGTTTCTTAACTCCAAACTGCCATATCTCGCGAACGGATTGACCAATCCGCAAAATTTCTGTTGCATCTGAAAGTAGAAACTCGTCCGATTACAACGGTATGCGTACTTTTCCCCTGGGCTGTTCTAGTTATGCTTGTCGAGCATCAGAACTGCGAAAATTTTGAGTTTCTCAAGCGTTTCTTACCTCTAAACTGCCATATCTCGCGAACGGATTGACAAATCCGCAAAATTTCTGTTGCATTTGAAAGTAGAAACTCGCCCGATTACAACGGTATGCGTACTTTTCCCCGAGGCCGTTCTAGTTGTTCGTTTCGAGCATCAGAACTGCGAAAATTTTGAGTTTCTCAAGCGTTTCTTACCTACAAACTGCCACATCTCGCGAACGGATTGACCAATCCGCAAAATTTTGTTGCATCTGAAAGTAGAAACTCGCCCGATTACAACGGTATGCGTAGTTTTCCCCTAGGCCGTTCTAGTTATTCGTTTCGAGCATCAGAACTGCGAAAATTTTGAGTTTCTCAAGCGTTTCTTACCTATAAACTGCCACATCTCGCGAACCTGATTGACCAATCCGCAAAATTTCTGATGCATCTGAAAGTAGAAACTCGCCCGATTACAACGGTATGCGTACTTTTCCCCTAGGCCGTTCTAGTTATTCGTTTCGAGCATCAGAACTGCGAAAATTTTGAGTTTCTCAAGCGTTTCTTACTACCAATCTGCCATATCTCGCGAACGGATTGACCAATCCGCAAAATTTCTGATGCATCTGAAAGTAGACACTCGCGCGATTACAACGGTATGCGTACTTTTCCCCTAGGCCGTTCTAGTTATTCGTTTCGAGCATCAGAACTGCGAAAATTTTGATTTTCTCAAGCGTTTCTTACTTCCAAACTGCCATATCTCGCGAACGGATTGACCAATCCGCAAAATTTCTGTTGCATCTGAAAGTAGAAACTCTCCCGTTTACAACGGTATGTGTTCTTTTCCCCTAGGCCATTGTAGTTATTCGTTTCGAGCATCTGAACTGCGAAAATTTTGAGTTTCTCGAGCGTTTCTTACCTCCAAACTGCCATATCTCGCGAAAGGATTGACCAATCCGCATAATTTTTGTTGCATCTGAAAGTAGAAACTCGCCCGATTACAACGGTATGTTCACTTTTCCCCTAGGCCGTTCTAGTTATGCTTGTCGAGCATCAGAACTGCGAAAATTTTGAGTTTCTCAAGTGTTTCTTACCTCCAAACTCCCATATCTCGCGAACGGATTGACCAATCCGCAAAATTTCTCTTGCATCTGAAAGTAGAAACTCGCCCGATTACAACGGTATGCGTAGTTTTCCCCTAGGCCGTTCTAGTTGTTCGTTTCGAGCATCAGAACTGCGAAAATTTTGAGTTTCTCAAGCGTTTCTTACCTACAAACTGCCACATCTCGCGAACGGATTGACCAATCCGCAAAATTTTGTTGCATCTGAAAGTAGAAACTCGCCCGATTACAACGGTATGCGTAGTTTTCCCCTAGGCCGTTCTAGTTATTCGTTTCGAGCATCAGAACTGCGAAAATTTTGAGTTTCTCAAGCGTTTCTTACCTATAAACTGCCACATCTCGCGAACCTGATTGACCAATCCGCAAAATTTCTGATGCATCTGAAAGTAGAAACTTGCCCGATTACAACGGTATGCGTACTTTTCCCCTAGGCCGTTCTAGTTATTCGTTTCGAGCATCAGAACTGCGAAAATTTTGAGTTTCTCAAGCGTTTCTTACTTCCAATCTGCCATATCTTGCGAACGGATTGACCAATCCGCAAAATTTCTGATGCATCTGAAAGTAGACACTCGCGCGATTACAACGGTATGCGTACTTTTCCCCTAGGCCGTTCTAGTTATTCGTTTCGAGCATCAGAACTGCGAAAATTTTGATTTTCTCAAGCGTTTCTTACTTCCAAACTGCCATATCTCGCGAACGGATTGACCAATCCGCAAAATTTCTGTTGCATCTGAAAGTAGAAACTCTCCCGTTTACAACGGTATGTGTTCTTTTCCCCTAGGCCATTGTAGTTATTCGTTTCGAGCATCTGAACTGCGAAAATTTTGAGTTTCTCGAGCGTTTCTTACCTCCAATCTGCCATATCTTGCGAACGGATTGACCAATCCGCAAAATTTTGTTGCATCTGAAAGTAGAAACTCGCCCGATTACAACGGTATGCGTAGTTTTCCCCTAGGCCGTTCTAGTTATTCGTTTCGAGCATCAGAACTGCGAAAATTTTGAGTTTCTCAAGCGTTTCTTACCTATATACTGCCACATCTCGCGAACCTGATTGACCAATCCGCAAAATTTCTGATGCATCTGAAAGTAGAAACTCGCCCGATTACAACGGTATGCGTACTTTTCCCCTAGGCCGTTCTAGTTATTCGTTTCGAGCATCAGAACTGCGAAAATTTTGAGTTTCTCAAGCGTTTCTTACTTCCAATCTGCCATATCTCGCGAACGGATTGACCAATCCGCAAAATTTCTGATGCATCTGAAAGTAGACACTCGCGCGATTACAACGGTATGCGTACTTTTCCCCTAGGCCGTTCTAGTTATTCGTTTCGAGCATCAGAACTGCGAAAATTTTGATTTTCTCAATCGTTTCTTACCTCCAAACTGCCATATCTCGCGAGCGGATTGACCAATCCGCAAAATTTCTGTTGCATCTGAAAGTTGAAACTCGCCCGATTACAACGGTGTGCGTACTTTTCCCCTGGGCCGTTCTAGTTATGCATGTCGAGCATCAGAACTGCGAAAATTTTGAGTTTCTCAAGCGTTTCTTAACTCCAAACTGCCATATCTCGCGAACGGATTGACCAATCCGCAAAATGTCTGTTGCATCTGAAAGTAGAAACTCGTCCGATTACAACGGTATGCGTACTTTTCCCCTGGGCTGTTCTAGTTATGCTTGTCGAGCATCAGAACTGCGAAAATTTTGAGTTTCTCAAGCGTTTCTTACCTCTAAACTGCCATAGCTCGCGAACGGATTGACAAATCCGCAAAATTTCTGTTGCATTTGAAAGTAGAAACTCGCCCGATTACAACGGTATGCGTACTTTTCCCCTAGGCCGTTCTAGTTGTTCGTTTCGAGCATCAGAACTGCGAAAATTTTGATTTTCTCAAGCGTTTCTTACTTCCAAACTGCCATATCTCGCGAACGGATTGACCAATCCGCAAAATTTCTGTTGCATTTGAAAGTAGAAACTCGCCCGATTACAACGGTATGCGTACTTTTCCCCTAGGCCGTTCTAGTTGTTCGTTTCGAGCATCAGAACTGCGAAAATTTTGATTTTCTCAAGCGTTTCTTACTTCCAAACTGCCATATCTCGCGAAAGGATTGACCAATCCGCATAATTTTTGTTGCATCTGAAAGTAGAAACTCGCCCGATTACAACGGTATGTTCACTTTTCCCCTAGGCCGTTCTAGTTATGCTTGTCGAGCATCAGAACTGCGAAAATTTTGAGTTTCTCAAGTGTTTCTTACCTCCAAACTCCCATATCTCGCGAACGGATTGACAAATCCGCAAAATTTCTGTTGCATCTGAAAGTAGAAACTCGTCCGATTACAACGGTGTGCGTACTTTTCCCGTAGGCCGTTCTAGTTATTCGTTTCGAGCATCAGAACTGCGAAAATTTTGAGTTTCTCAAGCGTTTCTTACCTCCAAACTGCCATATCTCGCGAACGGATTGACCAATCCGCAAAATTTCTGTTGCATTTGAAAGTAGAAACTCGTCCGATTACAACGGTGTGCGTACTTTTCCCGTAGGCCGTTCTAGTTATTCGTTTCGAGCATCAGAACTGCGAAAATTTTGAGTTTCTCAAGCGTTTCTTACCTCCAAACTGCCATATCTCGCGAAAGGATTGACCAATCCGCAAAATTTCTGTTGTGTCTTAATGTAGAAACTCGCCCGATTACAACGGTGTGCGTGCTTTTCCCCTAGGCCGTTCTAATTATTCGTTTCGAGCATCAGAACTGCGAAAATTCTGAGTTTCTCAAGCGTTTCTTACGTCCTAACTGCCATATCTCGCGAACGGATTGACGAATCCGCATAATTTCTGTTGCACCTGAAAGTAGAAACTCTCCCGTTTACAAAGGTATGTGTTCTTTTCCCCTAGGCCGTTGTAGTTATTCGTTTCGAGCATCTGAACTGCGAAAATTTTGAGTTTCTCGAGCGTTTCTTACCTCCAAACTGCCATATCTCGCGAAAGGATTGACCAATCCGCATAATTTTTGTTGCATCTGAAAGTAGAAACTCGCCCGATTACAACGGTATGTGTACTTTTCCCCTAGGCCGGTCTAGTTATGCTTGTCGAGCATCAGAACTGCGAAAATTTTGAGTTTCTCAAGTGTTTCTTACCTCAAAACTGCCATATCTCGCGAACGGAATGACCAATCCGCAAAATTTCTGTTGCATCTGAATGCACAAACTCTCCCGTTTACAACGGTGTGCGTACTTTTCCCCTAGGCTGTTCTAGTTATTCGTTTCGAGCATCAGAACTGCGAAAATTTTGAGTTTCTCAAGCGTTTCTTACCTACAAACTGCCATATCTCGCGAACGGATTGACCAATCCGCAAAATTTCTGTTGCATCTGAAAGTAGAAACTCGTCCGATTACAACGGTATGCGTACTTTTCCCCTGGGCTGTTCTAGTTATGCTTGTCGAGCATCAGAACTGCGAAAATTTTGAGTTTCACAAGCGTTTCTTACCTCTAAACTGCCATATCTCGCGAACGGATTGACAAATCCGCAAAATTTCTGTTGCATCTGAAAGTAGAAACTCGCCCGATTACAACGGTATGCGTAGTTTTCCCCTAGGCCGTTCTAGTTGTTCGTTTCGAGCATCAGAACTGCGAAAATTTTGAGTTTCTCAAGCGTTTCTTACCTACAAACTGCCACATCTCGCGAACGGATTGACCAATCCGCAAAATTTTGTTGCATCTGAAAGTAGAAACTCGCCCGATTACAACGGTATGCGTAGTTTTCCCCTAGGCCGTTCTAGTTATTCGTTTCGAGCATCAGAACTGCGAAAATTTTGAGTTTCTCAAGCGTTTCTTACCTATAAACTGCCACATCTCGCGAACCTGATTGACCAATCCGCAAAATTTCTGATGCATCTGAAAGTAGAAACTTGCCCGATTACAACGGTATGCGTACTTTTCCCCTAGGCCGTTCTAGTTATTCGTTTCGAGCATCAGAACTGCGAAAATTTTGAGTTTCTCAAGCGTTTCTTACTTCCAATCTGCCATATCTTGCGAACGGATTGACCAATCCGCAAAATTTCTGATGCATCTGAAAGTAGACACTCGCGTGATTACAACGGTATGCGTACTTTTCCCCTAGGCCGTTCTAGTTATTCGTTTCGAGCATCTGAACTGCGAAAATTTTGAGTTTCTCGAGCGTTTCTTACCTCCAAACTGCCATATCTCGCGAAAGGATTGACCAATCCGCATAATTTTTGTTGCATCTGAAAGTAGAAACTCGCCCGATTACAACGGTGTGTGTTCTTTTCCCCTAGGCCGTTCTAGTTATTCGTTTCGAGCATCAGAACTGCGAAAATTTTGAGTTTCTCGAGCGTTTCTTACCTCCAAAGTGCCATATCTCGCGAAAGGATTGACCAATCCGCAAAATTTCTGTTGCATCTGAAAGTAGAATCTCGCCCGATTACAACGGTATGCGTACTTTTCCCCTGGGCCGTTCTAGTTATGCTTGTCGAGCATCAGAACTGCGAAAATTTTGAGTTTCTCAAGCGTTTCTTACCTCCAAACTGCCATATCTCGCGAACGGATTGACCAATCCGCAAAATTTCTGTTGCATCTGAAAGTTGAAACTCGCCCGATTACAACGGTGTGCGTACTTTTCCCCTGGGCCGTTCTAGTTATGCTTGTCGAGCATCAGAACTGCGAAAATTTTGAGTTTCTCAAGCGTTTCTTAACTCCAAACTGCCATATCCCGCGAACGGATTGACCAATCCGCAAAATTTCTGTTGCATCTGAAAGTAGAAACTCGTCCGATTACAACGGTATGCGTACTTTTCCCCTGGGCCGTTCTAGTTATGCTTGTCGAGCATCAGAACTGCGAAAAATTTGAGTTTCTCAAGCGTTTCTTACCTACAAACTGCCACATCTCGCGAACGGATTGACCAATCCGCAAAACTTCTGAAGCATCTGAAAGTAGAAACTCGCCCGATTACAACGGTATGCGTACTTTTCCCCTAGGCCGTTCTAGTTATTCGTTTCGAGCATCAGAACTGCGAAAATTTTGAGTTTCTCAAGCGTTTCTTACCTCCAAACTGCCATATCTCGCGAACGGATTGACCAATCCGCAAAATTTCTGTTGCATCTGAAAGTTGAAACTCGCCCGATTACAACGGTGAGCGTACTTTTCCCCTAGGCCATTCTAGTTATTCGTCTCGAGCATCAGAACTGCGAAAATTTTGAATTTCTCAAGCGTTTCTTACCTACAAACTGCCACATCTCGCGAACGGATTGACCACTCCGCAAAATTTCTGTGGCATCTGAAAGTAGAAACTCGCCCAATTACAACGGTATGAGTTCTTTTCCCCTAGGCCATTGTAGTTATTCGTTTCGAGCATCTGAACTGCGAAAATTTTGAGTTTCCCGAGCGTTTCTTACCTCCAAACTGCCATATCTCGCGAAAGGATTGACCAATCCGCATAATTTTTGTTGCATCTGAAAGTAGAAACTCTCCCGTTTACAACGGTATGCGTACTTTTCCCGTAGGCCGTTCTAGTTATGCGTTTCGAGCATCAGAACTGCGAAAATTTTGAGTTTCTCAAGCGTTTCTTACCTCCAAACTGCCATATCTCGCGAACGGATAGACCAATCCGCAAAATTTCTGATGCAACTGAAAGTAGAAACTCGCCCGATTACAACGGTATGCGTACTTTTCCCCTAGGCTGTTCTAGTTATTCGTTTCGAGCATCAGAACTGCGAAAATTTTGAGTTTCTCAAGCGTTTCGTACCTACAAACTGCCACATCTCGCGAACGGATTGACCACTCTGCAAAATTTCTGTGGCATCTGAAAGTAGAAACTCGCCCAATTACAACGGTATGTGTTCTTTTCCCCTAGGCCATTGTAGTTATTCGTTTCGAGCATCTGAACTGCGAAAATTTTGAGTTTCTCGAGCGTTTCTTACCTCCAAACTGCCATATCTCGCGAAAGGATTGACCAATCCGCAAAATTTCTGTTGCATCTGAAAGTAGAATCTCGCCCGATTACAACGGTATGCGTACTTTTCCCTTGGGCCGTTCTAGTTATGCTTGTCGAGCATCAGAACTGCGAAAATTTTGTGTTTCTCAAGCGTTTCTTACTTCCAAACTGCCATATCTCGCGAACGGATTGACCAATCCGCAAAATTTCTGTTGCATCTGAAAGTTGAAACTCGCCCGATTACAACGGTGTGCGTACTTTTCCCCTGGGCCGTTCTAGTTATGCTTGTCGAGCATCAGAACTGCGAAAATTTTGAGTTTCTCAAGCGTTTCTTAACTCCAAACTGCCATATCTCGCGAACGGATTGACCAATCCGCAAAATTTCTGTTGCATCTGAAAGTAGAAACTCGTCCGATTACAACGGTATGCGTACTTTTCCCCTGGGCCGTTCTAGTTATGCTTGTCGAGCATCAGAACCGCGAAAATTTTGAGTTTCTCAAGCGTTTCTTACCTACAAACTGCCACATCTCGCGAACGGATTGACCAATCCGCAAAACTTCTGATGCATCTGAAAGTAGAAACTCGCCCGATTACAACGGTATGCGTACTTTTCCCCTAGGCCGTTCTAGTTGTTCGTTTCGAGCATCAGAACTGCGAAAATTTTGAGTTTCTCAAGCGTTTCTTACCTACAAACTGCCACATCTCGCGAACGGATTGACCAATCCGCAAAATTTCTGATGCATCTGAAAGTAGAAACTCGCCCGATTACAACGGTATGCGCACATTTCCCCTAGGCCGTTCTAGTTATTCGTTTCGAGCATCAGAACTGCGAAAATTTTGAGTTTCTCAAGCGTTTCTTACTTCCAATCTGCCATATCACGCGAACGGATTGACCAATCCGCAAAATTTCTGATGCATCTGAAAGTAGACACTCGCCCGATTACAACGGTATGCGTATTTTTCCCCTAGGCCGTTCTAGTTATTCGTTTCGAGCATCAGAACTGTGAAAATTTTGATTTTCTCAAGCGTTTCTTACTTCCAAACTGCCATATCTCGCGAACGGATTGACCTATCCGCAAAATTTCTGTTGCATCTGAAAGTAGAAACTCTCCCGTTTACAACGGTATGTGTTCTTTTCCCCTAGGCCATTGTAGTTATTCGTTTCGAGCATCTGAACTGCGAAAATTTTGAGTTTCTCGAGCGTTTCTTACCTCCAAACTGCCATATCTCGCGAACGGATTGACCAATCCGCAAAATTTCTGTTGCATCTGAAAGTAGAAACTCGTCCGATTACAACGGTATGCGTACTTTTCCCCTGGGCCGTTCTAGTTATGCTTGTCGAGCATCAGAACTGCGAAAATTTTGAGTTTCTCAAGCGTTTCTTAACTCCAAACTGCCATATCTCGCGAACGGATTGACCAATCCGCAAAATTTCTGTTGCATCTGAAAGTAGAAACTCGTCCGATTACAACGGTATGCGTACTTTTCCCCTGGGCCGTTCTAGTTATGCTTGTCGAGCATCAGAACTGCGAAAATTTTGAGTTTCTCAAGCGTTTCTTACCTACAAACTGCCACATCTCGCGAACGGATTGACCAATCCGCAAAACTTCTGATGCATCTGAAAGTAGAAACTCGCCCGATTACAACGGTATGCGTACTTTTCCCCTAGGCCATTCTAGTTATTCGTCTCGAGCATCAGAACTGCGAAAATTTTGAATTTCTCAAGCGTTTCTTACCTACAAACTGCCACATCTCGCGAACGGATTGACCACTCCGCAAAATTTCTGTGGCATCTGAAAGTAAAAACTCGCCCAATTACAACGGTATGAGTTCTTTTCCCCTAGGCCATTGTAGTTATTCGTTTCGAGCATCTGAACTGCGAAAATTTTGAGTTTCCCGAGCGTTTCTTACTTCCAAACTGCCATATCTCGCGAAAGGATTGACCAATCCGCATAATTTTTGTTGCATCTGAAAGTAGAAACTCTCCCGTTTACAACGGTATGCGTACTTTTCCCGTAGGCCGTTCTAGTTATGCGTTTCGAGCATCAGAACTGCGAAAATTTTGAGTTTCTCAAGCGTTTCTTACCTCCAAACTGCCATATCTCGCGAACGGATAGAACAATCCGCAAAATTTCTGATGCAACTGAAAGTAGAAACTCGCCCGATTACAACGGTATGCGTACTTTTCCCCTAGGCTGTTCTAGTTATTCGTTTCGAGCATCAGAACTGCGAAAATTTTGAGTTTCTCAAGCGTTTCGTACCTACAAACTGCCACATCTCGCGAACGGATTGACCACTCTGCAAAATTTCTGTGGCATCTGAAAGTAGAAACTCGCCCAATTACAACGGTATGTGTTCTTTTCCCCTAGGCCATTGTAGTTATTCGTTTCGAGCATCTGAACTGCGAAAATTTTGAGTTTCTCGAGCGTTTCTTACCTCCAAACTGCCATATCTCGCGAAAGGATTGACCAATCCGCATAATTTTTGTTGCATCTGAAAGTAGAAACTCGCCCGATTACAACGGTATGTGTACTTTTCCCCTAGGCCGTTCTAGTTATTCGTTTCGAGCATCAGAACTGCGAAAATTTTGAGTTTCTCGAGCGTTTCTTACCTCCAAACTGCCATATCTCGCGAAAGGATTGACCAATCCGCAAAATTTCTGTTGCATCTGAAAGTAGAATCTCGCCCGATTACAACGGTATGCGTACTTTTCCCTTGGGCCGTTCTAGTTATGCTTGTCGAGCATCAGAACTGCGAAAATTTTGTGTTTCTCAAGCGTTTCTTACTTCCAAACTGCCATATCTCGCGAACGGATTGACCAATCCGCAAAATTTCTGTTGCATCTGAAAGTTGAAACTCGCCCGATTACAACGGTGTGCGTACTTTTCCCCTGGGCCGTTCTAGTTATGCTTGTCGAGCATCAGAACTGCGAAAATTTTGAGTTTCTCAAGTGTTTCTTAACTCCAAACTGCCATATCTCGCGAACGGATTGACCAATCCGCAAAATTTCTGTTGCATCTGAAAGTAGAAACTCGTCCGATTACAACGGTATGCGTACTTTTCCCCTGGGCCGTTCTAGTTATGCTTGTCGAGCATCAGAACCGCGAAAATTTTGAGTTTCTCAAGCGTTTCTTACCTACAAACTGCCACATCTCGCGAACGGATTGACCAATCCGCAAAACTTCTGATGCATCTGAAAGTAGAAACTCGCCCGATTACAACGGTATGCGTACTTTTCCCCTAGGCCGTTCTAGTTGTTCGTTTCGAGCATCAGAACTGCGAAAATTTTGAGTTTCTCAAGCGTTTCTTACCTACAAACTGCCACATCTCGCGAACGGATTGACCAATCCGCAAAATTTCTGATGCATCTGAAAGTAGAAACTCGCCCGATTACAACGGTATGCGCACATTTCCCCTAGGCCGTTCTAGTTATTCGTTTCGAGCATCAGAACTGCGAAAATTTTGAGTTTCTCAAGCGTTTCTTACTTCCAATCTGCCATATCACGCGAACGGATTGACCAATCCGCAAAATTTCTGATGCATCTGAAAGTAGACACTCGCCCGATTACAACGGTATGCGTACTTTTCCCCTAGGCCGTTCTAGTTATTCGTTTCGAGCATCAGAACTGTGAAAATTTTGATTTTCTCAAGCGTTTCTTACTTCCAAACTGCCATATCTCGCGAACGGAATGACCTATCCGCAAAATTTCTGTTGCATCTGAAAGTAGAAACTCTCCCGTTTACAACGGTATATGTTCTTTTCCCCTAGGCCATTGTAGTTATTCGTTTCGAGCATCTGAACTGCGAAAATTTTGAGTTTCTCGAGCGTTTCTTACCTCCAAACTGCCATATCTCGCGAACGGATTGACCAATCCGCAAAATTTCTGTTGCATCTGAAAGTAGAAACTCGTCCGATTACAACGGTATGCGTACTTTTCCCCTGGGCCGTTCTAGTTATGCTTGTCGAGCATCAGAACTGCGAAAATTTTGAGTTTCTCAAGCGTTTCTTAACTCCAAACTGCCATATCTCGCGAACGGATTGACCAATCCGCAAAATTTCTGTTGCATCTGAAAGTAGAAACTCGCCCGATTACAACGGTATGCGTACTTTTCCCCTAGGCCGTTCTAGTTATTCGTTTCGAGCATCAGAACTGCGAAAATTTTGAGTTTCTCAAGCGTTTCTTACCTCCAAACTGCCATATCTCGCGAACGGATTGACCAATCCGCAAAATTTCTGTTGCATCTGAAAGTTGAAACTCGCCCGATTACAACGGTGAGCGTACTTTTCCCCTAGGCCATTCTAGTTATTCGTCTCGAGCATCAGAACTGCGAAAATTTTGAATTTCTCAAGCGTTTCTTACCTACAAACTGCCACATCTCGCGAACGGATTGACCACTCCGCAAAATTTCTGTGGCATCTGAAAGTAGAAACTCGCCCAATTACAACGGTATGAGTTCTTTTCCCCTAGGCCATTGTAGTTATTCGTTTCGAGCATCTGAACTGCGAAAATTTTGAGTTTCCCGAGCGTTTCTTACCTCCAAACTGCCATATCTCGCGAAAGGATTGACCAATCCGCATAATTTTTGTTGCATCTGAAAGTAGAAACTCTCCCGTTTACAACGGTATGCGTACTTTTCCCGTAGGCCGTTCTAGTTATGCGTTTCGAGCATCAGAACTGCGAAAATTTTGAGTTTCTCAAGCGTTTCTTACCTCCAAACTGCCATATCTCGCGAACGGATAGACCAATCCGCAAAATTTCTGATGCAACTGAAAGTAGAAACTCGCCCGATTACAACGGTATGCGTACTTTTCCCCTAGGCTGTTCTAGTTATTCGTTTCGAGCATCAGAACTGCGAAAATTTTGAGTTTCTCAAGCGTTTCGTACCTACAAACTGCCACATCTCGCGAACGGATTGACCACTCTGCAAAATTTCTGTGGCATCTGAAAGTAGAAACTCGCCCAATTACAACGGTATGTGTTCTTTTCCCCTAGGCCATTGTAGTTATTCGTTTCGAGCATCTGAACTGCGAAAATTTTGAGTTTCTCGAGCGTTTCTTACCTCCAAACTGCCATATCTCGCGAAAGGATTGACCAATCCGCATAATTTTTGTTGCATCTGAAAGTAGAAACTCGCCCGATTACAACGGTATGTGTACTTTTCCCCTAGGCCGTTCTAGTTATTCGTTTCGAGCATCAGAACTGCGAAAATTTTGAGTTTCTCGAGCGTTTCTTACCTCCGAACTGCCATATCTCGCGAAAGGATTGACCAATCCGCAAAATTTCTGTTGCATCTGAAAGTAGAATCTCGCCCGATTACAACGGTATGCGTACTTTTCCCTTGGGCCGTTCTAGTTATGCTTGTCGAGAATCAGAACTGCGAAAATTTTGTGTTTCTCAAGCGTTTCTTACTTCCAAACTGCCATATCTCGCGAACGGATTGACCAATCCGCAAAATTTCTGTTGCATCTGAAAGTTGAAACTCGCCCGATTACAACGGTGTGCGTACTTTTCCCCTGGGCCGTTCTAGTTATGCTTGTCGAGCATCAGAACTGCGAAAATTTTGAGTTTCTCAAGCGTTTCTTAACTCCAAACTGCCATATCTCGCGAACGGATTGACCAATCCGCAAAATTTCTGTTGCATCTGCAAGTAGAAACTCGTCCGATTACAACGGTATGCGTACTTTTCCCCTGGGCCGTTCTAGTTATGCTTGTCGAGCATCAGAACCGCGAAAATTTTGAGTTTCTCAAGCGTTTCTTACCTACAAACTGCCACATCTCGCGAACGGATTGACCAATCCGCAAAACTTCTGATGCATCTGAAAGTAGAAACTCGCCCGATTACAACGGTATGCGTACTTTTCCCCTAGGCCGTTCTAGTTGTTCGTTTCGAGCATCAGAACTGCGAAAATTTTGAGTTTCTCAAGCGTTTCTTACCTACAAACTGCCACATCTCGCGAACGGATTGACCAATCCGCAAAATTTCTGATGCATCTGAAAGTAGAAACTCGCCCGATTACAACGGTATGCGCACATTTCCCCTAGGCCGTTCTAGTTATTCGTTTCGAGCATCAGAACTGCGAAAATTTTGAGTTTCTCAAGCGTTTCTTACTTCCAATCTGCCATATCACGCGAACGGATTGACCAATCCGCAAAATTTCTGATGCATCTGAAAGTAGACACTCGCCCAATTACAACGGTATGAGTTCTTTTCCCCTAGGCCATTGTAGTTATTCGTTTCGAGCATCTGAACTGCGAAAATTTTGAGTTTCTCGAGCGTTTCTTACCTCCAAACTGCCATATCTCGCGAAAGGATTGACCAATCCGCAAAATTTCTGTTGCATCTGAAAGTAGAATCTCGCCCGATTACAACGGTATGCGTACTTTTCCCTTGGGCCGTTCTAGTTATGCTTGTCGAGCATCAGAACTGCGAAAATTTTGTGTTTCTCAAGCGTTTCTTACTTCCAAACTGCCATATCTCGCGAACGGATTGACCAATCCGCAAAATTTCTGTTGCATCTGAAAGTTGAAACTCGCCCGATTACAACGGTGTGCGTACTTTTCCCCTGGGCCGTTCTAGTTATGCTTGTCGAGCATCAGAACTGCGAAAATTTTGAGTTTCTCAAGCGTTTCTTAACTCCAAACTGCCATATCTCGCGAACGGATTGACCAATCCGCAAAATTTCTGTTGCATCTGAAAGTAGAAACTCGTCCGATTACAACGGTATGCGTACTTTTCCCCTGGGCCGTTCTAGTTATGCTTGTCGAGCATCAGAACCGCGAAAATTTTGAGTTTCTCAAGCGTTTCTTACCTACAAACTGCCACATCTCGCGAACGGATTGACCAATCCGCAAAACTTCTGATGCATCTGAAAGTAGAAACTCGCCCGATTACAACGGTATGCGTACTTTTCCCCTAGGCCGTTCTAGTTGTTCGTTTCGAGCATCAGAACTGCGAAAATTTTGAGTTTCTCAAGCGTTTCTTACCTACAAACTGCCACATCTCGCGAACGGATTGACCAATCCGCAAAATTTCTGATGCATCTGAAAGTAGAAACTCGCCCGATTACAACGGTATGCGCACATTTCCCCTAGGCCGTTCTAGTTATTCGTTTCGAGCATCAGAACTGCGAAAATTTTGAGTTTCTCAAGCGTTTCTTACTTCCAATCTGCCATATCACGCGAACGGATTGACCAATCCGCAAAATTTCTGATGCATCTGAAAGTAGACACTCGCCCGATTACAACGGTATGCGTATTTTTCCCCTAGGCCGTTCTAGTTATTCGTTTCGAGCATCAGAACTGTGAAAATTTTGATTTTCTCAAGCGTTTCTTACTTCCAAACTGCCATATCTCGCGAACGGATTGACCTATCCGCAAAATTTCTGTTGCATCTGAAAGTAGAAACTCTCCCGTTTACAACGGTATGTGTTCTTTTCCCCTAGGCCATTGTAGTTATTCGTTTCGAGCATCTGAACTGCGAAAATTTTGAGTTTCTCGAGCGTTTCTTACCTCCAAACTGCCATATCTCGCGAACGGATTGACCAATCCGCAAAATTTCTGTTGCATCTGAAAGTAGAAACTCGTCCGATTACAACGGTATGCGTACTTTTCCCCTGGGCCGTTCTAGTTATGCTTGTCGAGCATCAGAACTGCGAAAATTTTGAGTTTCTCAAGCGTTTCTTAACTCCAAACTGCCATATCTCGCGAACGGATTGACCAATCCGCAAAATTTCTGTTGCATCTGAAAGTAGAAACTCGTCCGATTACAACGGTATGCGTACTTTTCCCCTGGGCCGTTCTAGTTATGCTTGTCGAGCATCAGAACTGCGAAAATTTTGAGTTTCTCAAGCGTTTCTTACCTACAAACTGCCACATCTCGCGAACGGATTGACCAATCCGCAAAACTTCTGATGCATCTGAAAGTAGAAACTCGCCCGATTACAACGGTATGCGTACTTTTCCCCTAGGCCATTCTAGTTATTCGTCTCGAGCATCAGAACTGCGAAAATTTTGAATTTCTCAAGCGTTTCTTACCTACAAACTGCCACATCTCGCGAACGGATTGACCACTCCGCAAAATTTCTGTGGCATCTGAAAGTAAAAACTCGCCCAATTACAACGGTATGAGTTCTTTTCCCCTAGGCCATTGTAGTTATTCGTTTCGAGCATCTGAACTGCGAAAATTTTGAGTTTCCCGAGCGTTTCTTACTTCCAAACTGCCATATCTCGCGAAAGGATTGACCAATCCGCATAATTTTTGTTGCATCTGAAAGTAGAAACTCTCCCGTTTACAACGGTATGCGTACTTTTCCCGTAGGCCGTTCTAGTTATGCGTTTCGAGCATCAGAACTGCGAAAATTTTGAGTTTCTCAAGCGTTTCTTACCTCCAAACTGCCATATCTCGCGAACGGATAGAACAATCCGCAAAATTTCTGATGCAACTGAAAGTAGAAACTCGCCCGATTACAACGGTATGCGTACTTTTCCCCTAGGCTGTTCTAGTTATTCGTTTCGAGCATCAGAACTGCGAAAATTTTGAGTTTCTCAAGCGTTTCGTACCTACAAACTGCCACATCTCGCGAACGGATTGACCACTCTGCAAAATTTCTGTGGCATCTGAAAGTAGAAACTCGCCCAATTACAACGGTATGTGTTCTTTTCCCCTAGGCCATTGTAGTTATTCGTTTCGAGCATCTGAACTGCGAAAATTTTGAGTTTCTCGAGCGTTTCTTACCTCCAAACTGCCATATCTCGCGAAAGGATTGACCAATCCGCATAATTTTTGTTGCATCTGAAAGTAGAAACTCGCCCGATTACAACGGTATGTGTACTTTTCCCCTAGGCCGTTCTAGTTATTCGTTTCGAGCATCAGAACTGCGAAAATTTTGAGTTTCTCGAGCGTTTCTTACCTCCAAACTGCCATATCTCGCGAAAGGATTGACCAATCCGCAAAATTTCTGTTGCATCTGAAAGTAGAATCTCGCCCGATTACAACGGTATGCGTACTTTTCCCTTGGGCCGTTCTAGTTATGCTTGTCGAGCATCAGAACTGCGAAAATTTTGTGTTTCTCAAGCGTTTCTTACTTCCAAACTGCCATATCTCGCGAACGGATTGACCAATCCGCAAAATTTCTGTTGCATCTGAAAGTTGAAACTCGCCCGATTACAACGGTGTGCGTACTTTTCCCCTGGGCCGTTCTAGTTATGCTTGTCGAGCATCAGAACTGCGAAAATTTTGAGTTTCTCAAGTGTTTCTTAACTCCAAACTGCCATATCTCGCGAACGGATTGACCAATCCGCAAAATTTCTGTTGCATCTGAAAGTAGAAACTCGTCCGATTACAACGGTATGCGTACTTTTCCCCTGGGCCGTTCTAGTTATGCTTGTCGAGCATCAGAACCGCGAAAATTTTGAGTTTCTCAAGCGTTTCTTACCTACAAACTGCCACATCTCGCGAACGGATTGACCAATCCGCAAAACTTCTGATGCATCTGAAAGTAGAAACTCGCCCGATTACAACGGTATGCGTACTTTTCCCCTAGGCCGTTCTAGTTGTTCGTTTCGAGCATCAGAACTGCGAAAATTTTGAGTTTCTCAAGCGTTTCTTACCTACAAACTGCCACATCTCGCGAACGGATTGACCAATCCGCAAAATTTCTGATGCATCTGAAAGTAGAAACTCGCCCGATTACAACGGTATGCGCACATTTCCCCTAGGCCGTTCTAGTTATTCGTTTCGAGCATCAGAACTGCGAAAATTTTGAGTTTCTCAAGCGTTTCTTACTTCCAATCTGCCATATCACGCGAACGGATTGACCAATCCGCAAAATTTCTGATGCATCTGAAAGTAGACACTCGCCCGATTACAACGGTATGCGTACTTTTCCCCTAGGCCGTTCTAGTTATTCGTTTCGAGCATCAGAACTGTGAAAATTTTGATTTTCTCAAGCGTTTCTTACTTCCAAACTGCCATATCTCGCGAACGGAATGACCTATCCGCAAAATTTCTGTTGCATCTGAAAGTAGAAACTCTCCCGTTTACAACGGTATATGTTCTTTTCCCCTAGGCCATTGTAGTTATTCGTTTCGAGCATCTGAACTGCGAAAATTTTGAGTTTCTCGAGCGTTTCTTACCTCCAAACTGCCATATCTCGCGAACGGATTGACCAATCCGCAAAATTTCTGTTGCATCTGAAAGTAGAAACTCGTCCGATTACAACGGTATGCGTACTTTTCCCCTGGGCCGTTCTAGTTATGCTTGTCGAGCATCAGAACTGCGAAAATTTTGAGTTTCTCAAGCGTTTCTTAACTCCAAACTGCCATATCTCGCGAACGGATTGACCAATCCGCAAAATTTCTGTTGCATCTGAAAGTAGAAACTCGCCCGATTACAACGGTATGCGTACTTTTCCCCTAGGCCGTTCTAGTTATTCGTTTCGAGCATCAGAACTGCGAAAATTTTGAGTTTCTCAAGCGTTTCTTACCTCCAAACTGCCATATCTCGCGAACGGATTGACCAATCCGCAAAATTTCTGTTGCATCTGAAAGTTGAAACTCGCCCGATTACAACGGTGAGCGTACTTTTCCCCTAGGCCATTCTAGTTATTCGTCTCGAGCATCAGAACTGCGAAAATTTTGAATTTCTCAAGCGTTTCTTACCTACAAACTGCCACATCTCGCGAACGGATTGACCACTCCGCAAAATTTCTGTGGCATCTGAAAGTAGAAACTCGCCCAATTACAACGGTATGAGTTCTTTTCCCCTAGGCCATTGTAGTTATTCGTTTCGAGCATCTGAACTGCGAAAATTTTGAGTTTCCCGAGCGTTTCTTACCTCCAAACTGCCATATCTCGCGAAAGGATTGACCAATCCGCATAATTTTTGTTGCATCTGAAAGTAGAAACTCTCCCGTTTACAACGGTATGCGTACTTTTCCCGTAGGCCGTTCTAGTTATGCGTTTCGAGCATCAGAACTGCGAAAATTTTGAGTTTCTCAAGCGTTTCTTACCTCCAAACTGCCATATCTCGCGAACGGATAGACCAATCCGCAAAATTTCTGATGCAACTGAAAGTAGAAACTCGCCCGATTACAACGGTATGCGTACTTTTCCCCTAGGCTGTTCTAGTTATTCGTTTCGAGCATCAGAACTGCGAAAATTTTGAGTTTCTCAAGCGTTTCGTACCTACAAACTGCCACATCTCGCGAACGGATTGACCACTCTGCAAAATTTCTGTGGCATCTGAAAGTAGAAACTCGCCCAATTACAACGGTATGTGTTCTTTTCCCCTAGGCCATTGTAGTTATTCGTTTCGAGCATCTGAACTGCGAAAATTTTGAGTTTCTCGAGCGTTTCTTACCTCCAAACTGCCATATCTCGCGAAAGGATTGACCAATCCGCATAATTTTTGTTGCATCTGAAAGTAGAAACTCGCCCGATTACAACGGTATGTGTACTTTTCCCCTAGGCCGTTCTAGTTATTCGTTTCGAGCATCAGAACTGCGAAAATTTTGAGTTTCTCGAGCGTTTCTTACCTCCGAACTGCCATATCTCGCGAAAGGATTGACCAATCCGCAAAATTTCTGTTGCATCTGAAAGTAGAATCTCGCCCGATTACAACGGTATGCGTACTTTTCCCTTGGGCCGTTCTAGTTATGCTTGTCGAGAATCAGAACTGCGAAAATTTTGTGTTTCTCAAGCGTTTCTTACTTCCAAACTGCCATATCTCGCGAACGGATTGACCAATCCGCAAAATTTCTGTTGCATCTGAAAGTTGAAACTCGCCCGATTACAACGGTGTGCGTACTTTTCCCCTGGGCCGTTCTAGTTATGCTTGTCGAGCATCAGAACTGCGAAAATTTTGAGTTTCTCAAGCGTTTCTTAACTCCAAACTGCCATATCTCGCGAACGGATTGACCAATCCGCAAAATTTCTGTTGCATCTGCAAGTAGAAACTCGTCCGATTACAACGGTATGCGTACTTTTCCCCTGGGCCGTTCTAGTTATGCTTGTCGAGCATCAGAACCGCGAAAATTTTGAGTTTCTCAAGCGTTTCTTACCTACAAACTGCCACATCTCGCGAACGGATTGACCAATCCGCAAAACTTCTGATGCATCTGAAAGTAGAAACTCGCCCGATTACAACGGTATGCGTACTTTTCCCCTAGGCCGTTCTAGTTGTTCGTTTCGAGCATCAGAACTGCGAAAATTTTGAGTTTCTCAAGCGTTTCTTACCTACAAACTGCCACATCTCGCGAACGGATTGACCAATCCGCAAAATTTCTGATGCATCTGAAAGTAGAAACTCGCCCGATTACAACGGTATGCGCACATTTCCCCTAGGCCGTTCTAGTTATTCGTTTCGAGCATCAGAACTGCGAAAATTTTGAGTTTCTCAAGCGTTTCTTACTTCCAATCTGCCATATCACGCGAACGGATTGACCAATCCGCAAAATTTCTGATGCATCTGAAAGTAGACACTCGCCCGATTACAACGGTATGCGTACTTTTCCCCTAGGCCGTTCTAGTTATTCGTTTCGAGCATCAGAACTGTGAAAATTTTGATTTTCTCAAGCGTTTCTTACTTCCAAACTGCCATATCTCGCGAACGGATTGACCTATCCGCAAAATTTCTGTTGCATCTGAAAGTAGAAACTCTCCCGTTTACAACGGTATGTGTTCTTTTCCCCTAGGCCATTGTAGTTATTCGTTTCGATCATCTGAACTGCGAAAATTTTGAGTTTCTCGAGCGTTTCTTACCTCCAAACTGCCATATCTCGCGAACGGATTGACCAATCCGCAAAATTTCTGTTGCATCTGAAAGTAGAAACTCGTCCGATTACAACGGTATGCGTACTTTTCCCCTGGGCCTTTCTAGTTATGCTTGTCGAGCATCAGAACTGCGAAAATTTTGAGTTTCTCGAGCGTTTCTTACCTCCGAACTGCCATATCTCGCGAAAGGATTGACCAATCCGCAAAATTTCTGTTGCATCTGAAAGTAGAATCTCGCCCGATTACAACGGTATGCGTACTTTTCCCCTAGGCCATTGTAGTTATTCGTTTCGAGCATCTGAACTGCGAAAATTTTGAGTTTCCCGAGCGTTTCTTACCTCCAAACTGCCATATGTCGCGAAAGGATTGACCAATCCGCATAATTTTTGTTGCATCTGAAAGTAGAAACTCTCCCGTTTACAACGGTATGCGTACTTTTCCCGTAGGCCGTTCTAGTTATGCGTTTCGAGCATCAGAACTGCGAAAATTTTGAGTTTCTCAAGCGTTTCTTACCTCCAAACTGCCATATCTCGCGAACGGATAGACCACTCCTCAAAATTTCTGTGGCATCTGAAAGTAGAAACTCGCCCAATTACAACGGTATGAGTTCTTTTCCCCTAGGCCATTGTAGTTATTCGTTTCGAGCATCTGAACTGCGAAAATTTTGAGTTTCCCGAGCGTTTCTTACCTCCAAACTGCCATATCTCGCGAAAGGATTGACCAATCCGCATAATTTTTGTTGCATCTGAAAGTAGAAACTCTCCCGTTTACAACGGTATGCGTACTTTTCCCGTAGGCCGTTCTAGTTATGCGTTTCGAGCATCAGAACTGCGAAAATTTTGAGTTTCTCAAGCGTTTCTTACCTCCAAACTGCCATATCTCGCGAACGGATAGACCAATCCGCAAAATTTCTGTTGCATCTGAAAGTAGAAAGTCGCCCGGTTACAACGGTATGCGTACTTTTCCCCTAGAACGTTCTGGTTATGCTTGTCGAGCATCAGAACTGCGAAAATTTTGAGTTTCTCAAGCGTTTCTTACCTCCAAACTGCCATATCTCGCGAACGGATTGACCAATCCGTAAAATTTCTGTTGCATCTGAAAGTAGAAACTCGCCCGATTACAACGGTATGTGTAGTGTTCCCCTAGGCCGTTCTAGTTATTCGTTTCGAGCATCAGAACTGCGAAAATTTTGAGTTTCTCAAGCGTTTCTTACCTACAAACTGCCATATCTCGCGAACGGATTGACCAATCCGCAAAATTTCTGTTGCATCTGAAAGTAGAAACTCGCCCGATTACAACGGTATGCGTAGTTTTCCCCTAGGCCGTTCTAGTTATTCGTTTCGAGCATCAGAACTGCGAAAATGTTGAGTTTCTCAAGCGTTTCTTACCTCCAAACTGCCATATCTCGCGAACGGATTGACCAATCCGCATAATTTTTGTTGCATCTGAAAGTAGAAACTCGCCCGATTACAACGGTATGTGTACTTTTCCCCTAGGCCGTTCTAGTTATTCGTTTCGAGCATCAGAACTGCGAAAATTTTGAGTTTCTCGAGCGTTTCTTACCTCCGAACTGCCATATCTCGCGAAAGGATTGACCAATCCGCAAAATTTCTGTTGCATCTGAAAGTAGAATCTCGCCCGATTACAACGGTATGCGTACTTTTCCCTTGGGCCGTTCTAGTTATGCTTGTCGAGCTTCAGAACTGCGAAAATTTTGTGTTTCTCAAGCGTTTCTTACTTCCAAACTGCCATATCTCGCGAACGGATTGACCAATCCGCAAAATTTCTGTTGCATCTGAAAGTTGAAACTCGCCCGATTACAACGGTGTGCGTACTTTTCCCCTGGGCCGTTCTAGTTATGCTTGTCGAGCATCAGAACTGCGAAAATTTTGAGTTTCTCAAGCGTTTCTTAACTCCAAACTGCCATATCTCGCGAACGGATTGACCAATCCGCAAAATTTCTGTTGCATCTGAAAGTAGAAACTCGTCCGATTACAACGGTATGCGTACTTTTCCCCTGGGCCGTTCTAGTTATGCTTGTCGAGCATCAGAACCGCGAAAATTTTGAGTTTCTCAAGCGTTTCTTACCTACAAACTGCCACATCTCGCGGACGGATTGACCAATCCGCAAAACTTCTGATGCATCTGAAAGTAGAAACTCGCCCGATTACAACGGTATGCGTACTTTTCCCCTAGGCCGTTCTAGTTGTTCGTTTCGAGCATCAGAACTGCGAAAATTTTGAGTTTCTCAAGCGTTTCTTACCTACAAACTGCCACATCTCGCGAACGGATTGACCAATCCGCAAAATTTCTGATGCATCTGAAAGTAGAAACTCGCCCGATTACAACGGTATGCGCACATTTCCCCTAGGCCGTTCTAGTTATTCGTTTCGAGCATCAGAACTGCGAAAATTTTGAGTTTCTCAAGCGTTTCTTACTTCCAATCTGCCATATCACGCGAACGGATTGACCAATCCGCAAAATTTCTGATGCATCTGAAAGTAGACACTCGCCCGATTACAACGGTATGCGTACTTTTCCCCTAGGCCGTTCTAGTTATTCGTTTCGAGCATCAGAACTGTGAAAATTTTGATTTTCTCAAGCGTTTCTTACTTCCAAACTGCCATATCTCGCGAACGGACTGAGCTATCCGCAAAATTTCTGTTGCATCTGAAAGTAGAAACTCGCCCGATTACAACGGTATGTGTACTTTTCCCCTAGGCCGTTCTAGTTATTCGTTTCGAGCATCAGAACTGCGAAAATTTTGAGTTTCTCGAGCGTTTCTTACCTCCGAACTGCCATATCTCGCGAAAGGATTGACCAATCCGCAAAATTTCTGTTGCATCTAAAAGTAGAATCTCGCCCGATTACAACGGTATGTGTTCTTTTCCCCTAGGCCATTGTAGTTATTCGTTTCGAGCATCTGAACTGCGAAAATTTTGAGTTTCTCGAGCGTTTCTTACCTCCAAACTGCCATATCTCGCGAAAGGATTGACCAATCCGCATAATTTTTGTTGCATCTGAAAGTAGAAACTCGCCCGATTACAACGGTATGTGTACTTTTCCCCTAGGCCGTTCTAGTTATTCGTTTCGAGCATCAGAACTGCGAAAATTTTGAGTTTCTCGAGCGTTTCTTACCTCCGAACTGCCATATCTCGCGAAAGGATTGACCAATCCGCAAAATTTCTGTTGCATCTGAAAGTAGAATCTCGCCCGATTACAACGGTATGCGTACTTTTCCCTTGGGCCGTTCTAGTTATGCTTGTCGAGCTTCAGAACTGCGAAAATTTTGTGTTTCTCAAGCGTTTCTTACTTCCAAACTGCCATATCTCGCGAACGGATTGACCAATCCGCAAAATTTCTGTTGCATCTGAAAGTTGAAACTCGCCCGATTACAACGGTGTGCGTACTTTTCCCCTGGGCCGTTCTAGTTATGCTTGTCGAGCATCAGAACTGCGAAAATTTTGAGTTTCTCAAGCGTTTCTTAACTCCAAACTGCCATATCTCGCGAACGGATTGACCAATCCGCAAAATTTCTGTTGCATCTGAAAGTAGAAACTCGTCCGATTACAACGGTATGCGTACTTTTCCCCTGGGCCGTTCTAGTTATGCTTGTCGAGCATCAGAACCGCGAAAATTTTGAGTTTCTCAAGCGTTTCTTACCTACAAACTGCCACATCTCGCGAACGGATTGACCAATCCGCAAAACTTCTGATGCATCTGAAAGTAGAAACTCGCCCGATTACAACGGTATGCGTACTTTTCCCCTAGGCCGTTCTAGTTGTTCGTTTCGAGCATCAGAACTGCGAAAATTTTGAGTTTCTCAAGCGTTTCTTACCTACAAACTGCCACATCTCGCGAACGGATTGACCAATCCGCAAAATTTCTGATGCATCTGAAAGTAGAAACTCGCCCGATTACAACGGTATGCGCACATTTCCCCTAGGCCGTTCTAGTTATTCGTTTCGAGCATCAGAACTGCGAGAATTTTGAGTTTCTCAAGCGTTTCTTACTTCCAATCTGCCATATCACGCGAACGGATTGACCAATCCGCAAAATTTCTGATGCATCTGAAAGTAGACACTCGCCCGATTACAACGGTATGCGTACTTTTCCCCTAGGCCGTTCTAGTTATTCGTTTCGAGCATCAGAACTGTGAAAATTTTGATTTTCTCAAGCGTTTCTTACTTCCAAACTGCCATATCTCGCGAACGGATTGACCTATCCGCAAAATTTCTGTTGCATCTGAAAGTAGAAACTCTCCCGTTTACAACGGTATGTGTTCTTTTCCCCTAGGCCATTGTAGTTATTCGTTTCGATCATCTGAACTGCGAAAATTTTGAGTTTCGCGAGCGTTTCTTACCTCCAAACTGCCATATCTCGCGAACGGATAGACCAATCCGCAAAATTTCTGTTGCATCTGAAAGTAGAAACTCGTCCGATTACAACGGTATGCGTACTTTTCCCCTGGGCCGTTCTAGTTATGCTTGTCGAGCATCAGAACTGCGAAAATTTTGAGTTTCTCAAGCGTTTCTTAACTCCAAACTGCCATATCTCGCGAACGGATTGACCAATCCGCAAAATTTCTGTTGCATCTGAAAGTAGAAACTCGCCCGATTACAACGGTATGCGTACTTTTCCCCTAGGCCGTTCTAGTTATTCGTTTCGAGCATCAGAACTGCGAAAATTTTGAGTTTCTCAAGCGTTTCTTACCTCCAAACTGCCATATCTCGCGAACGGATTGACCAATCCGCAAAATTTCTGTTGCATCTGAAAGTTGAAACTCGCCCGATTACAACGGTGAGCGTACTTTTCCCCTAGGCCATTCTAGTTATTCGTCTCGAGCATCAGAACTGCGAAAATTTTGAATTTCTCAAGCGTTTCTTACCTACAAACTGCCACATCTCGCGAACGGATTGACCACTCCGCAAAATTTCTGTGGCATCTGAAAGTAGAAACTCGCCCAATTACAACGGTATGAGTTCTTTTCCCCTAGGCCATTGTAGTTATTCGTTTCGAGCATCTGAACTGCGAAAATTTTGAGTTTCCCGAGCGTTCCTTACCTCCAAACTGCCATATCTCGCGAAAGGATTGACCAATCCGCATAATTTTTGTTGCATCTGAAAGTAGAAACTCTCCCGTTTACAACGGTATGCGTACTTTTCCCGTAGGCCGTTCTAGTTATGCGTTTCGAGCATCAGAACTGCGAAAATTTTGAGTTTCTCAAGCGTTTCTTACCTCCAAACTGCCATATCTCGCGAACGGATAGACCAATCCGCAAAATTTCTGATGCAACTGAAAGTAGAAACTCGCCCGATTACAACGGTATGCGTACTTTTCCCCTAGGCTGTTCTAGTTATTCGTTTCGAGCATCAGAACTGCGAAAATTTTGAGTTTCTCAAGCGTTTCGTACCTACAAACTGCCACATCTCGCGAACGGATTGACCACTCTGCAAAATTTCTGTGGCATCTGAAAGTAGAAACTCGCCCAATTACAACGGTATGTGTTCTTTTCCCCTAGGCCATTGTAGTTATTCGTTTCGAGCATCTGAACTGCGAAAATTTTGAGTTTCTCGAGCGTTTCTTACCTCCAAACTGCCATATCTCGCGAAAGGATTGACCAATCCGCATAATTTTTGTTGCATCTGAAAGTAGAAACTCGCCCGATTACAACGGTATGTGTACTTTTCCCCTAGGCCGTTCTAGTTATTCGTTTCGAGCATCAGAACTGCGAAAATTTTGAGTTTCTCGAGCATTTCTTACCTCCGAACTGCCATATCTCGCGAAAGGATTGACCAATCCGCAAAATTTCTGTTGCATCTGAAAGTAGAATCTCGCCCGATTACAACGGTATGCGTACTTTTCCCTTGGGCCGTTCTAGTTATGCTTGTCGAGCATCAGAACTGCGAAAATTTTGTGTTTCTCAAGCGTTTCTTACTTCCAAACTGCCATATCTCGCGAACGGATTGACCAATCCGCAAAATTTCTGTTGCATCTGAAAGTTGAAACTCGCCCGATTACAACGGTGTGCGTACTTTTCCCCTGGGCCGTTCTAGTTATGCTTGTCGAGCATCAGAACTGCGAAAATTTTGAGTTTCTCAAGCGTTTCTTAACTCCAAACTGCCATATCTCGCGAACGGATTGACCAATCCGCAAAATTTCTGTTGCATCTGAAAGTAGAAACTCGTCCGATTACAACGGTATGCGTACTTTTCCCCTGGGCCGTTCTAGTTATGCTTGTCGAGCATCAGAACCGCGAAAATTTTGAGTTTCTCAAGCGTTTCTTACCTACAAACTGCCACATCTCGCGAACGGATTGACCAATCCGCAAAACTTCTGATGCATCTGAAAGTAGAAACTCGCCCGATTACAACGGTATGCGTACTTTTCCCCTAGGCCGTTCTAGTTGTTCGTTTCGAGCATCAGAACTGCGAAAATTTTGAGTTTCTCAAGCGTTTCTTACCTACAAACTGCCACATCTCGCGAACGGATTGACCAATCCGCAAAATTTCTGATGCATCTGAAAGTAGAAACTCGCCCGATTACAACGGTATGCGCACATTTCCCCTAGGCCGTTCTAGTTATTCGTTTCGAGCATCAGAACTGCGAAAATTTTGAGTTTCTCAAGCGTTTCTTACTTCCAATCTGCCATATCACGCGAACGGATTGACCAATCCGCAAAATTTCTGATGCATCTGAAAGTAGACACTCGCCCGATTACAACGGTATGCGTACTTTTCCCCTAGGCCGTTCTAGTTATTCGTTTCGAGCATCAGAACTGTGAAAATTTTGATTTTCTCAAGCGTTTCTTACTTCCAAACTGCCATATCTCGCGAACGGATTGACCTATCCGCAAAATTTCTGTTGCATCTGAAAGTAGAAACTCTCCCGTTTACAACGGTATGTGTTCTTTTCCCCTAGGCCATTGTAGTTATTCGTTTCGATCATCTGAACTGCGAAAATTTTGAGTTTCGCGAGCGTTTCTTACCTCCAAACTGCCATATCTCGCGAACGGATTGACCAATCCGCAAAATTTCTGTTGCATCTGAAAGTAGAAACTCGCCCGATTACAACGGTATGCGTACTTTTCCCCTAGGCTGTTCTAGTTATTCGTTTCGAGCATCAGAACTGCGAAAATTTTGAGTTTCTCAAGCGTTTCGTACCTACAAACTGCCACATCTCGCGAACGGATTGACCACTCTGCAAAATTTCTGTGGCATCTGAAAGTAGAAACTCGCCCAATTACAACGGTATGTGTTCTTTTCCCCTAGGCCATTGTAGTTATTCGTTTCGAGCATCTGAACTGCGAAAATTTTGAGTTTCTCGAGCGTTTCTTACCTCCAAACTGCCATATCTCGCGAAAGGATTGACCAATCCGCATAATTTTTGTTGCATCTGAAAGTAGAAACTCGCCCGATTACAACGGTATGTGTACTTTTCCCCTAGGCCGTTCTAGTTATTCGTTTCGAGCATCAGAACTGCGAAAATTTTGAGTTTCTCGAGCATTTCTTACCTCCGAACTGCCATATCTCGCGAAAGGATTGACCAATCCGCAAAATTTCTGTTGCATCTGAAAGTAGAATCTCGCCCGATTACAACGGTATGCGTACTTTTCCCTTGGGCCGTTCTAGTTATGCTTGTCGAGCATCAGAACTGCGAAAATTTTGTGTTTCTCAAGCGTTTCTTACTTCCAAACTGCCATATCTCGCGAACGGATTGACCAATCCGCAAAATTTCTGTTGCATCTGAAAGTTGAAACTCGCCCGATTACAACGGTGTGCGTACTTTTCCCCTGGGCCGTTCTAGTTATGCTTGTCGAGCATCAGAACTGCGAAAATTTTGAGTTTCTCAAGCGTTTCTTAACTCCAAACTGCCATATCTCGCGAACGGATTGACCAATCCGCAAAATTTCTGTTGCATCTGAAAGTAGAAACTCGTCCGATTACAACGGTATGCGTACTTTTCCCCTGGGCCGTTCTAGTTATGCTTGTCGAGCATCAGAACCGCGAAAATTTTGAGTTTCTCAAGCGTTTCTTACCTACAAACTGCCACATCTCGCGAACGGATTGACCAATCCGCAAAACTTCTGATGCATCTGAAAGTAGAAACTCGCCCGATTACAACGGTATGCGTACTTTTCCCCTAGGCCGTTCTAGTTGTTCGTTTCGAGCATCAGAACTGCGAAAATTTTGAGTTTCTCAAGCGTTTCTTACCTACAAACTGCCACATCTCGCGAACGGATTGACCAATCCGCAAAATTTCTGATGCATCTGAAAGTAGAAACTCGCCCGATTACAACGGTATGCGCACATTTCCCCTAGGCCGTTCTAGTTATTCGTTTCGAGCATCAGAACTGCGAAAATTTTGAGTTTCTCAAGCGTTTCTTACTTCCAATCTGCCATATCACGCGAACGGATTGACCAATCCGCAAAATTTCTGATGCATCTGAAAGTAGACACTCGCCCGATTACAACGGTATGCGTACTTTTCCCCTAGGCCGTTCTAGTTATTCGTTTCGAGCATCAGAACTGTGAAAATTTTGATTTTCTCAAGCGTTTCTTACTTCCAAACTGCCATATCTCGCGAACGGATTGACCTATCCGCAAAATTTCTGTTGCATCTGAAAGTAGAAACTCTCCCGTTTACAACGGTATGTGTTCTTTTCCCCTAGGCCATTGTAGTTATTCGTTTCGATCATCTGAACTGCGAAAATTTTGAGTTTCGCGAGCGTTTCTTACCTCCAAACTGCCATATCTCGCGAACGGATTGACCAATCCGCAAAATTTCTGTTGCATCTGAAAGTAGAAACTCGTCCGATTACAACGGTATGCGTACTTTTCCCCTGGGCCGTTCTAGTTATGCTTGTCGAGCATCAGAACTGCGAAAATTTTGAGTTTCTCAAGCGTTTCTTAACTCCAAACTGCCATATCTCGCGAACGGATTGACCAATCCGCAAAATTTCTGTTGCATCTGAAAGTAGAAACTCGTCCGATTACAACGGTATGCGTACTTTTCCCCTGGGCCGTTCTAGTTATGCTTGTCGAGCATCAGAACTGCGAAAATTTTGAGTTTCTCAAGCGTTTCTTACCTACAAACTGCCACATCTCGCGAACGGATTGACCAATCCGCAAAACTTCTGATGCATCTGAAAGTAGAAACTCGCCCGATTACAACGGTATGCGTACTTTTCCCCTAGGCCGTTCTAGTTGTTCGTTTCGAGCATCAGAACTGCGAAAATTTTGAGTTTCTCAAGCGTTTCTTACCTACAAACTGCCACATCTCGCGAACGGATTGACCAATCCGCAAAATTTCTGATGCATCTGAAAGTAGAAACTCGCCCGATTACAACGGTATGCGCACATTTCCCCTAGGCCGTTCTAGTTATTCGTTTCGAGCATCAGAACTGCGAAAATTTTGAGTTTCTCAAGCGTTTCTTACTTCCAATCTGCCATATCACGCGAACGGATTGACCAATCCGCAAAATTTCTGATGCATCTGAAAGTAGACACTCGCCCGATTACAACGGTATGCGTACTTTTCCCCTAGGCCGTTCTAGTTATTCGTTTCGAGCATCAGAACTGTGAAAATTTTGATTTTCTCAAGCGTTTCTTACTTCCAAACTGCCACATCTCGCGAACGGATTGACCTATCCGCAAAATTTCTGTTGCATCTGAAAGTAGAAACTCTCCCGTTTACAACGGTATGTGTTCTTTTCCCCTAGGCCATTGTAGTTATTCGTTTCGAGCATCTGAACTGCGAAAATTTTGAGTTTCTCGAGCGTTTCTTACCTCCAAACTGCCATATCTCGCGAACGGATTGACCAATCCGCAAAATTTCTGTTGCATCTGAAAGTAGAAACTCGTCCGATTACAACGGTATGCGTACTTTTCCCCTGGGCCGTTCTAGTTATGCTTGTCGAGCATCAGAACTGCGAAAATTTTGAGTTTCTCAAGCGTTTCTTAACTCCAAACTGCCATATCTCGCGAACGGATTGACCAATCCGCAAAATTTCTGTTGCATCTGAAAGTAGAAACTCGCCCGATTACAACGGTATGCGTACTTTTCCCCTAGGCCGTTCTAGTTATTCGTTTCGAGCATCAGAACTGCGAAAATTTTGAGTTTCTCAAGCGTTTCTTACCTCCAAACTGCCATATCTCGCGAACGGATTGACCAATCCGCAAAATTTCTGTTGCATCTGAAAGTTGAAACTCGCCCGATTACAACGGTGAGCGTACTTTTCCCCTAGGCCATTCTAGTTATTCGTCTCGAGCATCAGAACTGCGAAAATTTTGAATTTCTCAAGCGTTTCTTACCTACAAACTGCCACATCTCGCGAACGGATTGACCACTCCGCAAAATTTCTGTGGCATCTGAAAGTAGAAACTCGCCCAATTACAACGGTATGAGTTCTTTTCCCCTAGGCCATTGTAGTTATTCGTTTCGAGCATCTGAACTGCGAAAATTTTGAGTTTCCCGAGCGTTTCTTACCTCCAAACTGCCATATCTCGCGAAAGGATTGACCAATCCGCATAATTTTTGTTGCATCTGAAAGTAGAAACTCTCCCGTTTACAACGGTATGCGTACTTTTCCCGTAGGCCGTTCTAGTTATGCGTTTCGAGCATCAGAACTGCGAAAATTTTGAGTTTCTCAAGCGTTTCTTACCTCCAAACTGCCATATCTCGCGAACGGATAGACCAATCCGCAAAATTTCTGATGCAACTGAAAGTAGAAACTCGCCCGATTACAACGGTATGCGTACTTTTCCCCTAGGCTGTTCTAGTTATTCGTTTCGAGCATCAGAACTGCGAAAATTTTGAGTTTCTCAAGCGTTTCGTACCTACAAACTGCCACATCTCGCGAACGGATTGACCACTCTGCAAAATTTCTGTGGCATCTGAAAGTAGAAACTCGCCCAATTACAACGGTATGTGTTCTTTTCCCCTAGGCCATTGTAGTTATTCGTTTCGAGCATCTGAACTGCGAAAATTTTGAGTTTCTCGAGCGTTTCTTACCTCCAAACTGCCATATCTCGCGAAAGGATTGACCAATCCGCATAATTTTTGTTGCATCTGAAAGTAGAAACTCGCCCGATTACAACGGTATGTGTACTTTTCCCCTAGGCCGTTCTAGTTATTCGTTTCGAGCATCAGAACTGCGAAAATTTTGAGTTTCTCGAGCGTTTCTTACCTCCGAACTGCCATATCTCGCGAAAGGATTGACCAATCCGCAAAATTTCTGTTGCATCTGAAAGTAGAATCTCGCCCGATTACAACGGTATGCGTACTTTTCCCTTGGGCCGTTCTAGTTATGCTTGTCGAGCATCAGAACTGCGAAAATTTTGTGTTTCTCAAGCGTTTCTTACTTCCAAACTGCCATATCTCGCGAACGGATTGACCAATCCGCAAAATTTCTGTTGCATCTGAAAGTTGAAACTCGCCCGATTACAACGGTGTGCGTACTTTTCCCCTGGGCCGTTCTAGTTATGCTTGTCGAGCATCAGAACTGCGAAAATTTTGAGTTTCTCAAGCGTTTCTTAACTCCAAACTGCCATATCTCGCGATCGGATTGACCAATCCGCAAAATTTCTGTTGCATCTGAAAGTAGAAACTCGTCCGATTACAACGGTATGCGTACTTTTCCCCTGGGCCGTTCTAGTTATGCTTGTCGAGCATCAGAACCGCGAAAATTTTGAGTTTCTCAAGCGTTTCTTACCTACAAACTGCCACATCTCGCGAACGGATTGACCAATCCGCAAAACTTCTGATGCATCTGAAAGTAGAAACTCGCCCGATTACAACGGTATGCGTACTTTTCCCCTAGGCCGTTCTAGTTGTTCGTTTCGAGCATCAGAACTGCGAAAATTTTGAGTTTCTCAAGCGTTTCTTACCTACAAACTGCCACATCTCGCGAACGGATTGACCAATCCGCAAAATTTCTGATGCATCTGAAAGTAGAAACTCGCCCGATTACAACGGTATGCGCACATTTCCCCTAGGCCGTTCTAGTTATTCGTTTCGAGCATCAGAACTGCGAAAATTTTGAGTTTCTCAAGCGTTTCTTACTTCCAATCTGCCATATCACGCGAACGGATTGACCAATCCGCAAAATTTCTGATGCATCTGAAAGTAGACACTCGCCCGATTACAACGGTATGCGTACTTTTCCCCTAGGCCGTTCTAGTTATTCGTTTCGAGCATCAGAACTGTGAAAATTTTGATTTTCTCAAGCGTTTCTTACTTCCAAACTGCCATATCTCGCGAACGGATTGACCTATCCGCAAAATTTCTGTTGCATCTGAAAGTAGAAACTCTCCCGTTTACAACGGTATGTGTTCTTTTCCCCTAGGCCATTGTAGTTATTCGTTTCGAGCATCTGAACTGCGAAAATTTTGAGTTTCTCGAGCGTTTCTTACCTCCAAACTGCCATATCTCGCGAACGGATTGACCAATCCGCAAAATTTCTGTTGCATCTGAAAGTAGAAACTCGTCCGATTACAACGGTATGCGTACTTTTCCCCTGGGCCGTTCTAGTTATGCTTGTCGAGCATCAGAACTGCGAAAATTTTGAGTTTCTCAAGCGTTTCTTAACTCCAAACTGCCATATCTCGCGAACGGATTGACCAATCCGCAAAATCTCTGTTGCGTCTGAAAGTAGAAACTCGTCCGATTACAACGGTATGCGTACTTTTCCCCTGGGCCGTTCTAGTTATGCTTGTCGAGCATCAGAACTGCGAAAATTTTGAGTTTCTCAAGCGTTTCTTACCTACAAACTGCCACATCTCGCGAACGGATTGACCAATCCGCAAAACTTCTGATGCATCTGAAAGTAGAAACTCGCCCGATTACAACGGTATGCGTACTTTTCCCCTAGGCCGTTCTAGTTATTCGTTTCGAGCATCAGAACTGCGAAAATTTTGAGTTTCTCAAGCGTTTCTTACCTCCAAACTGCCATATCTCGCGAACGGATTGACCAATCCGCAAAATTTCTGTTGCATCTGAAAGTTGAAACTCGCCCGATTACAACGGTGAGCGTACTTTTCCCCTAGGCCATTCTAGTTATTCGTCTCGAGCATCAGAACTGCGAAAATTTTGAATTTCTCAAGCGTTTCTTACCTACAAACTGCCACATCTCGCGAACGGATTGACCACTCCGCAAAATTTCTGTGGCATCTGAAAGTAGAAACTCGCCCAATTACAACGGTATGAGTTCTTTTCCCCTAGGCCATTGTAGTTATTCGTTTCGAGCATCTGAAATGCGAAAATTTTGAGTTTCCCGAGCGTTTCTTACCTCCAAACTGCCATATCTCGCGAAAGGATTGACCAATCCGCATAATTTTTGTTGCATCTGAAAGTAGAAACTCTCCCGTTTACAACGGTATGCGTACTTTTCCCGTAGGCCGTTCTAGTTATGCGTTTCGAGCATCAGAACTGCGAAAATTTTGAGTTTCTCAAGCGTTTCTTACCTCCAAACTGCCATATCTCGCGAACGGATAGACCAATCCGCAAAATTTCTGATGCAACTGAAAGTAGAAACTCGCCCGATTACAACGGTATGCGTACTTTTCCCCTAGGCTGTTCTAGTTATTCGTTTCGAGCATCAGAACTGCGAAAATTTTCAGTTTCTCAAGCGTTTCGTACCTACAAACTGCCACATCTCGCGAACGGATTGACCACTCTGCAAAATTTCTGTGGCATCTGAAAGTAGAAACTCGCCCAATTACAACGGTATGTGTTCTTTTCCCCTAGGCCATTGTAGTTATTCGTTTCGAGCATCTGAACTGCGAAAATTTTGAGTTTCTCGAGCGTTTCTTACCTCCAAACTGCCATATCTCGCGAAAGGATTGACCAATCCGCATAATTTTTGTTGCATCTGAAAGTAGAAACTCGCCCGATTACAACGGTATGTGTACTTTTCCCCTAGGCCGTTCCAGTTATTCGTTTCGAGCATCAGAACTGCGAAAATTTTGAGTTTCTCGAGCGTTTCTTACCTCCAAACTGCCATATCTCGCGAAAGGATTGACCAATCCGCAAAATTTCTGTGGCATCTGAAAGTAGAATCTCGCCCGATTACAACGGTATGCGTACTTTTCCCTTGGGCCGTTCTAGTTATGCTTGTCGAGCATCAGAACTGCGAAAATTTTGTGTTTCTCAAGCGTTTCTTACTTCCAAACTGCCACATCTCGCGAACGGATTGACCAATCCGCAAAATTTCTGTTGCATCTGAAAGTTGAAACTCGCCCGATTACAACGGTGTGCGTACTTTTCCCCTGGGCCGTTCTAGTTATGCTTGTCGAGCATCAGAACTGCGAAAATTTTGAGTTTCTCAAGCGTTTCTTAACTCCAAACTGCCATATCTCGCGAACGGATTGACCAATCCGCAAAATTTCTGTTGCATCTGAAAGTAGAAACTCGTCCGATTACAACGGTATGCGTACTTTTCCCCTGAGCCGTTCTAGTTATGCTTGTCGAGCATCAGAACCGCGAAAATTTTGAGTTTCTCAAGCGTTTCTTACCTACAAACTGCCACATCTCGCGAACGGATTGACCAATCCGCAAAACTTCTGATGCATCTGAAAGTAGAAACTCGCCCGATTACAACGGTATGCGTACTTTTCCCCTAGGCCGTTCTAGTTGTTCGTTTCGAGCATCAGAACTGCGAAAATTTTGAGTTTCTCAAGCGTTTCTTACCTACAAACTGCCACATCTCGCGAACGGATTGACCAATCCGCAAAATTTCTGATGCATCTGAAAGTAGAAACTCGCCCGATTACAACGGTATGCGCACATTTCCCCTAGGCCGTTCTAGTTATTCGTTTCGAGCATCAGAACTGCGAAAATTTTGAGTTTCTCAAGCGTTTCTTACTTCCAATCTGCCATATCACGCGAACGGATTGACCAATCCGCAAAATTTCTGATGCATCTGAAAGTAGACACTCGCCCGATTACAACGGTATGCGTACTTTTCCCCTAGGCCGTTCTAGTTATTCGTTTCGAGCATCAGAACTGTGAAAATTTTGATTTTCTCAAGCGTTTCTTACTTCCAAACTGCCATATCTCGCGAACGGATTGACCTATCCGCAAAATTTCTGTTGCATCTGAAAGTAGAAACTCTCCCGTTTACAACGGTATGTGTTCTTTTCCCCTAGGCCATTGTAGTTATTCGTTTCGAGCATCTGAACTGCGAAAATTTTGAGTTTCTCGAGCGTTTCTTACCTCCAAACTGCCATATCTCGCGAACGGATTGACCAATCCGCAAAATTTCTGTTGCATCTGAAAGTAGAAACTCGTCCGATTACAACGGTATGCGTACTTTTCCCCTGGGCCGTTCTAGTTATGCTTGTCGAGCATCAGAACTGCGAAAATTTTGAGTTTCTCAAGCGTTTCTTAACTCCAAACTGCCATATCTCGCGAACGGATTGACCAATCCGCAAAATTTCTGTTGCATCTGAAAGTAGAAACTCGTCCGATTACAACGGTATGCGTACTTTTCCCCTGGGCCGTTCTAGTTATGCTTGTCGAGCATCAGAACTGCGAAAATTTTGAGTTTCTCAAGCGTTTCTTACCTACAAACTGCCACATCTCGCGAACGGATTGACCAATCCGCAAAACTTCTGATGCATCTGAAAGTAGAAACTCGCCCGATTACAACGGTATGCGTACTTTTCCCCTAGGCCGTTCTAGTTATTCGTTTCGAGCATCAGAACTGCGAAAATTTTGAGTTTCTCAAGCGTTTCTTACCTCCAAACTGCCATATCTCGCGAACGGATTGACCAATCCGCAAAATTTCTGTTGCATCGGAAAGTAGAAACTCGCCCGATTACAACGGTATGCGTGCTTTTCCCCTAGGCCGTTCTGGTTATTCGTTTCGAGCATCAGAACTGTGAAAATTTTGAATTTCTCAAGCGTTTCTTACCTCCAAACTGCCATATCTCGCGAACGGATTGACCAATCCGCAAAATTTCTGTTGCATCTGAAA
Source organism: Ptiloglossa arizonensis (assembly GCF_051014685.1). Lineage (NCBI taxonomy): Eukaryota > Metazoa > Arthropoda > Insecta > Hymenoptera > Colletidae > Ptiloglossa > Ptiloglossa arizonensis. Next base: position 778,933 of record NW_027478515.1, read on the forward strand.
GTAGAAACTCGCCCGATTGCAACGGCATGCGTACTTTTCCCCTAGACCGTTCTAGTTATGCTTGTCGAGCATCAGAACTGCGAAAATTTTGAGTTTCTCAAGCGTTTCTTACCTCCAAACTGCCATATCTCGCGAACGGATTGACCAATCCGCAAAATTTCTGTTGCATCTGAAAGTAGAAACTCGCCCGATTACAACGGTATGCGTACTTTTCCCCTAGGCCGCCCTAGTAATTCGTTTCGAGCATCAGAACTGCGAAAATTTTGAATTTCTCAAGCGTTTCTTACCTCCAAACTGCCATATCTCGCGAACGGATTGACCAATCCGCAAAATTTCGTTTGCATCTGAAAGTAGAAACTCGCCCGATTACAACGGTATGCGTACTTTTCCGCTAGGCCGTTGTAGTTATTCGTTTCGAGCATGAGAACTGCGAAAATTTTGAGATTCTCAAGCGTTTCTTACCTCCAAACTGCCATATCTCGCGAACGGATTGACCAATCCGCAAAATTTCTGTTGCATCTGAAAGTAGAAACTCGCCCGATTACAACGGTATACGTACTTTTCCCCTAGGCCGTTCTAGTTATTCGCTTCGAGCATCAGAACTGCGACAATTTTGAGTTTCTCAAGCGTTTCTTACCTCCAAACTGCCATATCTCGCGAACGGATTAACCAGTCCGCAAAATTTCTGTTGCATCTGAAAGTAGAAACTCGCCCGATTACAACGGTATGCGTACTTTTCCCCTAGGCCGTTCTAGTTATTCGTTTCGAGCATCAGAACTGCGAAAATTTTGAGTTTCTCAAGCGTTTCTTACTTCCAAACTGCCATATCTCGCGAACGGATTGACCAATCCGCAAAATTTCTGTTACATCTGAAAATAGAAACTCGCCCGATTACAACTGAATGCGTACTTTTCCCCTAGTCCGTTCTAGTTATTCGTTTCGAGCATCAGAACTGCGAAAATTTTGAGTTTCTCAAGCGTTTCTTACCTCCAAACTGCCATATCTCGCGAACGGATTGACCAATCCGCAAAATTTCTGTTGCATCTGAAAGTAGAAACTCGCCCGATTGCAACGGCATGCGTACTTTTCCCCTAGACCGTTCTAGTTATGCTTGTCGAGCATCAGAACTGCGAAAATTTTGAGTTTCTCAAGCGTTTCTTACCTCCAAACTGCCATATCTCGCGAACGGATTGACCAATCCGCAAAATTTCTGTTGCATCTGAAAGTAGAAACTCGCCCGATTACAACGGTATGCGTACTTTTCCCCTAGGCCGCCCTAGTAATTCGTTTCGAGCATCAGAACTGCGAAAATTTTGAGTTTCTCAAGCGTTTCTTACCTCCAAACTGCCATATCTCGCGAACGGATTGACCAATCCGCAAAATTTCGGTTGCATCTGAAAGTAGAAACTCGCCCGATTACAACGGTATGCGTACTTTTCCCCTAGGCCGTTCTAGTTATTCGTTTCGAGCGTCAGAACTGCGAAAATTTTGAGTATCTCAAGCGTTTCTTACTTCCAAACTGCCATATCTCGCGAACGGATTGACCAATCCGCAAAATTTCTGTTGCATCTGAAGGTAGAAACTCGCCCGATTACAACGGTATGCGTACTTTTCCCCTAGGCCGTTCTAGTTATTCGGTTCGAGCATCAGAACTGCGAAAATTTTGAGTTTCTCAAGCGTTTCTTACCTACAAACTGCCACATCTCGCGAACGGATTGACCAATCCGCAAAATTTCTGATGCATCTGAAAGCAGAAACTCGCCCGATTACAACGGTATGCGTACTTTTCCCCTAGGCCGCCCTAGTAATTCGTTTCGAGCATCAGAACGGCGAAAATTTTGAATTTCTCAAGCGTTTCTTACCTCCAAACTGCCATATCTCGCGAACGGATTGACCAATCCGCAAAATTTCGGTTGCATCTGAAAGTAGAAACTCGCCCGATTACAACGGTATGCGTACTTTTCCGCTAGGCCGTTGTAGTTATTCGTTTCGAGCATGAGAACTGCGAAAATTTTGAGTTTCTCAAGCGTTTCTTACCTCCAAACTGCCATATCTCGGGAACGGATTGACCAATCCGCAAAATTTCTGTTGCATCTGAAAGTAGAAACTCGCCCGATTACAACGGTATGCGTACTTTTCCCCTAGGCCGCCCTAGTAATTCGTTTCGAGCATCAGAACTGCGAAAATTTTGAGTTTCTCAAGCGTTTCTTACCTCCAAACTGCCATATCTCGCGAACGGATTGACCAATCCGCAAAATTTCGGTTGCATCTGAAAGTAGAAACTCGCCCGATTACAACGGTATGCGTACTTTTCCCCTAGGCCGTTCTAGTTATTCGTTTCGAGCGTCAGAACTGCGAAAATTTTGAGTATCTCAAGCGTTTCTTACTTCCAAACTGCCATATCTCGCGAACGGATTGACCAATCCGCAAAATTTCTGTTGCATCTGAAGGTAGAAACTCGCCCGATTACAACGGTATGCGTACTTTTCCCCTAGGCCGTTCTAGTTATTCGGTTCGAGCATCAGAACTGCGAAAATTTTGAGTTTCTCAAGCGTTTCTTACCTACAAACTGCCACATCTCGCGAACGGATTGACCAATCCGCAAAATTTCTGATGCATCTGAAAGCAGAAACTCGCCCGATTACAACGGTATGCGTACTTTTCCCCTAGGCCGCCCTAGTAATTCGTTTCGAGCATCAGAACGGCGAAAATTTTGAATTTCTCAAGCGTTTCTTACCTCCAAACTGCCATATCTCGCGAACGGATTGACCAATCCGCAAAATTTCGGTTGCATCTGAAAGTAGAAACTCGCCCGATTACAACGGTATGCGTACTTTTCCGCTAGGCCGTTGTAGTTATTCGTTTCGAGCATGAGAACTGCGAAAATTTTGAGTTTCTCAAGCGTTTCTTACCTCCAAACTGCCATATCTCGGGAACGGATTGACCAATCCGCAAAATTTCTGTTGCATCTGAAAGTAGAAACTCGCCCGATTACAACGGTATGCGTACTTTTCGCCTAGGCCGTTCTGGTTATTCGTTTCGAGCATCAGAACTGCGAAAATTTTTAGTTTCTCAAGCGTTTCTTACCTCCAAACTGCCATATCTCGCGAACGAATTGACCAATCCGCAAAATTTCTGTTGCATCTGAAAGTAGAAACTCGCCCGATTACAACGGTATGCGTACTTTTCCCCTAGGCCGTTCTAGTTATGCTTGTCGAGCATCAGAACTGCGAAAATTTGGAGTTTCTCAAGCGTTTCTTACCTCCAAACTGCCATATCTCGCGAACGGATTGACCAATCCGCAAAATTTCTGTTGCATCTGAAAGTAGAAACTCGCCCGATTACAACGGTATGCGTACTTTTCCCCTAGGCCGTTCTGGTTATTCGTTTCGAGCATCAGAACTGTGAAAATTTTGAGTTTCTCAAGCGTTTCTTACCTCCAAACTGCCATATCTCGCGAACGGATTGACCAATCCGCAAAATTTCTGTTGCATCTGAAAGTAGAAACTCGCCCGATTACAACACTATGCGTACTTTTCCCCTAGGCCGTTCTAGTTGTTCGTTTCGAGCATCAGAACTGCGAAAATTTTGAGTTTCTCAAGCGTTTCTTACCTCCAAACTGCCATATCTCGCGAACGGATTGACCAATCCGCAAAATTTCTGTTGCATCTGAAAGTAGAAACTCGCCCGATTACAACTGTATGCGTACTTTTCCCCTAGTCCGTTATAGTTATTCGTTTCGAGCATCAGAACTGCGAAAATTTTTAGTTTCTCAAGCGTTTCTTACCTCCAAACTGCCATATCTCGCGAACGAATTGACCAATCCGCAAAATTTCTGTTGCATCTGAAAGTAGAAACTCGCCCGATTACAACTGTATGCGTACTTTTCCCCTAGGCCGTTCCAGTTATTCGCTTCGAGCATCAGAACTGCGAAAATTTTGAGTTTCTCAAGCGTTTCTTACTTCCAATCTGCCACATCTCGCGAACGAAATGACCAGTCCGCAAAATTTCTGTTGCATCTGAAAGTAGAGACTCGCTCGATTACATCGGTATGCCTACTTTTCCCCTAGGCCGTTCTAGTTATTCGTTTCGAGAATCAGAACTGCGAAAATTTTGAGTTTCTCAAGCGTTTCTTATTTCCAAACTGCTATATCTCGCGATCAGATTGATCAATCCGCAAAATTTCTGTTGCACCAAAAAGTAGAAACTCGCCCGATTACAACGGTATGCGCACTTTTCCCCTAGGCTGTTCTAGTTATTCGTTTCGAGCATCAGAACTGCGAAAATTTTGAGTTTCTCAAACGTTTCTTACCTCCAAACTGCCATATCTCGCGAACGGATTGACCAATCCGCAAAATTTCTGTTGCATCTGAAAGTAGAGACTCGCCCGATTACAACGTTATGTGTAGTTTTCCCCTAGGCCGTCCCAGTTATTCGTTACGAGCATCAGAACTGCGAAAATTTTGAGTTTCTCAAGCGTTTCTTACATCCAAGCTGCCATATCTCGCGAACGGATTGACCGATCCGCAAAATTTCTGTTGCATCTGAAAGTAGAAACACGCCCGATTGCAACGGTATGCGCACTTTTCCCCTAGTCCGTTATAGTTATTCGTTTCGAGCATCAGAACGGCGAAAATTATGAGTTTTTCAAGCGTTTCTTACCTCCAAACTGCCATATCTCGCGAACGGATTGACCAATCCGCAAAATATCTGTTGCATCTGAGAGTAGAAACCCGCCCGATTACAACTGTATGCGTACTTTTCCCCTAGTCCGTTATAGTTATTCGTTTCGAGCATCAGAACTGCGAAAATTTTGAGTTACTCAAGCGTTTCTTACCTCCAAACTGCCATATCACGCGAACGGATTGACCAATCCGCAAAATTTCTGTTGCATCTGAAAGTAGAAACACGCCCGATTGCAACGGTATGCGCACTTTTCCCCTAGGCCGTTCTAGTTATTCGTTTCGAGCATCAGAACTGCGAAAATTTTGAGTTCCTCAAGCGTTTCTTACCTCCAAACTGCAATATCTCGCGAACGGATTGACCAATCCGCAAAATTTCTGTTGCATCTGAAGGTAGAAACTCGCCCGATTACAACTGTATGCGTACTTTTCCCCTAGGCCGTTCTGGTTATTCGTTTCAAGCATCAGAACTGTGAAAATTTTGAGTTTCTCAAGCGTTTCTTACCTCCAAACTGCCATATCTCGCGAACGGATTGACCAATCCGCAAAATTTCTGTTGCATCTGAAAGTAGAAACTCGCCCGATTACAACGGTATGCGTACTTTTCCCCTAGGCCGTTCTGGTTATTCGTTTCGAGCATCAGAACTGTGAAAATTTTGAGTTTCTCAAGCGTTTCTTACCTCCAAACTGCCATATCTCGCGAACGGATTGACCAATCCGCAAAATTTCTGTTGCATCTGAAAGTAGAAACTCGCCCGATTACAACACTATGCGTACTTTTCCCCTAGGCCGTTCTAGTTGTTCGTTTCGAGCATCAGAACAGCGAAAATTTTGAGTTTCTCAAGCGTTTCTTACCTCCAAACTGCCATATCTCGCGAACGGATTGACCAATCCGCAAAATTTCTGTTGCATCTGAAGGTAGAAACTCGCCCGATTACAACTGTATGCGTACTTTTCCCCTAGACCGTTCTAGTTATTCGTTTCGAGCATCAGAACTGCGAAAATTTTGAGTTTCTCAAGCGTTTCTTACCTCCAAACTGCCATATCTCGCGAACGGATTGACCAATCCGCAAAATTTCTGTTGCATCTGAAAGTAGAAACTCGCCCGATTACAACTGTATGCGTACTTTTCCCCTAGGCCGTTCTGGTTATTCGTTTCAAGCATCAGAACTGTGAAAATTTTGAGTTTCTCAAGCGTTTCTTACCTCCAAACTGCCATATCTCGCGAACGGATTGACCAATCCGCAAAATTTCTGTTGCATCTGAAAGTAGAAACTCGCCCGATTACAACTGTATGCGTACTTTTCCCCTAGTCCGTTATAGTTATTCGTTTCGAGCATCAGAACTGCGAAAATTTTTAGTTTCTCAAGCGTTTCTTACCTCCAAACTGCCATATCTCGCGAACGAATTGACCAATCCGCAAAATTTCTGTTGCATCTGAAAGTAGAAACTCGCCCGATTACAACGGTATGCGTACTTTTCCCCTAGGCCGTTCTAGTTATGCTTGTCGAGCATCAGAACTGCGAACATTTGGAGTTTCTCAAGCGTTTCTTACCTCCAAACTGCCATATCTCGCGAACGGATTGACCAATCCGCAAAATTTCTGTTGCATCTGAAGGTAGAAACTCGCCCGATTACAACTGTATGCGTACTTTTCCCCTAGACCAGTTCTAGTTATTCGTTTCGAGCATCAGAACTGCGAAAATTTTGAGTTTCTCAAGCGTTTCTTACCTCCAAACTGCCATATCTCGCGAACGAATTGACCAATCCGCAAAATTTCTGTTGCATCTGAAAGTAGAAACTCGCCCGATTACAACGGTATGCGTACTTTTCCCCTAGGCCGTTCTGGTTATTCGTTTCGAGCATCAGAACTGTGAAAATTTTGAGTTTCTCAAGCGTTTCTTACCTCCAAACTGCCATATCTCGCGAACGGATTGACCAATCCGCAAAATTTCTGTTGCATCTGAAAGTAGAAACTCGCCCGATTACAACACTATGCGTACTTTTCCCCTAGGCCGTTCTAGTTGTTCGTTTCGAGCCTCAGAACTGCGAAAATTTTGAGTTTCTCAAGCGTTTCTTACCTCCAAACTGCCATATCTCGCGAACGAATTGACCAATCCGCAAAATTTCTGTTGCATCTGAAAGTAGAAACTCGCCCGATTACAACGGTATGCGTACTTTTCCCCTAGGCCGTTCTAGTTATGCTTGTCGAGCATCAGAACTGCGAACATTTGGAGTTTCTCAAGCGTTTCTTACCTCCAAACTGCCATATCTCGCGAACGGATTGACCAATCCGCAAAATTTCTGTTGCATCTGAAGGTAGAAACTCGCCCGATTACAACTGTATGCGTACTTTTCCCCTAGACCAGTTCTAGTTATTCGTTTCGAGCATCAGAACTGCGAAAATTTTGAGTTTCTCAAGCGTTTCTTACCTCCAAACTGCCATATCTCGCGAACGAATTGACCAATCCGCAAAATTTCTGTTGCATCTGAAAGTAGAAACTCGCCCGATTACAACGGTATGCGTACTTTTCCCCTAGGCCGTTCTGGTTATTCGTTTCGAGCATCAGAACTGTGAAAATTTTGAGTTTCTCAAGCGTTTCTTACCTCCAAACTGCCATATCTCGCGAACGGATTGACCAATCCGCAAAATTTCTGTTGCATCTGAAAGTAGAAACTCGCCCGATTACAACACTATGCGTACTTTTCCCCTAGGCCGTTCTAGTTGTTCGTTTCGAGCCTCAGAACTGCGAAAATTTTGAGTTTCTCAAGCGTTTCTTACCTCCAAACTGCCATATCTCGCGAACGGATTGACCAATCCGCAAAATTTCTGTTGCATCTGAAAGTAGAAACTCGCCCGATTACAACTGTATGCGTACTTTTCCCCTAGTCCGTTATAGTTATTCGTTTCGAGCATCAGAACTGCGAAAATTTTTAGTTTCTCAAGCGTTTCTTACCTCCAAACTGCCATATCTCGCGAACGAATTGACCAATCCGCAAAATTTCTGTTGCATCTGAAAGTAGAAACTCGCCCGATTACAACGGTATGCGTACTTTTCCCCTAGGCCGTTCTAGTTATGCTTGTCGAGCATCAGAACTGCGAAAATTTGGAGTTTCTCAAGCGTTTCATACCTCCAAACTGCCATATCTCGCGAACGGATTGAACAATCCCCAAAATTTCTGTTGCATCTGAAGGTAGAAACTCGCCCGATTACAACTGTATGCGTACTTTTCCCCTAGGCCGTTCTGGATATTCGTTTCGAGCATCAGAACTGTGAAAATTTTGAGTTTCTCAAGCGTTTCTTACCTCCAAACTGCCATATCTCGCGAACGGATTGACCAATCCGCAAAATTTCTGTTGCATCTGAAAGTAGAAACTCGCCCGATTACAACACTATGCGTACTTTTCCCCTAGGCCGTTCTAGTTGTTCGTTTCGAGCATCAGAACTGCGAAAATTTTGAGTTTCTCAAGCGTTTCTTACCTCCAAACTGCCATATCTCGCGAACGGATTGACCAATCCGCAAAATTTCTGTTGCATCTGAAAGTAGAAACTCGCCCGATTACAACTGTATGCGTACTTTTCCCCTAGTCCGTTATAGTTATTCGTTTCGAGCATCAGAACTGCGAAAATTTTGAGTTTCTCAAGCGTTTCTTACCTCCAAACTGCCATATCTCGCGAACGGATTGACCGATCCGCAAAATTTCTGTTGCATCTGAAAGTAGAAACACGCCCGATTGCAACGGTATGCGCACTTTTCCCCTAGTCCGTTATAGTTATTCGTTTCGAGCATCAGAACGGCGAAAATTATGAGTTTTTCAAGCGTTTCTTACCTCCAAACTGCCATATCTCGCGAACGGATTGACCAATCCGCAAAATATCTGTTGCATCTGAGAGTAGAAACCCGCCCGATTACAACGGTATGCGTACTTTTCCCCTAGTCCGTTATAGTTATTCGTTTCGAGCATCAGAACTGCGAAAATTTTGAGTTTCTCAAGCGTTTCTTACCTCCAAACTGCCATATCACGCGAACGGATTGACCAATCCGCAAAATTTCTGTTGCATCTGAAAGTAGAAACACGCCCGATTGCAACGGTATGCGCACTTTTCCCCTAGGCCGTTCTAGTTATTCGTTTCGAGCATCAGAACTGCGAAAATTTTGAGTTCCTCAAGCGTTTCTTACCTCCAAACTGCCATATCTCGCGAACGGATTGACCAATCCGCAAAATTTCTGTTGCATCTGAAGGTAGAAACTCGCCCGATTACAACTGTATGCGTACTTTTCCCCTAGACCGTTCTAGTTATTCGTTTCGAGCATCAGAACTGCGAAAATTTTGAGTTTCTCAAGCGTTTCTTACCTCCAAACTGCCATATCTCGCGAACGGATTGACCAATCCGCAAAATTTCTGTTGCATCTGAAAGTAGAAACTCGCCCGATTACAACTGTATGCGTACTTTTCCCCTAGGCCGTTCTGGTTATTCGTTTCAAGCATCAGAACTGTGAAAATTTTGAGTTTCGAAAGCGTTTCTTACCTCCAAACTGCCATATCTCGCGAACGGATTGACCAATCCGCAAAATTTCTGTTGCATCTGAAAGTAGAAACTCGCTCGATTACAACACTATGCGTACTTTTCCCCTAGGCCGTTCTAGTTGTTCGTTTCGAGCATCAGAACTGCGAGAATTTTGAGTTTCTCAAGCGTTTCTTACCTCCAAACTGCCATATCTCGCGAACGGATTGACCAATCCGCAAAATTTCTGTTGCATCTGAAAGTAGAAACTCGCCCGATTACAACTGTATGCGTACTTTTCCCCTAGTCCGTTATAGTTATTCGTTTCGAGCATCAGAACTGCGAAAATTTTTAGTTTCTCAAGCGTTTCTTACCTCCAAACTGCCATATCTCGCGAACGAATTGACCAATCCGCAAAATTTCTGTTGCATCTGAAAGTAGAAACTCGCCCGATTACAACGGTATGCGTACTTTTCCCCTAGGCCGTTCTAGTTATGCTTGTCGAGCATCAGAACTGCGAAAATTTGGGGTTTCTCAAGCGTTTCTTACCTCCAAACTGCCATATCTCGCGAACGGATTGACCAATCCGCAAAATTTCTGTTGCATCTGAAGGTAGAAACTCGCCCGATTACAACTGTATGCGTACTTTTCCCCTAGACCAGTTCTAGTTATTCGTTTCGAGCATCAGAACTGCGAAAATTTTGAGTTTCTCAAGCGTTTCTTACCTCCAAACTGCCATATCTCGCGAACGGATTGACCAATCCGCAAAATTTCTGTTGCATCTGAAAGTAGAAACTCGCCCGATTACAACGGTATGCGTACTTTTCCCCTAGGCCGTTCTGGTTATTCGTTTCGAACATCAGAACTGTGAAAATTTTGAGTTTCTCAAGCGTTTCTTACCTCCAAACTGCCATATCTCGCGAACGGATTGACCAATCCGCAAAATTTCTGTTGCATCTGAAAGTAGAAACTCGCCCGATTACAACACTATGCGTACTTTTCCCCTAGGCCGTTCTAGTTGTTCGTTTCGAGCATCAGAACTGCGAAAATTTTGAGTTTCTCAAGCGTTTCTTACCTCCAAACTGCCATATCTCGCGAACGGATTGACCAATCCGCAAAATTTCTGTTGCATCTGAAAGTAGAAACTCGCCCGATTACAACTGTATGCGTACTTTTCCCCTAGTCCGTTATAGTTATTCGTTTCGAGCATCAGAACTGCGAAAATTTTTAGTTTCTCAAGCGTTTCTTACCTCCAAACTGCCATATCTCGCGAACGAATTGACCAATCCGCATAATTTCTGTTGCATCTGAAAGTAGAAACTCGCCCGATTACAACGGTATGCGTACTTTTCCCCTAGGCCGTTCTAGTTATGCTTGTCGAGCATCAGAACTGCGAAAATTTGGAGTTTCTCAAGCGTTTCATACCTCCAAACTGCCATATCTCGCGAACGGATTGACCAATCCCCAAAATTTCTGTTGCATCTGAAGGTAGAAACTCGCCCGATTACAACTGTATGCGTACTTTTCCCCTAGGCCGTTCTGGATATTCGTTTCGAGCATCAGAACTGTGAAAATTTTGAGTTTCTCAAGCGTTTCTTACCTCCAAACTGCCATATCTCGCGAACGGATTGACCAATCCGCAAAATTTCTGTTGCATCTGAAAGTAGAAACTCGCCCGATTACAACACTATGCGTACTTTTCCCCTAGGCCGTTCTAGTTGTTCGTTTCGAGCATCAGAACTGCGAAAATTTTGAGTTTCTCAAGCGTTTCTTACCTCCAAACTGCCATATCTCGCGAACGGATTGACCAATCCGCAAAATTTCTGTTGCATCTGAAAGTAGAAACTCGCCCGATTACAACTGTATGCGTACTTTTCCCCTAGTCCGTTATAGTTATTCGTTTCGAGCATCAGAACTGCGAAAATTTTGAGTTTCTCAAGCGTTTCTTACCTCCAAACTGCCATATCTCGCGAACGAATTGACCAATCCGCATAATTTCTGTTGCATCTGAAAGTAGAAACTCGCCCGATTACAACGGTATGCGTACTTTTCCCCTAGGCCGTTCTAGTTATGCTTGTCGAGCATCAGAACTGCGAAAATTTTGAGTTTCTCAAGCGTTTCATACCTCCAAACTGCCATATCTCGCGAACGGATTGACCAATCCCCAAAATTTCTGTTGCATCTGAAGGTAGAAACTCGCCCGATTACAACTGTATGCGTACTTTTCCCCTAGGCCGTTCTGGATATTCGTTTCGAGCATCAGAACTGTGAAAATTTTGAGTTTCTCAAGCGTTTCTTACCTCCAAATTGCCATATCTCGCGAACGGATTGACCAATCCGCAAAATTTCTGTTGCATCTGAAAGTGGAAACTCGCCCGATTACAACTGTATGCGTACTTTTCCCCTAGGCCGTTCTAGTTATGCTTGTCGAGCATCAGAACTGCGAAAATTTTGAGTTTCTCAAGCGTTTCTTACCTCCTAACTGCCATATCTCGCGAACGGTTTGACCAATCCGCAAAATTTCTGTTGCATCTGAAAGTAGAAACTCGCCCGATTACAACGGTATGCGTTCTTTTCCCCTAGGCCGTTCTAGTTATTCGTTTCGAGCATCAGAACTGCGAAAATTTTGAGTTTCTCAAGCGTTGCTTACCTCCAAACTGCCATATCTCGCGAACGGATTGACCAATCCGCAAAATTTCTGTTGCATCTGAAAGTAGAAACTCGCCCGATTACAACGGTATGCGTACTTTTCCCCTAGGCCGTTCTAGTTATTCGTTTCGAGCATCAGAACTGCGAAAATTTTTAGTTTCTCAAGCGTTTCTTACCTACAAACTGCGACATCTCGCGAACGGATTGACCAATCCGCAAAATTTCTGATGCATCTGAAAGCAGAAACTCGCCCGATTACAACGGTATGCGTACTTTTCCCCTAGGCCGCCCTAGTAATTCGTTTCGAGCATCAGAACTGCGAAAATTTTGAGTTTCTCAAGCGTTTCTTACTTCCAAACTGCCATATCTCCTGAACGGATTGACCAATCCGCAAAATTTCTGTTGCATCTGAAGGTAGAATCTCGCCCGATTACAACGGTATGCGTACTTTTCCACTAGGCCGTTCTAGTTATTCATTTCGAGCATCAGAACTGCGAAAATTTTGAGTTTCTCAAGCGTTTCTTACCTACAAACTGCCACATCTCGCGAACGGATGGACCAATCCGCAAAATTTCTGTTGCATCTGAAAGTAGAAACTCGCCCGATTTCAACGGTATGCGTACTTTTCCCCTAGGCCGTTCTAGTTATGCTTGTCGAGCATCAGAACTGCGAAAATTTTGAGTTTCTCAAGCGTTTCTTACCTCCAAACTGCCATATCTCGCGAACGGTTTGACCAATCCGCAAAATTTCTGATGCATCTGAAAGCAGAAACTCGCCCGATTACAACACTATGCGTACTTTTCCCCTAGGCCGTTCTAGTTGTTCGTTTCGAGCATCAGAACTGCGAAAATTTTTAGTTTCTCAAGCGTTTCTTACCTCCAAACTGCCATATCTCGCGAACGAATTGACCAATCCGCAAAATTTCTGTTGCATCTGAAAGTAGAAACTCGCCCGATTACAACGGTATGCGTACTTTTCCCCTAGGCCGTTCTAGTTATGCTTGTCGAGCATCAGAACTGCGAAAATTTTGAGTTTCTCAAGCGTTTCTTACCTCCAAACTGCCATATCTCGCGAACGGATTGACCAATCCGCAAAATTTCTGTTGCATCTGAAAGTAGAAACTCGCCCGATTACAACACTGTGCGTACTTTTCCCCTAGGCCGTTCTAGTTGTTCGTTTCGAGCATCAGAACTGCGAAAATTTTGAGTTTCTCAAGCGTTTCTTACCTCCAAACTGCCATATCTCGCGAACGGATTGACCAATCCGCAAAATTTCTGTTGCATCTGAAAGTAGAAACTCGCCCGATTAGAACTGTATGCGTACTTTTCCCCTAGTCCGTTATAGTTATTCGTTTCGAGCATCAGAACTGCGAAAATTTTTAGTTTCTCAAGCGTTTCTTACCTCCAAACTGCCATATCTCGCGAACGAATTGACCAATCCGCAAAATTTCTGTTGCATCTGAAAGTAGAAACTCGCCCGATTACAACGGTATGCGTACTTTTCCCCTAGGCCGTTCTAGTTATGCTTGTCGAGCATCAGAACTGCGAAAATTTGTAGTTTCTCAAGCGTTTCTTACCTCCAAACTGCCATATCTCGCGAACGGATTGACCAATCCGCAAAATTTCTGTTGCATCTGAAGGTAGAAACTCGCCCGATTACAACTGTATGCGTACTTTTCCCCTAGACCGTTCTAGTTATTCGTTTCGAGCATCAGAACTGCGAAAATTTTGAGTTTCTCAAGCGTTTCTTACCTCCAAACTGCCATATCTCGCGAACGGATTGACCAATCCCCAAAATTTCTGTTGCATCTGAAGGTAGAAACTCGCCCGATTACAACTGTATGCGTACTTTTCCCCTAGGCCGTTCTGGATATTCGTTTCGAGCATCAGAACTGTGAAAATTTTGAGTTTCTCAAGCGTTTCTTACCTGCAAACTGCCATATCTCGCGAACGGATTGACCAATCCGCAAAATTTCTGTTGCATCTGAAAGTAGAAACTCGCCCGATTACAACACTATGCGTACTTTTCCCCTAGGCCGTTCTAGTTGTTCGTTTCGAGCATCAGAACTGCGAAAATTTTGAGTTTCTCAAGCGTTTCTTACCTCCAAACTGCCATATCTCGCGAACGGATTGACCAATCCGCAAAATTTCTGTTGCATCTGAAAGTAGAAACTCGCCCGATTACAACTGTATGCGTACTTTTCCCCTAGTCCGTTATAGTTATTCGTTTCGAGCATCAGAACTGCGAAAATTTTGAGTTTCTCAAGCGTTTCTTACCTCCAAACTGCCATATCTCGCGAACGAATTGACCAATCCGCATACTTTCTGTTGCATCTGAAAGTAGAAACTCGCCCGATTACAACGGTATGCGTACTTTTCCCCTAGGCCGTTCTAGTTATGCTTGTCGAGCATCAGAACTGCGAAAATTTTGAGTTTCTCAAGCGTTTCATACCTCCAAACTGCCATATCTCGCGAACGGATTGACCAATCCCCAAAATTTCTGTTGCATCTGAAGGTAGAAACTCGCCCGATTACAACTGTATGCGTACTTTTCCCCTAGGCCGTTCTGGATATTCGTTTCGAGCATCAGAACTGTGAAAATTTTGAGTTTCTCAAGCGTTTCTTACCTCCAAATTGCCATATCTCGCGAACGGATTGACCAATCCGCAAAATTTCTGTTGCATCTGAAAGTGGAAACTCGCCCGATTACAACTGTATGCGTACTTTTCCCCTAGGCCGTTCTAGTTATGCTTGTCGAGCATCAGAACTGCGAAAATTTTGAGTTTCTCAAGCGTTTCTTACCTCCTAACTGCCATATCTCGCGAACGGTTTGACCAATCCGCAAAATTTCTGTTGCATCTGAAAGTAGAAACTCGCCCGATTACAACGGTATGCGTTCTTTTCCCCTAGGCCGTTCTAGTTATTCGTTTCGAGCATCAGAACTGCGAAAATTTTGAGTTTCTCAAGCGTTGCTTACCTCCAAACTGCCATATCTCGCGAACGGATTGACCAATCCGCAAAATTTCTGTTGCATCTGAAAGTAGAAACTCGCCCGATTACAACGGTATGCGTACTTTTCCCCTAGGCCGTTCTAGTTATTCGTTTCGAGCATCAGAACTGCGAAAATTTTTAGTTTCTCAAGCGTTTCTTACCTACAAACTGCGACATCTCGCGAACGGATTGACCAATCCGCAAAATTTCTGATGCATCTGAAAGCAGAAACTCGCCCGATTACAACGGTATGCGTACTTTTCCCCTAGGCCGCCCTAGTAATTCGTTTCGAGCATCAGAACTGCGAAAATTTTGAGTTTCTCAAGCGTTTCTTACTTCCAAACTGCCATATCTCCTGAACGGATTGACCAATCCGCAAAATTTCTGTTGCATCTGAAGGTAGAATCTCGCCCGATTACAACGGTATGCGTACTTTTCCACTAGGCCGTTCTAGTTATTCATTTCGAGCATCAGAACTGCGAAAATTTTGAGTTTCTCAAGCGTTTCTTACCTACAAACTGCCACATCTCGCGAACGGATGGACCAATCCGCAAAATTTCTGTTGCATCTGAAAGTAGAAACTCGCCCGATTTCAACGGTATGCGTACTTTTCCCCTAGGCCGTTCTAGTTATTCGTTTCGAGCATCCGAACTGCGAAAATTTTGAGTTTCTCAAGCGTTTCTTACATCCAAACTGCCATATCTCGCGAACGGATTGACCAATCCGCAAAATTTCTGTTGCATCTGAAAGTGGAAACTCGCCCGATTACAACTGTATGCGTACTTTTCCCCTAGGCCGTTCTAGTTATACGTTTCGTGCATCAGAACTGCGAAAATTTTTAGTTTCTCAAGCGTTTCTTACATCCAAACTGCCATATCTCGCGAACGAATTGACCAATCCGCAAAATTTCTGTTGCATCTGAAAGTGGAAACTCGCCCGATTACAAATGTATGCGTACTTTTCCCCTAGGCCGTTCTAGTTATGCTTGTCGAGCATCAGAACTGCGAAAATTTTGAGTTTCTCAAGCGTTTCTTACCTCCAAACTGCCATATCTCGCGAACGGTTTGACCAATCCGCAAAATTTCTGATGCATCTGAAAGCAGAAACTCGCCCGATTACAACACTATGCGTACTTTTCCCCTAGGCCGTTCTAGTTGTTCGTTTCGAGCATCAGAACTGCGAAAATTTTTAGTTTCTCAAGCGTTTCTTACCTCCAAACTGCCATATCTCGCGAACGAATTGACCAATCCGCAAAATTTCTGTTGCATCTGAAAGTAGAAACTCGCCCGATTACAACGGTATGCGTACTTTTCCCCTAGGCCGTTCTAGTTATGCTTGTCGAGCATCAGAACTGCGAAAATTTTGAGTTTCTCAAGCGTTTCTTACCTCCAAACTGCCATATCTCGCGAACGGATTGACCAATCCGCAAAATTTCTGTTGCATCGGAAAGTAGAAACTCGCCCGATTACAACACTGTGCGTACTTTTCCCCTAGGCCGTTCTAGTTGTTCGTTTCGAGCATCAGAACTGCGAAAATTTTGAGTTTCTCAAGCGTTTCTTACCTCCAAACTGCCATATCTCGCGAACGGATTGACCAATCCGCAAAATTTCTGTTGCATCTGAAAGTAGAAACTCGCCCGATTAGAACTGTATGCGTACTTTTCCCCTAGTCCGTTATAGTTATTCGTTTCGAGCATCAGAACTGCGAAAATTTTTAGTTTCTCAAGCGTTTCTTACCTCCAAACTGCCATATCTCGCGAACGAATTGACCAATCCGCAAAATTTCTGTTGCATCTGAAAGTAGAAACTCGCCCGATTACAACGGTATGCGTACTTTTCCCCTAGGCCGTTCTAGTTATGCTTGTCGAGCATCAGAACTGCGAAAATTTGTAGTTTCTCAAGCGTTTCTTACCTCCAAACTGCCATATCTCGCGAACGGATTGACCAATCCGCAAAATTTCTGTTGCATCTGAAGGTAGAAACTCGCCCGATTACAACTGTATGCGTACTTTTCCCCTAGACCGTTCTAGTTATTCGTTTCGAGCATCAGAACTGCGAAAATTTTGAGTTTCTCAAGCGTTTCTTACCTCCAAACTGCCATATCTCGCGAACGGATTGACCAATCCGCAAAATTTCTGTTGCATCTGAAAGTAGAAACTCGCCCGATTACAACTGTATGCGTACTTTTCCCCTAGTCCGTTATAGTTATTCGTTTCGAGCATCAGAACAGCGAAAATTTTTAGTTTCTCAAGCGTTTCTCACCTACAAACTACCGCATCTCGCGAACGGATTGTCCAATCCGCAAAATTTCTGATGCATCTGAAAGTAGAAACTCGCCCGATTACAACGGTGTGCGTACTTTTCCCCTAGGCCGTTCTTGTTATTCGTTTCGAGCATCAGAACCGCGAAAATTTTGAGTTTCTCAAGCGTTTCTTACATCCAAACTGCCATATCTCGCGAACGGATTGACCAATCCGCAAAATTTCTGTTGCATCTGAAAGTGGAAACTCGCCCGATTACAACTGTATGCGTACTTTTCCCCTAGGCCGTTCTAGTTATGCTTGTCGAGCATCAGAACTGCGAAAATTTTGAGTTTCTCAAGCGTTTCTTACCTCCAAACTGCCATATCTCGCGAACGGTTTGACCAATGCGCAAAATTTCTGTTGCATCTGAAAGTAGAAACTCGTCCGATTACAACGGTATGCGTACTTTTCCCCTAGGCCGTTCTAGTTATCCGTTTCGAGCATCAGAACTGCGAAAATTTTGAGTTTCTCAAGCGTTTCTTACCTCCAAACAGCCATATCTCGCGAACGGATTGACCAATCCGCAAAATTTCTGTTGCATCTGAAGGTAGAAACTCGCCCGATTACAACTGTATGCGTACTTTTCCCCTAGGCCGTTCTAGTTGTTCGTTTCGAGCATCAGAACTGCGAAAATTTTGAGTTTCTCAAGCGTTTCTTACCTCCAAACTGCCATATCTCGTGAACGGATTGACCAATCCGCAAAATTTCTGTTGCATCTGAAAGTAGAAACTCGCCCGATTACAACTGTATGCGTACTTTTCCCCTAGTCCGTTATAGTTATTCGTTTCGAGCATCAGAACTGCGAAAATTTTTAGTTTCTCAAGCGTTTCTTACCTCCAAACTGCCATATCTCGCGAACGAATTGACCAATCCTCAAAATTTCTGTTGCATCTGAAAGTAGAAACTCGCCCGATTACAACGGTATGCGTACTTTTCCCCTAGGCCGTTCTAGTTATGCTTGTCGAGCATCAGAACTGCGAAAATTTTGAGTTTCTCAAGCGTTTCTTACTTCCAAACTGCCATATCTCGCGAACGGATTGACCAATCCGCAAAATTTCAGTTGCATCTGAAAGTAGAAACTCGCCCGATTACAACACTATGCGTACTTTTCCCCCAGTCCGTTCTAGTTATTCGTTTCGAGCATCAGAACTGCGAAAATTTTTAGTTTCTCAAGCGTTTCTTACCTCCAAACTGCCATATCTCGCGAACGAATTGACCAATCCGCAAAATTTCTGTTGCATCTGAAAGTAGAAACTGGCCCGATTACAACGGTATGCGTACTTTTCCCCTAGGCCGTTCTAGTTATTCGTTTCGAGCATCAGAACTGCGAAAATTTTGAGTTTCTCAAGCGTTTCTTACTTCCAAACTGCCATATCTCGCGAACGGATTGACCAATCCGCAAAATTTCTGTTGCATCTGAAGCTAGAAACTCGCCCGATTACAACGGTATGCGTACTTTTCCCCTAGGCCGTTCTAGTTATTCGTTTCGTGCATCAGAACTGCGAAAATTTTGAGTTTCTCAAGCGTTTCTTACTTCCAAACTGCCATATCTCGCGAACGATTTGACCAATCCGCAAAATTTCTGTTGCATCTGAAGGTAGAATCTCGCCCGATTACAACGGTATGCGTACTTTTCCCCTAGGCCGTTCTAGTTATTCGTTTCGAGCATCAGCACGACGAAAATTTTGAGTTTCTCAAGCGTTTCTTACCTACAAACTGCCACATCTCGCGAACGGATGGACCAATCCGCAAAATTTCTGATGCATCTGAAAGCAGAAACTCGCCCGATTACAACACTATGCGTACTTTTCCCCTAGGCCGTTCTAGTTGTTCGTTTCGAGCATCAGAACTGCGAAAATTTTGAGTTTCTCAAGCATTTCTTACCTCCAAACTGCCATATCTCGCGAACGGATTGACCAATCCGCAAAATTTCTGTTGCATCTGAAAGTAGAAACTCGCCCGATTACAACTGTATGCGTACTTTTTCCCTAGTCCGTTATAGTTATGCTTGTCGAGCATCAGAACTGCGAAAATTTTGAGTTTCTCAAGCGTTTCTTACCTCCAAACTGCCATATCTCGCGAACGGATTGACCAATCCGCAAAATTTCTGAAGCATCTGAAAGCAGAAACTCGCCCGATTACAACGGTATGCGTACATTTCCCCTAGGCCGCCCTAGTAATTCGTTTCGCGCATCAGAACTGCGAAAATTTTGAGTTTCTCAAGCGTTTCTTACTTCCATACTGCCATATCTCGCGAACGGATTGACCAATCCGCAAAATTTCTGTTGCATCTGAAAGTGGAAACTCGCCCGATTAAAACTGTATGCGTACTTTTCCCTTAGGCCGTTCTAGTTATTCGTTTCGAGCAACAGAACTGCGAAAATTTTGAGTTTCTCAAGCGTTGCTTACCTCCAAACTGCCATATCTCGCGAACGGATTGACCAATCCGCAAAATTTCAGTTGCATCTGAAAGTAGAAACTCCCCCGATTTCAACGGTATACGTACTTTTCCCCTAGGCCGTTCTAGTTATTCGTTTCGAGCATCAGAACTGCGAAAATTCTGAGTTTCTCAAGCGTTTCTTACCTCCACACTGCCATATCTCGCGAACGGGTTGACCAATCCGCAAAATTTCTGTTGCATCTGAAAGTAGAAACTCGCCCGATTACAACTGTATGCGTACTTTTCCCCTAGGCCGTTCTAGTTATTCGTTTCGAGCATCAGAACTGCGAAAATTTTGAGTTTCTCAAGCGTTTCTTACTTCCAAACTGCCATATCTCGCGAACGGATTGACCAATCCGCAAAATTTCTGTTGCATCTGAAGCTAGAAACTCGCCCGATTACAACGGTATGCGTACTTTTCCCCTAGGCCGTTCTAGTTATTCGTTTCGTGCATCAGAACTGCGAAAATTTTGAGTTTCTCAAGCGTTTCTTACTTCCAAACTGCCATATCTCGCGAACGATTTGACCAATCCGCAAAATTTCTGTTGCATCTGAAGGTAGAATCTCGCCCGATTACAACGGTATGCGTACTTTTCCCCTAGGCCGTTCTAGTTATTCGTTTCGAGCATCAGCACGACGAAAATTTTGAGTTTCTCAAGCGTTTCTTACCTACAAACTGCCACATCTCGCGAACGGATGGACCAATCCGCAAAATTTCTGATGCATCTGAAAGCAGAAACTCGCCCGATTACAACACTATGCGTACTTTTCCCCTAGGCCGTTCTAGTTGTTCGTTTCGAGCATCAGAACTGCGAAAATTTTGAGTTTCTCAAGCATTTCCTACCTCCAAACTGCCATATCTCGCGAACGGATTGACCAATCCGCAAAATTTCTGTTGCATCTGAAAGTAGAAACTCGCCCGATTACAACTGTATGCGTACTTTTTCCCTAGTCCGTTATAGTTATGCTTGTCGAGCATCAGAACTGCGAAAATTTTGAGTTTCTCAAGCGTTTCTTACCTCCAAACTGCCATATCTCGCGAACGGATTGACCAATCCGCAAAATTTCTGAAGCATCTGAAAGCAGAAACTCGCCCGATTACAACGGTATGCGTACATTTCCCCTAGGCCGCCCTAGTAATTCGTTGCGCGCATCAGAACTGCGAAAATTTTGAGTTTCTCAAGCGTTTCTTACTTCCATACTGCCATATCTCGCGAACGGATTGACCAATCCGCAAAATTTCTGTTGCATCTGAAAGTGGAAACTCGCCCGATTAAAACTGTATGCGTACTTTTCCCTTAGGCCGTTCTAGTTATTCGTTTCGAGCAACAGAACTGCGAAAATTTTGAGTTTCTCAAGCGTTGCTTACCTCCAAACTGCCATATCTCGCGAACGGATTGACCAATCCGCAAAATTTCTGTTGCATCTGAAAGTAGAAACTCCCCCGATTTCAACGGTATACGTACTTTTCCCCTAGGCCGTTCTTGTTATTCGTTTCGAGCATCAGAACTGCGAAAATTCTGAGTTTCTCAAGCGTTTCTTACCTCCACACTGCCATATCTCGCGAACGGATTGACCAATCCGCAAAATTTCTGTTGCATCTGAAAGTAGAAACTCGCCCGATTACAACGGTATGCGTACTTTTCCCCTAGGCCGTTCTAGTTATTCGTTTCGAGCATCAGAACAGCGGAAATTTTGAGTTTCTCAAGCGTTTCTTACCTCCAAACTGCCATATCTCGCGAACGGATTGACCAATCCGCAAAATTTCTGTTGCATCTGAAAGTAGAAACTCGCCCGATTACAACTGTATGCGTACTTTTCCCCCAGTCCGTTCTAGTTATTCGTTTCGAGAATCAGAACTGCGAAAATTTGGAGTTTCTCAAGCGTTTCTTACCTACAAACTGCCACATCTCGCGAACGGATGGACCAATCCGCAAAATTTCTGTTGCATCTGAAGGTAGAAACTCGCCCGATTACAACTGTATGCGTACTTTTCCCCTAGGCCGTTCTAGTTGTTCGTTTCGAGCATCAGAACTGCGAAAATTTTGAGTTTCTCAAGCGTTTCTTACCTCCAAACTGCCATATCTCGTGAACGGATTGACCAATCCGCAAAATTTCTGTTGCATCTGAAAGTAGAAACTCGCCCGATTACAACTGTATGCGTACTTTTCCCCTAGTCCGTTATAGTTATTCGTTTCGAGCATCAGAACTGCGAAAATTTTTAGTTTCTCAAGCGTTTCTTACCTCCAAACTGCCATATCTCGCGAACGAATTGACCAATCCTCAAAATTTCTGTTGCACCTGAAAGTAGAAACTCGCCCGATTACAACGGTATGCGTACTTTTCCCCTAGGCCGTTCTAGTTATGCTTGTCGAGCATCAGAACTGCGAAAATTTTGAGTTTCTCAAGCGTTTCTTACTTCCAAACTGCCATATCTCGCGAACGGATTGACCAATCCGCAAAATTTCAGTTGCATCTGAAAGTAGAAACTCGCCCGATTACAACACTATGCGTACTTTTCCCCCAGTCCGTTCTAGTTATTCGTTTCGAGCATCAGAACTGCGAAAATTTGGAGTTTCTCAAGCGTTTCTTACCTCCAAACTGCCATATCTCGCGAACGGATTGACCAGTCCGCAAAATTTCTGTTGCATCTGAAGGTAGAAACTCGCCCGATTACAAATGTATGCGTACTTTTCCCCTAGACCGTTCTAGTTATTCGTTTCGAGCATCAGAACTGCGAAAATTTTGAGTTTCTCAAGCGTTTCTTACCTCCAAACTGCCATATCTCGCGAACGGATTGACCAATCCCCAAAATTTCTGTTGCATCTGAGAGTAGAAACCCGCCCGATTACAACTGTATGCGTACTTTTCCCCTAGTCCGTTATAGTTATTCGTTTCGAGCATCAGAACTGCGAAAATTTTTAGTTTCTCAAGCGTTTCTTACCTCCAAACTGCCATATCTCGCAAACGAATTGTTCAATCCGCAAAATTTCTGTTGCATCTGAAAGTAGAAACTCGCCCGATTACAACGGTATGCATACTTTTCCCCTAGGCCGTTCTAGTTGTGCTTGTCGAGCATCAGAACTGCGAAAATTTTGAGTTCCTCAAGCGTTTCTTACCTCCAAACTGCCATATCTCGCGAACGGATTGACCAATCCGCAAAATTTCTGTTGCATCTGAAAGTAGAAACTCGCCCGATTACAACACTATCCGTACTTTTCCCCTATGCCGTTCTAGTTGTTCGTTTCGAGCATCAGAACTGCGAAAATTTTGAGTTTCTCAAGCGTTTCTTACCTCCAAACTGCCATACCTCGCGAACGGATTGACCAATCCGCAAAATTTCTGTTGCATCTGAAAGTAGAAACTGGCCCGATTACAACTGTATGCGTACTTTTCCCCTAGTCCGTTATAGTTATTCGTTTCGAGCATCAGAACTGTGAAAATTTTTAGTTTCTCAAGCGTTTCTTACCTCCAAACTGCCATATCTCGCGTATGAATTGACCAATCCGCAAAATTTCTGTTGCATCTGAAAGTAGAAACTCGCCCGATTACAACGGTATGCGTACTTTTCCCCTAGGCCGTTCTAGTTATGCTTGTCGAGCATCAGAACTGCGAAAATTTTGAGTTTCTCAAGCGTTTCTTACCTCCAAACTGCCATATCTCGCGAACGGATTGACCAATCCGCAAAATTTCAGTTGCTTCTGAAAGTAGAAACTCGCCCGATTACAACGGTATGCGTACTTTTCCCCTAGGCCGTTCTAGTTATTCGTTTCGAGCATCAGAACTGCGAAAATTTTGAGTTTCTCAAGCGTTTCTTACTTCCAAACTGCCATATCTCGCGAACGGATTGACCAATCCGCAAAATTTCTGTTGCATCTGAAGGTAGAAACTCGCCCGATTACAACGGTAGGCGTACTTTTCGCCTAGGCCGTTCTAGTTATTCGTTTCGTGCATCAGAACTGCGAAAATTTTGAGTTTCTCAAGCGTTTCTTACTTCCAAACTGCCATATCTCGCGAACGATTTGACCAATCCGCAAAATTTCTGTTGCATCTGAAGGTAGAATCTCGCCCGATTACAACGGTATGCGTACTTTTCCCCTAGGCCGTTCTAGTTATTCGTTTCGAGCATCAGCACTACGAAAATTTTGAGTTTCTCAAGCGTTTCTTACCTACAAACTGCCACATCTCGCGAACGGATGGACCAATCCGCAAAATTTCTGATGCATCTGAAAGCAGAAACTCGCCCGATTACAACACTATGCGTACTTTTCCCCTAGGCCGTTCTAGTTGTTCGTTTCGAGCATCAGAACTGCGAAAATTTTGAGTTTCTCAAGCATTTCTTACCTCCAAACTGCCATATCTCGCGAACGGATTGACCAATCCGCAAAATTTCTGTTGCATCTGAAAGTAGAAACTCGCCCGATTACAACTGTATGCGTACTTTTTCCCTAGTCCGTTATAGTTATGCTTGTCGAGCATCAGAACTGCGAAAATTTTGAGTTTCTCAAGCGTTTCTTACCTCCAAACTGCCATATCTCGCGAACGGATTGACCAATCCGCAAAATTTCTGTTGCATCTGAAAGTAGAAACTCGCCCGATTACAACTGTATGCGTACTTTTCCCCTAGTCCGTTATAGTTATTCGTTTCGAGCATCAGAACAGCGAAAATTTTTAGTTTCTCAAGCGTTTCTCACCTACAAACTACCGCATCTCGCGAACGGATTGTCCAATCCGCAAAATTTCTGATGCATCTGAAAGTAGAAACTCGCCCGATTACAACGGTGTGCGTACTTTTCCCCTAGGCCGTTCTTGTTATTCGTTTCGAGCATCAGAACCGCGAAAATTTTGAGTTTCTCAAGCGTTTCTTACATCCAAACTGCCATATCTCGCGAACGGATTGACCAATCCGCAAAATTTCTGTTGCATCTGAAAGTGGAAACTCGCCCGATTACAACTGTATGCGTACTTTTCCCCCAGTCCGTTCTAGTTATTCGTTTCGAGAATCAGAACTGCGAAAATTTGGAGTTTCTCAAGCGTTTCTTACATCCAAACTGCCATATCTCGCGAACGGATTGACCAATCCGCAAAATTTCTGTTGCATCTGAAGGTAGAAACTCGCCCGATTACAACTGTATGCGTACTTTTCCCCTAGGCCGTTCTAGTTGTTCGTTTCGAGCATCAGAACTGCGAAAATTTTGAGTTTCTCAAGCGTTTCTTACCTCCAAACTGCCATATCTCGTGAACGGATTGACCAATCCGCAAAATTTCTGTTGCATCTGAAAGTAGAAACTCGCCCGATTACAACTGTATGCGTACTTTTCCCCTAGTCCGTTATAGTTATTCGTTTCGAGCATCAGAACTGCGAAAATTTTTAGTTTCTCAAGCGTTTCTTACCTCCAAACTGCCATATCTCGCGAACGAATTGACCAATCCTCAAAATTTCTGTTGCATCTGAAAGTAGAAACTCGCCCGATTACAACGGTATGCGTACTTTTCCCCTAGGCCGTTCTACTTATGCTTGTCGAGCATCAGAACTGCGAAAATTTTGAGTTTCTCAAGCGTTTCTTACTTCCAAACTGCCATATCTCGCGAACGGATTGACCAATCCGCAAAATTTCAGTTGCATCTGAAAGTAGAAACTCGCCGGATTACAACACTATGCGTACTTTTCCCCCAGTCCGTTCTAGTTATTCGTTTCGAGCATCAGAACTGCGAAAATTTGGAGTTTCTCAAGCGTTTCCTACCTCCAAACTGCCATATCTCGCGAACGGATTGACCAGTCCGCAAAATTTCTGTTGCATCTGAAGGTAGAAACTCGCCCGATTACAAATGTATGCGTACTTTTCCCCTAGACCGTTCTAGTTATTCGTTTCGAGCATCAGAACTGCGAAAATTTTGAGTTTCTCAAGCGTTTCTTACCTCCAAACTGCCATATCTCGCGAACGGATTGACCAATCCGCAAAATTTCTGTTGCATCTGAGAGTAGAAACCCGCCCGATTACAACTGTATGCGTACTTTTCCCCTAGGCCGTTCTAGTTGTGCTTGTCGAGCATCAGAACTGCGAAAATTTTGAGTTTCTCAAGCGTTTCTTACTTCCAAACTGCCATATCTCGCGAACGGATTGACCAATCCGCAAAATTTCAGTTGCATCTGAAAGTAGAAACTCGCCGGATTACAACACTATGCGTACTTTTCCCCCAGTCCTTTCTAGTTATTCGTTTCGAGCATCAGAACTGCGAAAATTTGGAGTTTCTCAAGCGTTTCCTACCTCCAAACTGCCATATCTCGCGAACGGATTGACCAGTCCGCAAAATTTCTGTTGCATCTGAAGGTAGAAACTCGCCCGATTACAAATGTATGCGTACTTTTCCCCTAGACCGTTCTAGTTATTCGTTTCGAGCATCAGAACTGCGAAAATTTTGAGTTTCTCAAGCGTTTCTTACCTCCAAACTGCCATATCTCGCGAACGGATTGACCAATCCGCAAAATTTCTGTTGCATCTGAGAGTAGAAACCCGCCCGATTACAACTGTATGCGTACTTTTCCCCTAGTCCGTTATAGTTATTCGTTTCGAGCATCAGAACTGCGAAAATTTTTAGTTTCTCAAGCGTTTCTTACCTCCAAACTGCCATATCTCGCGAACGAATTGTCCAATCCGCAAAATTTCTGTTGCATCTGAAAGTAGAAACTCGCCCGATTACAACGGTATGCATACTTTTCCCCTAGGCCGTTCTAGTTGTGCTTGTCGAGCATCAGAACTGCGAAAATTTTGAGTTCCTCAAGCGTTTCTTACCTCCAAACTGCCATATCTCGCGAACGGATTGACCAATCCGCAAAATTTCTGTTGCATCTGAAAGTAGAAACTCGCCCGATTACAACACTATCCGTACTTTTCCCCTAGGTCGTTCTAGTTGTTCGTTTCGAGCATCAGAACTGCGAAAATTTTGAGTTTCTCAAGCGTTTCTTACCTCGAAACTGCCATACCTCGCGAACGGATTGACCAATCCGCAAAATTTCTGTTGCATCTGAAAGTAGAAACTGGCCCGATTACAACTGTATGCGTACTTTTCCCCTAGTCCGTTATAGTTATTCGTTTCGAGCATCAGAACTGCGAAATTTTGAGTTTCTCAAGCGTTTCTTACCTCCAAACTGCCATATCTCGCGAACGGATTGACCAATCCGCAAAATTTCTGTTGCATCTGAAAGTAGAAACTCGCCCGATTACAACGGTATGCATACTTTTCCCCTAGGCCGTTCTAGTTGTGCTTGTCGAGCATCAGAACTGCGAAAATTTTGAGTTTCTCAAGCGTTTCTTACCTCCAAACTGCCATACCTCGCGAACGGATTGACCAATCCGCAAAATTTCTGTTGCATCTGAAAGTAGAAACTGGCCCGATTACAACTGTATGCGTACTTTTCCCCTAGTCCGTTATAGTTATTCGTTTCGAGCATCAGAACTGCGAAAATTTTTAGTTTCTCAAGCGTTTCTCACCTACAAACTACCGCATCTCGCGAACGGATTGTCCAATCCGCAAAATTTCTGTTGCATCTGAAAGTAGAAACTGGCCCGATTACAACTGTATGCGTACTTTTCCCCTAGTCCGTTATAGTTATTCGTTTCGAGCATCAGAACTGCGAAAATTTTTAGTTTCTCAAGCGTTTCTCACCTACAAACTACCGCATCTCGCGAACGGATTGTCCAATCCGCAAAATTTCTGATGCATCTGAAAGTAGAAACTCGCCCGATTACAACGGTGTGCGTACTTTTCCCCTAGGCCGTTCTTGTTATTCGTTTCGAGCATCAGAACCGCGAAAATTTTGAGTTTCTCAAGCGTTTCTTACATCCAAACTGCCATATCTCGCGAACGGATTGACCAATCCGCAAAATTTCTGTTGCATCTGAAAGTGGAAACTCGCCCGATTACAACTGTATGCGTACTTTTCCCCTAGGCCGTTCTAGTTATGCTTGTCGAGCATCAGAACTGCGAAAATTTTGAGTTTCTCAAGCGTTTCTTACCTCCAAACTGCCATATCTCGCGAACGGTTTGACCAATGCGCAAAATTTCTGTTGCATCTGAAAGTAGAAACTCGCCCGATTACAACGGTATGCGTACTTTTCCCCTAGGCCGTTCTAGTTATTCGTTTCGAGCATCAGAACTGCGGAAATTTTGAGTTTCTCAAGCGTTTCTTACCTCCAAACTGCCATATCTCGCGAACGGATTGACCAATCCGCAAAATTTCTGTTGCATCTGAAAGTAGAAACTCGCCCGATTACAACTGTATGCGTACTTTTCCCCCAGTCCGTTCTAGTTATTCGTTTCGAGAATCAGAACTGCGAAAATTTGGAGTTTCTCAAGCGTTTCTTACCTCCAAACTGCCATATCTCGCGAACGGATTGACCAATCCGCAAAATTTCTGTTGCATCTGAAGGTAGAAACTCGCCCGATTACAACTGTATGCGTACTTTTCCCCTAGGTCGTTCTAGTTGTTCGTTTCGAGCATCAGAACTGCGAAAATTTTGAGTTTCTCAAGCGTTTCTTACCTCGAAACTGCCATACCTCGCGAACGAATTGTCCAATCCGCAAAATTTCTGTTGCATCTGAAAGTAGAAACTCGCCCGATTACAACGGTATGCATACTTTTCCCCTAGGCCGTTCTAGTTATTCGTTTCGAGCATCAGAACTGCGAAAATTTTGAGTTTCTCAAGCGTTTCTTACCTCCAAACTGCCATATCTCGCGAACGGATTGACCAATCCGCAAAATTTCTGTTGCATCTTAGAGTAGAAACCCGCCCGATTACAACTGTATGCGTACTTTTCCCCTAGTCCGTTATAGTTATTCGTTTCGAGCATCAGAACTGCGAAAATTTTTAGTTTCTCAAGCGTTTCTTACCTCCAAACTGCCATATCTCGCGAACGAATTTACCAATCCGCAAAATTTCTGTTGCATCTGAAAGTAGAAACTCGCCCGATTACAACGGTATGCATACTTTTCCCCTAGGCCGTTCTAGTTGTGCTTGTCGAGCATCAGAACTGCGAAAATTTTGAGTTCCTCAAGCGTTTCTTACCTCCAAACTGCCATATCTCGCGAACGGATTGACCAATCCGCAAAATTTCTGTTGCATCTGAAAGTAGAAACTCGCCCGATTACAACACTATCCGTACTTTTCCCCTAGGCCGTTCTAGTTGTTCGTTTCGAGCATCAGAACTGCGAAAATTTTGAGTTTCTCAAGCGTTTCTTACCTCCAAACTGCCATACCTCGCGAACGGATTGACCAATCCGCAAAATTTCTGTTGCATCTGAAAGTAGAAACTGGCCCGATTACAACGGTATGCGTACTTTTCCCCTAGGCCGTTCTAGTTATGCTTGTCGAGCATCAGAACTGTGAAAATTTTGAGTTTCTCAAGCGTTTCTTACTTCCAAACTGCCATATCTCGCGAACGGATTGACCAATCCGCAAAATTTCAGTTGCATCTGAAAGTAGAAACTCGCCCGATTACAACACTATGCGTACTTTTCCCCCAGTCCGTTCTAGTTATTCGTTTCGAGCATCAGAACTGCGAAAATTTGGAGTTTCTCAAGCGTTTCTTACCTCCAAACTGCCATATCTCGCGAACGGATTGACCAGTCCGCAAAATTTCTGTTGCATCTGAAGGTAGAAACTCGCCCGATTACAAATGTATGCGTACTTTTCCCCTAGACCGTTCTAGTTATTCGTTTCGAGCATCAGAACTGCGAAAATTTTGAGTTTCTCAAGCGTTTCTTACCTCCAAACTGCCATATCTCGCGAACGGATTGACCAATCCGCAAAATTTCTGTTGCATCTGAGAGTAGAAACCCGCCCGATTACAACTGTATGCGTACTTTTCCCCTAGTCCGTTATAGTTATTCGTTTCGAGCATCAGAACTGCGAAAATTTTTAGTTTCTCAAGCGTTTCTTACCTCCAAACTGCCATATCTCGCGAACGAATTGTCCAATCCGCAAAATTTCTGTTGCATCTGAAAGTAGAAACTCGCCCGATTACAACGGTATGCGTACTTTTCCCCTAGGCCGTTCTAGTTATTCGTTTCGTGCATCAGAACTGCGAAAATTTTGAGTTTCTCAAGCGTTTCTTACCTCCAAACTGCCATACCTCGCGAACGGATTGACCAATCCGCAAAATTTCTGTTGCATCTGAAAGTAGAAACTGGCCCGATTACAACTGTATGCGTACTTTTCCCCTAGTCCGTTATAGTTATTCGTTTCGAGCATCAGAACTGCGAAAATTTTTAGTTTCTCAAGCGTTTCTTACCTCCAAACTGCCATATCTCGCGAACGAATTGACCAACCCGCAAAATTTCTGTTGCATCTGAAAGTAGAAACTCGCCCGATTACAACGGTATGCGTACTTTTCCCCTAGGCCGCTCTAGTTGTGCTTGTCGAGCATCAGAACTGCGAAAATTTTGAGTTCCTCAAGCGTTTCTTACCTCCAAACTGCCATATCTCGCGAACGGATTGACCAATCCGCAAAATTTCTGTTGCATCTGAAAGTAGAAACTCGCCCGATTACAACACTATCCGTACTTTCCCCTAGGCCGTTCTAGTTGTTCGTTTCGAGCATCAGAACTGCGAAAATTTTGAGTTTCTCAAGCGTTTCTTACCTCCAAACTGCCATACCTCGCGAACGGATTGACCAATCCGCAAAATTTCTGTTGCATCTGAAAGTAGAAACTGGCCCGATTACAACTGTATGCGTACTTTTCCCCTAGTCCGTTA
Organism: Ptiloglossa arizonensis; assembly: GCF_051014685.1. Taxonomy (NCBI): domain Eukaryota; kingdom Metazoa; phylum Arthropoda; class Insecta; order Hymenoptera; family Colletidae; genus Ptiloglossa; species Ptiloglossa arizonensis. Next base: position 809,261 of record NW_027478515.1, read on the forward strand.
TAGTTATTCGTTTCGAGCATCAGAACTGCGAAAATTTTTAGTTTCTCAAGCGTTTCTTACCTCCAAACTGCCATATCTCGCGAACGGATTGACCAATCCGCAAAATTTCAGTTGCATCTGAAAGTAGAAACTCGCCCGATTACAACGGTATGCGTACTTTTCCCCTAGGCCGTTCTAGTTATTCGTTTCGAGCATCAGAACTGCGAAAATTTTGAGTTTCTCAAGCGTTTCTTACTTCCAAACTGCCATATCTCGCGAACGGATTGACCAATCCGCAAAATTTCTGTTGCATCTGAAGGTAGAAACTCGCCCGATTACAACGGTATGCGTACTTTTCCCCTAGGCCGTTCTAGTTATTCGTTTCGTGCATCAGAACTGCGAAAATTTTGAGTTTCTCAAGCGTTCCTTACTTCCAAACTGCCATATCTTGCGAACGATTTGACCAATCCGCAAAATTTCTGTTGCATCTGAAGGTAGAATCTCGCCCGATTACAACGGTATGCGTACTTTTCCCCTAGGCCGTTCTAGTTATTCGTTTCGAGCATCAGCACTACGAAAATTTTGAGTTTCTCAAGCGTTTCTTACCTACAAACTGCCACATCTCGCGAACGGATGGACCAATCCGCAAAATTTCTGATGCATCTGAAAGCAGAAACTCGCCCGATTACAACACTATGCGTACTTTTCCCCTAGGCCGTTCTAGTTGTTCGTTTCGAGCATCAGAACTGCGAAAATTTTGAGTTTCTCAAGCATTTCTTACCTCCAAACTGCCATATCTCGCGAACGGATTGACCAATCCGCAAAATTTATGTTGCATCTGAAAGTAGAAACTCGCCCGATTACAACTGTATGCGTACTTTTTCCCTATATCCGTTATAGTTATGCTTGTCGAGCATCAGAACTGCGAAAATTTTGAGTTTCTCAAGCGTTTCTTACCTCCAAACTGCCATATCTCGCGAACGGATTGACCAATCCGCAAAATTTCTGAAGCATCTGAAAGTAGAAACTCGCCCGATTACAACACTATGCGTACTTTTCCCCTAGGCCGTTCTAGTTGTTCGTTTCGAGCATCAGAACTGCGAAAATTTTGAGTTTCTCAAGCGTTTCTTACCTCCAAACTGCCATATCTCGCGAACGGATTGACCAATCCGCAAAATTTCTGTTGCATCTGAAAGTAGAAACTCGCCCGATTACAACTGTATGCGTACTTTTCCCCCAGTCCGTTCTAGTTGTGCTTGTCGAGCATCAGAACTGCGAAAATTTTGAGTTTCTCAAGCGTTGCTTACCTCCAAACTGCCATATCTCGCGAACGGATTGACCAATCCGCAAAATTTCTGTTGCATCTGAAAGTAGAAACTCGCCCGATTACAACACTATCCGTACTTTTCCCCTAGGCCTTTCTAGTTATTCGTTTCGAGCATCAGAACTGCGAAAATTTTGAGTTTCTCAAGCGTTTCTTACCTCCAAACTGCCATATCTCGCGAACGGATTGACCAATCCGCAAAATTTCTGTTGCATCTGAAAGTAGAAACTCGCCCGATTACAACTGTATGCGTACTTTTCCCCTAGGCCGTTCTAGTTATTCGTTTCGTGTATCAGAACTGCGAAAATTTTGAGTTTCTCAAGCGTTTCTTACTTCCAAACTGCCATATCTTGCGAACGATTTGACCAATCCGCAAAATTTCTGTTGCATCTGAAGGTAGAATCTCGCCCGATTACAACGGTATGCGTACTTTTCCCCTAGGCCGTTCTAGTTATTCGTTTCGAGCATCAGCACTACGAAAATTTTGAGTTTCTCAAGCGTTTCTTACCTACAAACTGCCACATCTCGCGAACGGATGGACCAATCCGCAAAATTTCTGATGCATCTGAAAGCAGAAACTCGCCCGATTACAACACTATGCGTACTTTTCCCCTAGGCCGTTCTAGTTGTTCGTTTCGAGCATCAGAACTGCGAAAATTTTGAGTTTCTCAAGCATTTCTTACCTCCAAACTGCCATATCTCGCGAACGGATTGACCAATCCGCAAAATTTATGTTGCATCTGAAAGTAGAAACTCGCCCGATTACAACTGTATGCGTACTTTTTCCCTAGTCCGTTATAGTTATGCTTGTCGAGCATCAGAACTGCGAAAATTTTGAGTTTCTCAAGCGTTTCTTACCTCCAAACTGCCATATCTCGCGAACGGATTGACCAATCCGCAAAATTTCTGAAGCATCTGAAAGTAGAAACTCGCCCGATTACAACACTATGCGTACTTTTCCCCTAGGCCGTTCTAGTTGTTCGTTTCGAGCATCAGAACTGCGAAAATTTTGAGTTTCTCAAGCGTTTCTTACCTCCAAACTGCCATATCTCGCGAACGGATTGACCAATCCGCAAAATTTCTGTTGCATCTGAAAGTAGAAACTCGCCCGATTACAACTGTATGCGTACTTTTCCCCCAGTCCGTTCTAGTTATTCGTTTCGAGAATCAGAACTGCGAAAATTTGGAGTTTCTCAAGCGTTTCTTACCTCCAAACTGCCATATCTCGCGAATGGATTGACCAATCCGCAAAATTTCTGTTGCATCTGAGAGTAGAAACCCGCCCGATTACAACTGTATGCGTACTTTTCCCCTAGTCCGTTATAGTTATTCGTTTCGAGCATCAGAACTGCGAAAATTTTTAGTTTCTCAAGCGTTTCTTACATCCAAACTGCCATATCTCGCGAACGAATTGTCCAATCCGCAAAATTTCTGTTGCATCTGAAAGTAGAAACTCGCCCGATTACAACGGTATGCATACTTTTCCCCTAGGCCGTTCTAGTTGTGCTTGTCGAGCATCAGAACTGCGAAAATTTTGAGTTCCTCAAGCGTTTCTTACCTCCAAACTGCCATATCTCGCGAACGGATTGACCAATCCGCAAAATTTCTGTTGCATCTGAAAGTAGAAACTCGCCCGATTACAACACTATCCGTACTTTTCCCCTAGGCCGTTCTAGTTGTTCGTTTCGAGCATCAGAACTGCGAAAATTTTGAGTTTCTCAAGCGTTTCTTACCTCCAAACTGCCATACCTCGCGAACGGATTGACCAATCCGCAAAATTTCTGTTGCATCTGAAAGTAGAAACTGGCCCGATTACAACTGTATGCGTACTTTTCCCCTAGTCCGTTATAGTTATTCGTTTCGAGCATCAGAACTGCGAAAATTTTTAGTTTCTCAAGCGTTTCTCACCTACAAACTACCGCATCTCGCGAACGGATTGTCCAATCCGCAAAATTTCTGATGCATCTGAAAGTAGAAACTCGCCCGATTACAACGGTGTGCGTACTTTTCCCCTAGGCCGTTCTTGTTATTCGTTTCGAGCATCAGAACCGCGAAAATTTTGAGTTTCTCAAGCGTTTCTTACATCCAAACTGCCATATCTCGCGAACGGATTGACCAATCCGCAAAATTTCTGTTGCATCTGAAAGTGGAAACTCGCCCGATTACAACTGTATGCGTACTTTTCCCCTAGGCCGTTCTAGTTATGCTTGTCGAGCATCAGAACTGCGAAAATTTTGAGTTTCTCAAGCGTTTCTTACTTCCAAACTGCCATATCTCGCGAACGGATTGACCAATCCGCAAAATTTCTGTTGCATCTAAAGGTAGAAACTCGCCCGATTACAACGGTATGCGTACTTTTCCCCTAGGCCGTTCTAGTTATTCGTTTCGTGCATCAGAACTGCGAAAATTTTGAGTTTCTCAAGCGTTTCTTACTTCCAAACTGCCATATCTCGCGAACGATTTGACCAATCCGCAAAATTTCTGTTGCATCTGAAGGTAGAATCTCGCCCGATTACAACGGTATGCGTACTTTTCCCCTAGGCCGTTCTAGTTATTCGTTTCGAGCATCAGCACTACGAAAATTTTGAGTTTCTCAAGCGTTTCTTACCTACAAACTGCCACATCTCGCGAACGGATGGACCAATCCGCAAAATTTCTGATGCATCTGAAAGCAGAAACTCGCCCGATTACAACACTATGCGTACTTTTCCCCTAGGCCGTTCTAGTTGTTCGTTTCTTGCATCAGAACTGCGAAAATTTTGAGTTTCTCAAGCATTTCTTACCTCCAAACTGCCATATCTCGCGAACGGATTGACCAATCCGCAAAATTTCTGTTGCATCTGAAAGTAGAAACTCGCCCGATTACAACTGTATGCGTACTTTTTCCCTAGTCCGTTATAGTTATGCTTGTCGAGCATCAGAACTGCGAAAATTTTGAGTTTCTCAAGCGTTTCTTACCTCCAAACTGCCATATCTCGCGAACGGATTGACCAATCCGCAAAATTTCTGAAGCATCTGAAAGTAGAAACTCGCCCGATTACAACACTATGCGTACTTTTCCCCTAGGCCGTTCTAGTTATTCGTTTCGAGCATCAGAACTGCGAAAATTTTGAGTTTCTCAAGCGTTTCTTACCTCCAAACTGCCATATCTCGCGAACGGATTGACCAATCCGCAAAATTTCTGTTGCATCTGAAAGTAGAAACTCGCCCGATTACAACTGTATGCGTACTTTTCCCCCAGTCCGTTCTAGTTATTCGTTTCGAGAATCAGAACTGCGAAAATTTGGAGTTTCTCAAGCGTTTCTTACCTCCAAACTGCCATATCTCGCGAACGGATTGACCAATCCGCAAAATTTCTGTTGCATCTGAAGGCAGAAACTCGCCCGATTACAACTGTATGCGTACTTTTCCCCTAGACCGTTCTAGTTATTCGTTTCGAGCATCAGAACTGCGAAAATTTTGAGTTTCTCAAGCGTTTCTTACCTCCAAACTGCCATATCTCGCGAACGAATTGACCAATCCGCAAAATTTCTGTTGCATCTGAAAGTAGAAACTCGCCCGATTACAACGGTATGCGTACTTTTCCCCTAGGCCGTTCTAGTTGTGCTTGACGAGCATCAGAACTGCGAAAATTTTGAGTTCCTCAAGCGTTTCTTACCTCCAAACTGCCATATCTCGCGAACGGATTGACCAATCCGCAAAATTTCTGTTGCATCTGAAAGTAGAAACTCGCCCGATTACAACACTGTGCGTACTTTTCCCCTAGGCCGTTCTAGTTGTTCGTTTCGAGCATCAGAACTGCGAAAATTTTGAGTTTCTCAAGCGTTTCTTACCTCCAAACTGCCATATCTCGCGAACGGATTGACCAATCCGCAAAATTTCTGTTGCATCTAAAAGTAGAAACTCGCCCGATTACAACTGTATGCGTACTTTTCCCCTAGTCCGTTATAGTTATTCGTTTCGAGCATCAGAACTGCGAAAATTTTTAGTTTCTCAAGCGTTTCTTACCTCCAAACTGCCATATCTCGCGAACGAATTGACTAATCCGCAAAATTTCAGTTGCATCTGAAAGTAGAAACTCGCCCGATTACAACGGTATGCGTACTTTTCCCCTAGGCCGTTCTAGTTATGCTTGTCGAGCATCAGAACTGCGAAAATTTTGAGTTTCTCAAGCGTTTCTTACCTCCAAACTGCCATATCTCGCGAACGGATTGACCAATCCGCAAAATTTCAGTTGCATCTGAAAGTAGAAACTCGCCCGATTACAACACTATGCGTACTTTTCCCCCAGTCCGTTCTAGTTATTCGTTTCGAGCATCAGAACTGCGAAAATTTGGAGTTTCTCAAGCGTTTCTTACCTCCAAACTGCCATATCTCGCGAACGGATTGACCAATCCGCAAAATTTCTGTTGCATCTGAAAGTAGAAACTCGCCCGATTACAAATGTATGCGTACTTTTCCCCTAGACCGTTCTAGTTATTCGTTTCGAGCATCAGAACTGCGAAAATTTTGAGTTTCTCAAGCGTTTCTTACCTCCAAACTGCCATATCTCGCGAACGGATTGACCAATCCGCAAAATTTCTGTTGCATCTGAGAGTAGAAACCCGCCCGATTACAACTGTATGCGTACTTTTCCCCTAGTCCGTTATAGTTATTCGTTTCGAGCATCAGAACTGCGAAAATTTTGAGTTTCTCAAGCGTTTCTTACCTACAAACTGCCACATCTCGCGAACGGATTGACCAATCCGCAAAATTTCTGATGCATCTGAAAGCAGAAACTCGCCCGATTACAACGGTATGCGTACATTTCCCCTAGGCCGCCCTAGTAATTCGTTTCGCGCATCAGAACTGCGAAAATTTTGAGTTTCTCAAGCGTTTCTTACCTCCAAACTGCCATATCTCGCGAACGGATTGACCAATCTGCAAAATTTCTGTTGCATCTGAAAGTGGAAACTCGCCCGATTAAAACTGTATGCGTACTTTTCCCCTAGGCCTTTCTAGTTATTCGTTTCGAGCACCAGAACTGCGAAAATTTTGAGTTTCTCAAGCGTTTCTTACCTCCAAACTGTCATATCTCGCGAACGGATTGACCAATCCGCAAAATATCTGTTGCATCTGAAAGTAGAAACTCGCCCGATTACAATGGTGTGCGTACTTTTCCCCTAGGCCGTTCTAGTTGTTCGTTTCGAGCATCAGAACTGCGAAAATTTTGAGTTTCTCAAGCGTTGCTTACCTCCAAACTGCCATATCTCGCGAACGGATTGACCAATCCGCAAAATTTCTGTTGCATCTGAAAGTAGAAACTCGCCCGATTACAACGGTATGCGTACTTTTCCCCTAGGCCGTCCTAGTTATTCGTTTCGAGCATCAGAACTGCGAAAATTTTGAGTTTCTCAAGCGTTTCTTACTTCCAAACTGCCATATCTCGCGAACGGATTGACCAATCCGCAAAATTTCTGATGCATCTGAAAGCAGAAACTCGCCCGATTACAACGGTATGCGTACTTTTCCCCTAGGCCTTTCTAGTTATTCGTTTCGAGCACCAGAGCTGCGAAAATTTTGAGTTTCTCAAGCGTTCCTTACCTCCAAACTGTCATATCTCGCGAACGGATTGACCAATCCGCAAAATATCTGTTGCATCTGAAAGTAGAAACTCGCCCGATTACAACGGTGTGCGTACTTTTCCCCTAGGCCGTTCTGGTTATTCGTTTCGAGCATCAGAACTGTGAAAATTTTGAATTTCTCAAGCGTTTCTTACCTCCAAACTGCCATATCTCGCGAACGGATTGACAAATCCGCAAAATTTCTGTTGCATCTGAAAGTAGAAACTCGCCCGATTACAACGGCATGCGTACTTTTCCCCTAGGCCGTTCTAGTTGTTCGTTTCGAGCATCAGAACTGCGAAAATTTTGAGTTTCTCAAGCGTTGCTTACCTCCAAACTGCCATATCTCGCGAACGGATTGACCAATCCGCAAAATTTCTGTTGCATCTGAAAGTAGAAACTCGCCCGATTACAACTGTATGCGTACTTTTCCCCCAGTCCGTTCTAGTTATTCGTTTCGAGCATCAGAACTGCGAAAATTTTGAGTTTCTCAAGCGTTTCTTACCTCCAAACTGCCATATCTCGCGAACGGATTGACCAATACGCAAAATTTCTGTTGCATCTGAAGGTAGAAACTCGCCCGATTACAACTGTATGCGTACTTTTCCCCTAGACCGTTCTAGTTATTCGTTTCGAGCATCAGAACTGCGAAAATTTTGAGTTTCTCATGCGTTTCTTACCTCCAAACTGCCATATCTCGCGAACGGATTGACCAATCCGCAAATTTTCTGTTGCATCTGAAAGTGGAAAATCGCCCGATTACAATTGTATGCGTACTTTTCCCCTAGGCCGTTCTAGTTATTCGTTTCGAGCAACAGAACTGCGAAAATTTTGAGTTTCTCAAGCGTTGCTTACCTCCAAACTGCCATATCTCGCGAACGGATTGACCAATCTGCAAAATTTCTGTTGCATCTGAAAGTGGAAACTCGCCCGATTAAAACTGTATGCGTACTTTTCCCTTAGGTCGTTCTCGTTATTCGTTTCGAGCAACAGAACTGCGAAAATTTTGAGTTTCTCAAGCGTTGCTTACATCCAAACTGCCATATCTCGCGAACGGATTGACCAATCCGCAAAATTTCTGTTGCATCTGAAAGTAGAAACTCCCCCGATTTCAACGGTATACGTACTTTTCCCCTAGGCCGTTCTAGTTATTCGTTTCGAGCATAAGAACTGCGAAAATTTTGAGTTTCTGAAGCGTTTCTTACCTCCAAACTGCCATATCTCGCGAACGGGTTGACCAATCCGCAAAATTTCTGTTGCATCTGAAAGCAGAAACTCGCCCGATTACAACGGTATGCGTACTTTTCCCCTAGGCCTTTCTAGTTATTCGTTTCGAGCACCAGAACTGCGAAAATTTTGAGTTTCTCAAGCGTTTCTTACCTCCAAACTGTCATATCTCGCGAACGGATTGACCAATCCGCAAAATATCTGTTGCATCTGAAAGTAGAAACTCGCCCGATTACAATGGTGTGCGTACTTTTCCCCTAGGCCGTTCTAGTTGTTCGTTTCGAGCATCAGAACTGCGAAAATTTTGAGTTTCTCAAGCGTTTCTTACTTCCAAACTGCCATATCTCGCGAACGGATTGACCAATCCGCAAAATTTCTGATGCATCTGAAAGCAGAAACTCGCCCGATTACAACGGTATGCGTACTTTTCCCCTAGGCCTTTCTAGTTATTCGTTTCGAGCACCAGAGCTGCGAAAATTTTGAGTTTCTCAAGCGTTCCTTACCTCCAAACTGTCATATCTCGCGAACGGATTGACCAATCCGCAAAATATCTGTTGCATCTGAAAGTAGAAACTCGCCCGATTACAACGGTGTGCGTACTTTTCCCCTAGGCCGTTCTGGTTATTCGTTTCGAGCATCAGAACTGTGAAAATTTTGAATTTCTCAAGCGTTTCTTACCTCCAAACTGCCATATCTCGCGAACGGATTGACAAATCCGCAAAATTTCTGTTGCATCTGAAAGTAGAAACTCGCCCGATTACAACGGTATGCGTACTTTTCCCCTAGGCCGTCCTAGTTATTCGTTTCGAGCATCAGAACTGCGAAAATTTTGAGTTTCTCTAGCGTTTCTTACCTACAAACTGCCATATCTCGCGAACGGATTGACCAATCCGCAAAATTTCTGTTGCATCTGAAGGTAGAAACTCGCCCGATTACAACGGCATGCGTACTTTTCCCCTAGGCCGTTCTAGTTGTTCGTTTCGAGCATCAGAACTGCGAAAATTTTGAGTTTCTCAAGCGTTGCTTACCTCCAAACTGCCATATCTCGCGAACGGATTGACCAATCCGCAAAATTTCTGTTGCATCTGAAAGTAGAAACTCGCCCGATTACAACGGTATACGTACTTTTCCCCTAGGCCTTTCTACTTATTCGTATCGAGCATCAGAACTGCGAAAATTTTGAGTTTCTCAAGCGTTTCTTACTTCCAAACTGCCACATCTCGCGAACGGATTGACCAATCCGCAAAATTTGTGATGCATCTGAAAGCAGAAACTCGCCCGATTACAACACTATGCGTACTTTTCCCCTAGGCCGTTCTAGTTATTCGTTTCGAGCATCAGAACTGCGAAAATTTTTAGTTTCTCAAGCGTTTCTTACCTCCAAACTGCCATATCTCGCGAACGGATTGACCAATCCGCAAAATTTCTGTTGCATCTGAAAGTAGAAACTCGCCCGATTACAACTGTATGCGTACTCTTCCCCCAGTCCGTTCTAGTTATTCGTTTCGAGCATCAGAACTGCGAAAATTTTGAGTTTCTCAAGCGTTTCTTACCTCCAAACTGCCATATCTCGCGAACGGATTGACCAATACGCAAAATTTCTGTTGCATCTGAAGGTAGAAACTCGCCCGATTACAACGGTATGCGTACTTTTCCCCTAGGCCGTCCTAGTTATTCGTTTCGAGCATCAGAACTGCGAAAATTTTGAGTTTCTCTAGCGTTTCTTACCTACAAACTGCCATATCTCGCGAACGGATTGACCAATCCGCAAAATTTCTGTTGCATCTGAAGGTAGAGACTCGCCCGATTACAACGGTATGCGTACTTTTCCCCTAGGCCGTTCTAGTTGTTCGTTTCGAGCATCAGAACTGCGAAAATTTTGAGTTTCTCAAGCGTTGCTTACCTCCAAACTGCCATATCTCGCGAACGGATTGACCAATCCGCAAAATTTCTGTTGCATCTGAAAGTAGAAACTCGCCCGATTACAACGGTATACGTACTTTTCCCCTAGGCCGTTCTAGTTATACGTTTCGAGCATCAGAACTGCGAAAATTTTGAGTTTCTCAAGCGTTTCTTACCTCCAAACTGCCATATCTCGCGAACGGATTGACCAATCCGCAAAATTTCTGTTGCATCTGAAAGTAGAAACTCGCCCGATTACAACGGTATGCGTACTTTTCCCCTAGGCCTTTCTAGTTATTCGATTCGAGCATCAGAACTGCGAAAATTTTGAGTTTCTCAAGCGTTTCTGACTTCCAAACTGCCACATCTCGCGAACGGATTGACCAATCCGCAAAATTTGTGATGCATCTGAGAGCAGAAACTCGCCCGATTACAACACTATGCGTACTTTTCCCCTAGGCCTTTCTATTTATTCGTTTCGAGCATCAGAACTGCGAAAATTTTGAGTTTCTCAAGAGTTTCTTACCTCCAAACTGCCATATCTCGCGAACGGATTGACCAATCCGCAAAATTTCTGTTGCATCTGAAAGTAGAAACTCGCCCGATTACAACTGTATGCGTACTTTTCCCCCAGTCCGTTCTAGTTATTCGTTTCGAGCATCAGAACTGCGAAAATTTTGAGTTTCTCAAGCGTTTCTTACCTCCAAACTGCCATATCTCGCGAACGGATTGACCAATCCGCAAAATTTCTGTTGCATCTGAAAGTAGAAACTCGCCCGATTACAACGGTATGCGTACTTTTCCCCTAGGCCTTTCTAGTTATTCGATTCGAGCATCAGAACTGCGAAAATTTTGAGTTTCTCAAGCGTTTCTGACTTCCAAACTGCCACATCTCGCGAACGGATTGACCAATCCGCAAAATTTGTGATGCATCTGAGAGCAGAAACTCGCCCGATTACAACACTATGCGTACTTTTCCCCTAGGCCTTTCTATTTATTCGTTTCGAGCATCAGAACTGCGAAAATTTTGAGTTTCTCAAGAGTTTCTTACCTCCAAACTGCCATATCTCGCGAACGGATTGACCAATCCGCAAAATTTCTGTTGCATCTGAAAGTAGAAACTCGCCCGATTACAACTGTATGCGTACTTTTCCCCCAGTCCGTTCTAGTTATTCGTTTCGAGCATCAGAACTGCGAAAATTTTGAGTTTCTCAAGCGTTTCTTACCTCCAAACTGCCATATCTCGCGAACGAATTGACCAATCCGCAAAATTTCTGTTGTATATGAAAGTAGAAACTCGCCCGATTACAACTGTATTCGTACTTTTCCCCTAGACCGTTCTAGTTATTCGTTTCGAGCATCAGAACTGCGAAAATTTTGAGTTTCTCAAGCGTTGCTTACCTCCAAACTGCCATCTCTCGCGAACGGATTGACCAATCCGCAAAATTTGTGTTGCATCTGAAAGCAGAAACTCGCCCGATTACAACACTATGCGTACTTTTCCCCTAGGCCTTTCTAGTTATTCGTTTCGAGCATTAGAACTGCGAAAATTTTGAGTTTCTCAAGCGTTTCTTACCTCCAAACTGCCATATCTCGCGAACGGATTGACCAATCCGCAAAATTTCTGTTGCATCTGAAGGTAGAAACTCGCCCGATTACAACTGTATGCGTACTTTTCCCCTAGACCGTTCTAGTTATTCGTTTCGAGCATCAGAACTGCGAAAATTTTGAGTTTCTCATGCGTTTCTTACCTCCAAACTGCCATATCTCGCGAACGGATTGACCAATCCGCAAATTTTCTGTTGCTTCTGAAAGTGGAAACTCGCCCGATTACAACGGTATACGTACTTTTCCCATAGGCCGTTCTAGTTATTCGTTTCGAGCATCAGAACTGCGAAAATTTTGAGTTTCTCAAGCGTTTCTTACCTCCAAACTGCCATATCTCGCGAGCGGATTGACCAATCCGCAAAATTTCTGTTGCATCTGAAAGTAGAAACTCGCCCGATTACAACGGTATGCGTACTTTTCCCCTGGGCCGTACTAGTTATTCGTTTCGAGCATCAGAACTGCGAAAATTTTGAGTTTCTCAAGCGTTGCTTACCTCCAAACTGCCATATCTCGCGAACGGATTGACCAATCCGCAAAATTTCTGTTGCATCTGAAAGTAGAAACTCGCCCGATTACAACGGTATGCGTACTTTTCCCCTAGGCCTTTCTAGTTATTCGTTTCGAGCATCAGAACTGCGAAAATTTTGAGTTTCTCAAGCGTTTCTGACTTCCAAACTGCCACATCTCGCGAACGGATTGACCAATCCGCAAAATTTGTGATGCATCTGAAAGCAGAAACTCGCCCGATTACAACACTATGCGTACTCTTCCCCTAGGCCTATCTAGTTATTCGTTTCGAGCATCAGAACTGCGAAAATTTTGAGTTTCTCAAGCGTTGCTTACCTCCAAACTGCCATATCTCGCGAACGGATTGACCAATCCGCAAAATTTCTGTTGCATCTGAAAGTAGAAACTCGCCCGATTACAACGGTATGCGTACTTTTCCCCTAGGCCTTTCTAGTTATTCGTATCGAGCATCAGAACTGCGAAAATTTTGAGTTTCTCAAGCGTTTCTGACATCCAAACTGCCACATCTCGCGAACGGATTGACCAATCCGCAAAATTTGTGATGCATCTGAAAGCAGAAACTCGCCCGATTACAACACTATGCGTACTTTTCCCCTAGGCCTTTCTAGTTATTCGTTTCGAGCATCAGAACTGCGAAAATTTTGAGTTTCTCAAGCGTTTCTTACCTCCAAACTGCCATATCTCGCGAACGGATTGACCAATCCGCAAAATTTCTGTTGCATCTGAAGGTAGAAACTCGCCCGATTACAACTGTATTCGTACTTTTCCCCTAGACCGTTCTAGTTATTCGTTTCGAGCATCAGAACTGCGAAAATTTTGAGTTTCTCAAGCGTTGCTTACCTCCAAACTGCCATATCTCGCGAACGGATTGACAAATCCGCAAAATTTCTGTTGCATCTGAAAGTAGAAACTCGCCCGATTACAACGGTATGCGTACTTTTCCCCTAGGCCGTCCTAGTTATTCGTTTCGAGCATCAGAACTGCGAAAATTTTGAGTTTCTCTAGCGTTTCTTACCTACAAACTGCCATATCTCGCGAACGGATTGACCAATCCGCAAAATTTCTGTTGCATCTGAAGGTAGAAACTCGCCCGATTACAACGGCATGCGTACTTTTCCCCTAGGCCGTTCTAGTTGTTCGTTTCGAGCATCAGAACTGCGAAAATTTTGAGTTTCTCAAGCGTTGCTTACCTCCAAACTGCCATATCTCGCGAACGGATTGACCAATCCGCAAAATTTCTGTTGCATCTGAAAGTAGAAACTCGCCCGATTACAACGGTATACGTACTTTTCCCCTAGGCCTTTCTACTTATTCGTATCGAGCATCAGAACTGCGAAAATTTTGAGTTTCTCAAGCGTTTCTTACTTCCAAACTGCCACATCTCGCGAACGGATTGACCAATCCGCAAAATTTGTGATGCATCTGAAAGCAGAAACTCGCCCGATTACAACACTATGCGTACTTTTCCCCTAGGCCGTTCTAGTTATTCGTTTCGAGCATCAGAACTGCGAAAATTTTTAGTTTCTCAAGCGTTTCTTACCTCCAAACTGCCATATCTCGCGAACGGATTGACCAATCCGCAAAATTTCTGTTGCATCTGAAAGTAGAAACTCGCCCGATTACAACTGTATGCGTACTCTTCCCCCAGTCCGTTCTAGTTATTCGTTTCGAGCATCAGAACTGCGAAAATTTTGAGTTTCTCAAGCGTTTCTTTCCTCCAAACTGCCATATCTCGCGAACGGATTGACCAATACGCAAAATTTCTGTTGCATCTGAAGGTAGAAACTCGCCCGATTACAACGGTATGCGTACTTTTCCCCTAGGCCGTCCTAGTTATTCGTTTCGAGCATCAGAACTGCGAAAATTTTGAGTTTCTCTAGCGTTTCTTACCTACAAACTGCCATATCTCGCGAACGGATTGACCAATCCGCAAAATTTCTGTTGCATCTGAAGGTAGAGACTCGCCCGATTACAACGGTATTCGTACTTTTCCCCTAGGCCGTTCTAGTTGTTCGTTTCGAGCATCAGAACTGCGAAAATTTTGAGTTTCTCAAGCGTTGCTTACCTCCAAACTGCCATATCTCGCGAACGGATTGACCAATCCGCAAAATTTCTGTTGCATCTGAAAGTAGAAACTCGCCCGATTACAACGGTATACGTACTTTTCCCCTAGGCCGTTCTAGTTATACGTTTCGAGCATCAGAACTGCGAAAATTTTGAGTTTCTCAAGCGTTTCTTACCTCCAAACTGCCATATCTCGCGAACGGATTGACCAATCCGCAAAATTTCTGTTGCATCTGAAAGTAGAAACTCGCCCGATTACAACGGTATGCGTACTTTTCCCCTAGGCCTTTCTAGTTATTCGATTCGAGTATCAGAACTGCGAAAATTTTGAGTTTCTCAAGCGTTTCTGACTTCCAAACTGCCACATCTCGCGAACGGATTGACCAATCCGCAAAATTTGTGATGCATCTGAGAGCAGAAACTCGCCCGATTACAACACTATGCGTACTTTTCCCCTAGGCCTTTCTATTTATTCGTTTCGAGCATCAGAACTGCGAAAATTTTGAGTTTCTCAAGAGTTTCTTACCTCCAAACTGCCATATCTCGCGAACGGATTGACCAATCCGCAAAATTTCTGTTGCATCTGAAAGTAGAAACTCGCCCGATTACAACTGTATGCGTACTTTTCCCCCAGTCCGTTCTAGTTATTCGTTTCGAGCATCAGAACTGCGAAAATTTTGAGTTTCTCAAGCGTTTCTTACCTCCAAACTGCCATATCTCGCGAACGGATTGACCAATCCGCAAAATTTCTGTTGTATCTGAAAGTAGAAACTCGCCCGATTACAACTGTATTCGTACTTTTCCCCTAGACCGTTCTAGTTATTCGTTTCGAGCATCAGAACTGCGAAAATTTTGAGTTTCTCAAGCGTTGCTTACCTCCAAACTGCCATCTCTCGCGAACGGATTGACCAATCCGCAAAATTTGTGTTGCATCTGAAAGCAGAAACTCGCCCGATTACAACACTATGCGTACTTTTCCCCTAGGCCTTTCTAGTTATTCGTTTCGAGCATTAGAACTGCGAAAATTTTGAGTTTCTCAAGCGTTTCTTACCTCCAAACTGCCATATCTCGCGAACGGATTGACCAATCCGCAAAATTTCTGTTGCATCTGAAGGTAGAAACTCGCCCGATTACAACTGTATGCGTACTTTTCCCCTAGACCGTTCTAGTTATTCGTTTCGAGCATCAGAACTGCGAAAATTTTGTGTTTCTCATGCGTTTCTTACCTCCAAACTGCCATATCTCGCGAACGGATTGACCAATCCGCAAATTTTCTGTTGCTTCTGAAAGTGGAAACTCGCCCGATTACAACGGTATACGTACTTTTCCCCTAGGCCGTTCTAGTTATTCGTTTCGAGCATCAGAACTGCGAAAATTTTGAGTTTCTCAAGCGTTTCTTACCTCCAAACTGCCATATCTCGCGAGCGGATTGACCAATCCGCAAAATTTCTGTTGCATCTGAAAGTAGAAACTCGCCCGATTACAACGGTATGCGTACTTTTCCCCTGGGCCGTACTAGTTATTCGTTTCGAGCATCAGAACTGCGAAAATTTTGAGTTTCTCAAGCGTTGCTTACCTCCAAACTGCCATATCTCGCGAACGGATTGACCAATCCGCAAAATTTCTGTTGCATCTGAAAGTAGAAACTCGCCCGATTACAACGGTATGCGTACTTTTCCCCTAGGCCTTTCTAGTTATTCGTTTCGAGCATCAGAACTGCGAAAATTTTGAGTTTCTCAAGCGTTTCTGACTTCCAAACTGCCACATCTCGCGAACGGATTGACCAATCCGCAAAATTTGTGATGCATCTGAAAGCAGAAACTCGCCCGATTACAACACTATGCGTACTCTTCCCCTAGGCCTTTCTAGTTATTCGTTTCGAGCATCAGAACTGCGAAAATTTTGAGTTTCTCAAGCGTTGCTTACCTCCAAACTGCCATATCTCGCGAACGGATTGACCAATCCGCAAAATTTCTGTTGCATCTGAAAGTAGAAACTCGCCCGATTACAACGGTATGCGTACTTTTCCCCTAGGCCTTTCTAGTTATTCGTATCGAGCATCAGAACTGCGAAAATTTTGAGTTTCTCAAGCGTTTCTGACATCCAAACTGCCACATCTCGCGAACGGATTGACCAATCCGCAAAATTTGTGATGCATCTGAAAGCAGAAACTCGCCCGATTACAACACTATGCGTACTTTTCCCCTAGGCCTTTCTAGTTATTCGTTTCGAGCATCAGAACTGCGAAAATTTTGAGTTTCTCAAGCGTTTCTTACCTCCAAACTGCCATATCTCGCGAACGGATTGACCAATCCGCAAAATTTCTGTTGCATCTGAAGGTAGAAACTCGCCCGATTACAACTGTATTCGTACTTTTCCCCTAGACCGTTCTAGTTATTCGTTTCGAGCATCAGAACTGCGAAAATTTTGAGTTTCTCAAGCGTTGCTTACCTCCAAACTGCCATATCTCGCGAACGGATTGACAAATCCGCAAAATTTCTGTTGCATCTGAAAGTAGAAACTCGCCCGATTACAACGGTATGCGTACTTTTCCCCTAGGCCGTCCTAGTTATTCGTTTCGAGCATCAGAACTGCGAAAATTTTGAGTTTCTCTAGCGTTTCTTACCTACAAACTGCCATATCTCGCGAACGGATTGACCAATCCGCAAAATTTCTGTTGCATCTGAAGGTAGAAACTCGCCCGATTACAACGGCATGCGTACTTTTCCCCTAGGCCGTTCTAGTTGTTCGTTTCGAGCATCAGAACTGCGAAAATTTTGAGTTTCTCAAGCGTTGCTTACCTCCAAACTGCCATATCTCGCGAACGGATTGACCAATCCGCAAAATTTCTGTTGCATCTGAAAGTAGAAACTCGCCCGATTACAACGGTATACGTACTTTTCCCCTAGGCCTTTCTACTTATTCGTATCGAGCATCAGAACTGCGAAAATTTTGAGTTTCTCAAGCGTTTCTTACTTCCAAACTGCCACATCTCGCGAACGGATTGACCAATCCGCAAAATTTGTGATGCATCTGAAAGCAGAAACTCGCCCGATTACAACACTATGCGTACTTTTCCCCTAGGCCGTTCTAGTTATTCGTTTCGAGCATCAGAACTGCGAAAATTTTTAGTTTCTCAAGCGTTTCTTACCTCCAAACTGCCATATCTCGCGAACGGATTGACCAATCCGCAAAATTTCTGTTGCATCTGAAAGTAGAAACTCGCCCGATTACAACTGTATGCGTACTCTTCCCCCAGTCCGTTCTAGTTATTCGTTTCGAGCATCAGAACTGCGAAAATTTTGAGTTTCTCAAGCGTTTCTTACCTCCAAACTGCCATATCTCGCGAACGGATTGACCAATACGCAAAATTTCTGTTGCATCTGAAGGTAGAAACTCGCCCGATTACAACGGTATGCGTACTTTTCCCCTAGGCCGTCCTAGTTATTCGTTTCGAGCATCAGAACTGCGAAAATTTTGAGTTTCTCTAGCGTTTCTTACCTACAAACTGCCATATCTCGCGAACGGATTGACCAATCCGCAAAATTTCTGTTGCATCTGAAGGTAGAGACTCGCCCGATTACAACGGTATGCGTACTTTTCCCCTAGGCCGTTCTAGTTGTTCGTTTCGAGCATCAGAACTGCGAAAATTTTGAGTTTCTCAAGCGTTGCTTACCTCCAAACTGCCATATCTCGCGAACGGATTGACCAATCCGCAAAATTTCTGTTGCATCTGAAAATAGAAACTCGCCCGATTACAACGGTATACGTACTTTTCCCCTAGGCCGTTCTAGTTATACGTTTCGAGCATCAGAACTGCGAAAATTTTGAGTTTCTCAAGCGTTTCTTACCTCCAAACTGCCATATCTCGCGAACGGATTGACCAATCCGCAAAATTTCTGTTGCATCTGAAAGTAGATACTCGCCCGATTACAACGGTATGCGTACTTTTCCCCTAGGCCTTTCTAGTTATTCGATTCGAGCATCAGAACTGCGAAAATTTTGAGTTTCTCAAGCGTTTCTGACTTCCAAACTGCCACATCTCGCGAACGGATTGACCAATCCGCAAAATTTGTGATGCATCTGAGAGCAGAAACTCGCCCGATTACAACACTATGCGTACTTTTCCCCTAGGCCTTTCTATTTATTCGTTTCGAGCATCAGAACTGCGAAAATTTTGAGTTTCTCAAGAGTTTCTTACCTCCAAACTGCCATATCTCGCGAACGGATTGACCAATCCGCAAAATTTCTGTTGCATCTGAAAGTAGAAACTCGCCCGATTACAACTGTATGCGTACTTTTCCCCCAGTCCGTTCTAGTTATTCGTTTCGAGCATCAGAACTGCGAAAATTTTGAGTTTCTCAAGCGTTTCTTACCTCCAAACTGCCATATCTCGCGAACGGATTGACCAATCCGCAAAATTTCTGTTGTATCTGAAAGTAGAAACTCGCCCGATTACAACTGTATTCGTACTCTTCCCCCAGTCCGTTCTAGTTATTCGTTTCGAGCATCAGAACTGCGAAAATTTTGAGTTTCTCAAGCGTTTCTTACCTCCAAACTGCCATATCTCGCGAACGGATTGACCAATACGCAAAATTTCTGTTGCATCTGAAGGTAGAAACTCGCCCGATTACAACGGTATGCGTACTTTTCCCCTAGGCCGTCCTAGTTATTCGTTTCGAGCATCAGAACTGCGAAAATTTTGAGTTTCTCTAGCGTTTCTTACCTACAAACTGCCATATCTCGCGAACGGATTGACCAATCCGCAAAATTTCTGTTGCATCTGAAGGTAGAGACTCGCCCGATTACAACGGTATGCGTACTTTTCCCCTAGGCCGTTCTAGTTGTTCGTTTCGAGCATCAGAACTGCGAAAATTTTGAGTTTCTCAAGCGTTGCTTACCTCCAAACTGCCATATCTCGCGAACGGATTGACCAATCCGCAAAATTTCTGTTGCATCTGAAAGTAGAAACTCGCCCGATTACAACGGTATACGTACTTTTCCCCTAGGCCGTTCTAGTTATACGTTTCGAGCATCAGAACTGCGAAAATTTTGAGTTTCTCAAGCGTTTCTTACCTCCAAACTGCCATATCTCGCGAACGGATTGACCAATCCGCAAAATTTCTGTTGCATCTGAAAGTAGAAACTCGCCCGATTACAACGGTATGCGTACTTTTCCCCTAGGCCTTTCTAGTTATTCGATTCGAGCATCAGAACTGCGAAAATTTTGAGTTTCTCAAGCGTTTCTGACTTCCAAACTGCCACATCTCGCGAACGGATTGACCAATCCGCAAAATTTGTGGTGCATCTGAGAGCAGAAACTCGCCCGATTACAACACTATGCGTACTTTTCCCCTAGGCCTTTCTATTTATTCGTTTCGAGCATCAGAACTGCGAAAATTTTGAGTTTCTCAAGAGTTTCTTACCTCCAAACTGCCATATCTCGCGAACGGATTGACCAATCCGCAAAATTTCTGTTGCATCTGAAAGTAGAAACTCGCCCGATTACAACTGTATGCGTACTTTTCCCCCAGTCCGTTCTAGTTATTCGTTTCGAGCATCAGAACTGCGAAAATTTTGAGTTTCTCAAGCGTTTCTTACCTCCAAACTGCCATATCTCGCGAACGGATTGACCAATCCGCAAAATTTCTGTTGTATCTGAAAGTAGAAACTCGCCCGATTACAACTGTATTCGTACTTTTCCCCTAGACCGTTCTAGTTATTCGTTTCGAGCATCAGAACTGCGAAAATTTTGAGTTTCTCAAGCGTTGCTTACCTCCAAACTGCCATCTCTCGCGAACGGATTGACCAATCCGCAAAATTTGTGTTGCATCTGAAAGCAGAAACTCGCCCGATTACAACACTATGCGTACTTTTCCCCTAGGCCTTTCTAGTTATTCGTTTCGAGCATTAGAACTGCGAAAATTTTGAGTTTCTCAAGCGTTTCTTACCTCCAAACTGCCATATCTCGCGAACGGATTGACCAATCCGCAAAATTTCTGTTGCATCTGAAGGTAGAAACTCGCCCGATTACAACTGTATGCGTACTTTTCCCCTAGACCGTTCTAGTTATTCGTTTCGAGCATCAGAACTGCGAAAATTTTGAGTTTCTCATGCGTTTCTTACCTCCAAACTGCCATATCTCGCGAACGGATTGACCAATCCGCAAATTTTCTGTTGCTTCTGAAAGTGGAAACTCGCCCGATTACAACGGTATACGTACTTTTCCCCTAGGCCGTTCTAGTTATTCGTTTCGAGCATCAGAACTGCGAAAATTTTGAGTTTCTCAAGCGTTTCTTACCTCCAAACTGCCATATCTCGCGAGCGGATTGACCAATCCGCAAAATTTCTGTTGCATCTGAAAGTAGAAACTCGCCCGATTACAACGGTATGCGTACTTTTCCCCTGGGCCGTACTAGTTATTCGTTTCGAGCATCAGAACTGCGAAAATTTTGAGTTTCTCAAGCGTTGCTTACCTCCAAACTGCCATATCTCGCGAACGGATTGACCAATCCGCAAAATTTCTGTTGCATCTGAAAGTAGAAACTCGCCCGATTACAACGGTATGCGTACTTTTCCCCTAGGCCTTTCTAGTTATTCGTTTCGAGCATCAGAACTGCGAAAATTTTGAGTTTCTCAAGCGTTTCTGACTTCCAAACTGCCACATCTCGCGAACGGATTGACCAATCCGCAAAATTTGTGATGCATCTGAAAGCAGAAACTCGCCCGATTACAACACTATGCGTACTCTTCCCCTAGGCCTTTCTAGTTATTCGTTTCGAGCATCAGAACTGCGAAAATTTTGAGTTTCTCAAGCGTTGCTTACCTCCAAACTGCCATATCTCGCGAACGGATTGACCAATCCGCAAAATTTCTGTTGCATCTGAAAGTAGAAACTCGCCCGATTACAACTGTATGCGTACTTTTCCCCCAGTCCGTTCTAGTTATTCGTTTCGAGCATCAGAACTGCGAAAATTTTGAGTTTCTCAAGCGTTTCTTACCTCCAAACTGCCATATCTCGCGAACGGATTGACCAATCCGCAAAATTTCTGTTGTATCTGAAAGTAGAAACTCGCCCGATTACAACTGTATTCGTACTCTTCCCCCAGTCCGTTCTAGTTATTCGTTTCGAGCATCAGAACTGCGAAAATTTTGAGTTTCTCAAGCGTTTCTTACCTCCAAACTGCCATATCTCGCGAACGGATTGACCAATACGCAAAATTTCTGTTGCATCTGAAGGTAGAAACTCGCCCGATTACAACGGTATGCGTACTTTTCCCCTAGGCCGTCCTAGTTATTCGTTTCGAGCATCAGAACTGCGAAAATTTTGAGTTTCTCTAGCGTTTCTTACCTACAAACTGCCATATCTCGCGAACGGATTGACCAATCCGCAAAATTTCTGTTGCATCTGAAGGTAGAGACTCGCCCGATTACAACGGTATGCGTACTTTTCCCCTAGGCCGTTCTAGTTGTTCGTTTCGAGCATCAGAACTGCGAAAATTTTGAGTTTCTCAAGCGTTGCTTACCTCCAAACTGCCATATCTCGCGAACGGATTGACCAATCCGCAAAATTTCTGTTGCATCTGAAAGTAGAAACTCGCCCGATTACAACGGTATACGTACTTTTCCCCTAGGCCGTTCTAGTTATACGTTTCGAGCATCAGAACTGCGAAAATTTTGAGTTTCTCAAGCGTTTCTTACCTCCAAACTGCCATATCTCGCGAACGGATTGACCAATCCGCAAAATTTCTGTTGCATCTGAAAGTAGAAACTCGCCCGATTACAACGGTATGCGTACTTTTCCCCTAGGCCTTTCTAGTTATTCGATTCGAGCATCAGAACTGCGAAAATTTTGAGTTTCTCAAGCGTTTCTGACTTCCAAACTGCCACATCTCGCGAACGGATTGACCAATCCGCAAAATTTGTGATGCATCTGAGAGCAGAAACTCGCCCGATTACAACACTATGCGTACTTTTCCCCTAGGCCTTTCTATTTATTCGTTTCGAGCATCAGAACTGCGAAAATTTTGAGTTTCTCAAGAGTTTCTTACCTCCAAACTGCCATATCTCGCGAACGGATTGACCAATCCGCAAAATTTCTGTTGCATCTGAAAGTAGAAACTCGCCCGATTACAACTGTATGCGTACTTTTCCCCCAGTCCGTTCTAGTTATTCGTTTCGAGCATCAGAACTGCGAAAATTTTGAGTTTCTCAAGCGTTTCTTACCTCCAAACTGCCATATCTCGCGAACGAATTGACCAATCCGCAAAATTTCTGTTGTATCTGAAAGTAGAAACTCGCCCGATTACAACTGTATTCGTACTTTTCCCCTAGACCGTTCTAGTTATTCGTTTCGAGCATCAGAACTGCGAAAATTTTGAGTTTCTCAAGCGTTGCTTACCTCCAAACTGCCATCTCTCGCGAACGGATTGACCAATCCGCAAAATTTGTGTTGCATCTGAAAGCAGAAACTCGCCCGATTACAACACTATGCGTACTTTTCCCCTAGGCCTTTCTAGTTATTCGTTTCGAGCATTAGAACTGCGAAAATTTTGAGTTTCTCAAGCGTTTCTTACCTCCAAACTGCCATATCTCGCGAACGGATTGACCAATCCGCAAAATTTCTGTTGCATCTGAAGGTAGAAACTCGCCCGATTACAACTGTATGCGTACTTTTCCCCTAGACCGTTCTAGTTATTCGTTTCGAGCATACAGAACTGCGAAAATTTTGAGTTTCTCATGCGTTTCTTACCTCCAAACTGCCATATCTCGCGAACGGATTGACCAATCCGCAAATTTTCTGTTGCTTCTGAAAGTGGAAACTCGCCCGATTACAACGGTATACGTACTTTTCCCCTAGGCCGTTCTAGTTATTCGTTTCGAGCATCAGAACTGCGAAAATTTTGAGTTTCTCAAGCGTTTCTTACCTCCAAACTGCCATATCTCGCGAGCGGATTGACCAATCCGCAAAATTTCTGTTGCATCTGAAAGTAGAAACTCGCCCGATTACAACGGTATGCGTACTTTTCCCCTGGGCCGTACTAGTTATTCGTTTCGAGCATCAGAACTGCGAAAATTTTGAGTTTCTCAAGCGTTGCTTACCTCCAAACTGCCATATCTCGCGAACGGATTGACCAATCCGCAAAATTTCTGTTGCATCTGAAAGTAGAAACTCGCCCGATTACAACGGTATGCGTACTTTTCCCCTAGGCCTTTCTAGTTATTCGTTTCGAGCATCAGAACTGCGAAAATTTTGAGTTTCTCAAGCGTTTCTGACTTCCAAACTGCCACATCTCGCGAACGGATTGACCAATCCGCAAAATTTGTGATGCATCTGAAAGCAGAAACTCGCCCGATTACAACACTATGCGTACTCTTCCCCTAGGCCTTTCTAGTTATTCGTTTCGAGCATCAGAACTGCGAAAATTTTGAGTTTCTCAAGCGTTGCTTACCTCCAAACTGCCATATCTCGCGAACGGATTGACCAATCCGCAAAATTTCTGTTGCATCTGAAAGTAGAAACTCGCCCGATTACAACGGTATGCGTACTTTTCCCCTAGGCCTTTCTAGTTATTCGTATCGAGCATCAGAACTGCGAAAATTTTGAGTTTCTCAAGCGTTTCTGACATCCAAACTGCCACATCTCGCGAACGGATTGACCAATCCGCAAAATTTGTGATGCATCTGAAAGCAGAAACTCGCCCGATTACAACACTATGCGTACTTTTCCCCTAGGCCTTTCTAGTTATTCGTTTCGAGCATCAGAACTGCGAAAATTTTGAGTTTCTCAAGCGTTTCTTACCTCCAAACTGCCATATCTCGCGAACGGATTGACCAATCCGCAAAATTTCTGTTGCATCTGAAGGTAGAAACTCGCCCGATTACAACTGTATTCGTACTTTTCCCCTAGACCGTTCTAGTTATTCGTTTCGAGCATCAGAACTGCGAAAATTTTGAGTTTCTCAAGCGTTGCTTACCTCCAAACTGCCATATCTCGCGAACGGATTGACCAATCCGCAAAATTTCTGTTGCATCTGAAAGTAGAAACACGCCCGATTACAACGGTATACGTACTTTTCCCCTAGGCCGTTCTAGTTGTTCGTTTCGAGCATCAGAACTGCGAAAATTTTGAGTTTCTCAAGCGTTGCTTACCTCCAAACTGCCATATCTCGCGAACGGATTGACCAATCCGCAAAATTTCTGTTGCATCTGAAAGTAGAAACTCGCCCGATTACAACGGTGTACGTACTTTTCCCCTAGGCCGTTCTAGTTATTCGTTTCGAGCATCAGAACTGCGAAAATTTTGAGTTTCTCAAGCGTTTCTTACCTCCAAACTGCCATATCTCGCGAACGGATTGACCAATCCGCAAAATTTCTGTTGCATCTGAAGGTAGAAACTCGCCCGATTACAACTGTATGCGTACTTTTCCCCTAGACCGTTCTAGTTATTCGTTTCGAGCATCAGAACTGCGAAAATTTTGAGTTTCTCAAGCGTTTCTTACTTCCAAACTGCCATATCTCGCGAACGGATTGACCAATCCGCAAAATTTCTGATGCATCTGAAAGCAGAAACTCGCCCGATTACAACGGTATGCGTACTTTTCCCCTAGGCCGCCCTAGTTATTCGTTTCGAGCATCAGAACTGCGAAAATTTTGAGTTTCTCAAGCGTTTCTTCCTTCCAAACTGCCATATCTCGCGAACGGATTGACCAATCTGCAAAATTTCTGATGCATCTGAAAGCAGAAACTCGCCCGATTACAACGGTATGCGTACTTTTCCCCTAGGCCGCCCTAGTTATTCGTTTCGAGCATCACAATTGCGAAAATTTTGAGTTTCTCAAGCGTTTCTTACTTCCAAACTGTCATATCTCGCGAACGGATTGACCAATCCGCAAAATTTCTGTTGCATCTGAAAGTAGAAACTCGCCCGATTACAACTGTATGCGTACTTTTCCCCTAGGCCGTCCTAGTTATTCGTTTCGAGCATCAGAACTGCGAAAATTTTGAGTTTCTCAAGCGTTTCTTACCTACAAACTGCCATATCTCGCGAAAGGTTTGACCAATCCGCAAAATTTCTGTTGCATCTGAAGGTAGAAACTCGCCCGATTACAACTGTATGCGTACTTTTCCCCTAGACCGTTCTAGTTATTCGTTTCGAGCATCAGAACTGCGAAAATTTTGAGTTTCTCAAGCGTTTCTTACTTCCAAACTGCCATATCTCGCGAACGGATTGACCAATCCGCAAAATTTCTGATGCATCTGAAAGCAGAAACTCGCCCGATTACAACGGTATGCGTACTTTTCCCCTAGGCCGCCCTAGTTATTCGTTTCGAGCATCAGAACTGCGAAAATTTTGAGTTTCTCAAGCGTTTCTTCCTTCCAAACTGCCATATCTCGCGAACGGATTGACCAATCTGCAAAATTTCTGATGCATCTGAAAGCAGAAACTCGCCCGATTACAACGGTATGCGTACTTTTCCCCTAGGCCGCCCTAGTTATTCGTTTCGAGCATCACAATTGCGAAAATTTTGAGTTTCTCAAGCGTTTCTTACTTCCAAACTGTCATATCTCGCGAACGGATTGACCAATCCGCAAAATTTCTGTTGCATCTGAAAGTAGAAACTCGCCCGATTACAACTGTATGCGTACTTTTCCCCTAGGCCGTCCTAGTTATTCGTTTCGAGCATCAGAACTGCGAAAATTTTGAGTTTCTCAAGCGTTTCTTACCTACAAACTGCCATATCTCGCGAAAGGTTTGACCAATCCGCAAAATTTCTGTTGCATCTGAAAGTAGAAACTCGCCCGATTACAACGGTATGCGTACTTTTCCCCTAGTCCGTTCTAGTTATTCGTTTCGAGCATGAGAACTGCGAAAATTTTGAGTTTCTCAAGCGTTTCTTACCTCCAAACTGCCATATCTCGCGAACGGATTGACCAATCCGCAAAATTTCTGTTGCATCTGAAAGTAGAAACTCGCCCGATTACAAGGGTATGCGTACTTTTCCCCTAGGCCGTTCTAGTTATGCTTGTCGAGCATCAGAACTGCGAAAATTTTGAGTTTCTCAAGCGTTTCTTCCTTCCAAACTGCCATATCTCGCGAACGGATTGACCAATCTGCAAAATTTCTGATGCATCTGAAAGCAGAAACTCGCCCGATTACAACGGTATGCGTACTTTTCCCCTAGGCCGCCCTAGTTATTCGTTTCGAGCATCAGAATTGCGAAAATTTTGAGTTTCTCAAGCGTTACTTACTTCCAAACTGTCATATCTCGCGAACGGATTGACCAATCCGCAAAATTTCTGTTGCATCTGAAAGTAGAAACCCGCCCGATTACAACGGTATGCGTACTTTTCCCCTAGGCCGTCCTAGTTATTCGTTTCGAGCATCAGAACTGCGAAAATTTGGAGTTTCTCAAGCGTTTCTTACCTCCAAACTGCCATATCTCGCGAACGGATTGACCAATCCGCAAAATTTCTGTTGCATCTGAAAGTAGAAACTCGCCCGATTACAACGGTATGCGTCCTTTTACCCTAGGCCGTTCTAGTTATTCGTTTCGAGCATCAGAACTGCGAAAATTTTGCGTTTCTCAAGCGTTTCTTACTTCCAAACTGCCATATCTCGCGAACGGATTGACCAATCCTCAAAATTTCTGTTGCATCTGAAAGTAGTAACTCGCCCGATTACAACGGTATGTGTACTTTTCCCCTAGGCCGTTCTAGTTGTTCGTTTCGAGCATCAGAACTGCGAAAATTTTGAGTTTCTCAAGCGTTTCTTACCTCCAAACTGCCATATCTCGCGAACGGATTGACCAATCCGCAAAATTTCTGTTGCATCTGAAAGTAGAAACTCGCCCCATTACAACGGTATGCGTACTTTTCCCCTAGGCCGTTGTAGTTATTCGTTTCGAGCATGAGAACTGCGAAAATTTTGAGTTTCTCAAGCGTTACTTACCTCCAAACTGCCATATCTCGCGAACGGATTCACCAATCCGCAAAATTTCTGTTGCATCTGAAAGTAGAAACTCGCCCGATTACAACGGTATGCGTACTTTTCCCCTAGGCCGTCCTAGTTATTCGTTTCGAGCATCAGAACTGCGAAAATTTTGAGTTTCTCAAGCGTTTCTTACCTACAAACTGCCACATCTCGCGAACGGATTGACCAATCCGCAAAATTTCTGATGCATCTGAAAGCAGAAACTCGCCCGATTACAACGGTATGCGTACTTTTCCCCTAGGCCGCCCTAGTTATTCGTTTCGAGCATCAGAACTGCGAAAATTTTGAGTTTCTCAAGCGTTTCTTCCTTCCAAACTGCCATATCTCGCGAACGGATTGACCAATCCGCAAAATTTCTGTCGCATCGGAAAGTAGTAACTCGCCCGATTACAACGGTATGTGTACTTTTCCCCTAGGCCGTTCTAGTTGTTCGTTTCGAGCATCAGAACTGCGAAAATTTTGAGTTTCTCAAGCGTTACTTACCTCCAAACTGCCATATCTCGCGAACGGATTCACCAATCCGCAAAATTTCTGTTGCATCTGAAAGTAGAAACTCGCCCGATTACAACGGTATGCGTACTTTTCCCCTAGGCCGTCCTAGTTATTCGTTTCGAGCATCAGAACTGCGAAAATTTTGAGTTTCTCAAGCGTTTCTTACCTACAAACTGCCACATCTCGCGAACGGATTGACCAATCCGCAAAATTTCTGATGCATCTGAAAGCAGAAACTCGCCCGATTACAACGGTATGCGTACTTTTCCCCTAGGCCGCCCTAGTTATTCGTTTCGAGCATCAGAACTGCGAAAATTTTGAGTTTCTCAAGCGTTTCTTCCTTCCAAACTGCCATATCTCGCGAACGGATTGACCAATCCGCAAAATTTCTGTCGCATCGGAAAGTAGTAACTCGCCCGATTACAACGGTATGTGTACTTTTCCCCTAGGCCGTTCTAGTTGTTCGTTTCGAGCATCAGAACTGCGAAAATTTTGAGTTTCTCAAGCGTTTCTTACCTCCAAACTGCCATATCTCGCGAACGGATTGACCAATCCGCAAAATTTCTGTTGCATCTGAAAGTAGAAACTCGCCCCATTACAACGGTATGCGTACTTTTCCCCTAGGCCGTTGTAGTTATTCGTTTCGAGCATGAGAACTGCGAAAATTTTGAGTTTCTCAAGCGTTACTTACCTCCAAACTGCCATATCTCGCGAACGGATTCACCAATCCGCAAAATTTCTGTTGCATCTGAAAGTAGTAACTCGCCCGATTACAACGGTATGTGTACTTTTCCCCTAGGCCGTTCTAGTTGTTCGTTTCGAGCATCAGAACTGCGAAAATTTTGATTTTCTCAAGCGTTTCTTACCTCCAAACTGCCATATCTCGCGAACGGATTGACCAATCCGCAAAATTTCTGTTGCATCTGAAAGTAGAAACTCGCCCGATTTCAACGGTATACGTACTTTTCACCGAGGCCGATCTAGTTATTCGTTTCGAGCATCAGAACTGCGAAAATTTTGAGTTTCTCAAGCGTTTCTTACCTCCAAACTGCCATATCTCGCGAACGGATTGACCAATCCGCAAAATTTCTGTTGCCTCTGAAAGTAGAAACTCGCCCGATTACAACGTTATGCGTACTTTTCAACTAGGCCGTTCTAGTTATTCGTTTCGAGCATCAGAACTGCGAAAATTTTGAGTTTCTCAAGCGTTTCTTACTTCCAAACTGCCACATCTCGCGAACGGATTGACCAATCCGCAAAATTTCTGTTGCATCTGAAGGTAGAAACTCGCCCGATTACAACGGTATGCGTACTTTTCCCCTAGGCCGTTCTAGTTATTCGTTTCGAGCATCAGAACTGCGAAAATTTTGAGTTTCTCAAGCGTTTCTTACCTACAAACTGCCACATCTCGCGAACGGATTTACCAATCCGCAAAATTTCTGTTGCATCTGAAAGTAGAAACTCGCCCGATTACAACGGTATGCGTACTTTTCCCCTAGGCCGTCCTAGTTATTCGTTTCGAGCTTCAGAACTGCGAAAATTTTGCGTTTCTCAAGCGTTTCTTACTTCCAAACTGCCATATCTCGCGAACGGATTGACCAATCCTCAAAATTTCTGTTGCATCTGAAAGTAGAAACTCGCCCGATTACAACGGTATGCGTACTTTTCCCCTAGGCCGTCCTAGTTATTCGTTTCGAGCATCAGAACTGCGAAAATTTTGAGTTTCTCAAGCGTTCCTTACCTACAAACTGCCACATCTCGCGAACGGATTGACCAATCCGCAAAATTTCTGATGCATCTGAAAGCAGAAACTCGCCCGATTACAACGGTATGCGTACTTTTCCCCTAGGCCGTCCTAGTTATTCGTTTCGAGCATCAGAACTGCGAAAATTTTGAGTTTCTCAAGCGTTTCTTACCTACAAACTGCCACATCTCGCGAACGGATTGACCAATCCGCAAAATTTCTGATGCATCTGAAAGCAGAAACTCGCCCGATTACAACGGTATGCGTACTTTTCCCCTAGGCCGCCCTAGTTATTCGTTTCGAGCATCAGAACTGCGAAAATTTTGAGTTTCTCAAGCGTTTCTTCCTTCCAAACTGCCATATCTCGCGAACGGATTGACCAATCCGCAAAATTTCTGTCGCATCGGAAAGTAGTAACTCGCCCGATTACAACGGTATGTGTACTTTTCCCCTAGGCCGTTCTAGTTGTTCGTTTCGAGCATCAGAACTGCGAAAATTTTGAGTTTCTCAAGCGTTTCTTACCTCCAAACTGCCATATCTCGCGAACGGATTGACCAATCCGCAAAATTTCTGTTGCATCTGAAAGTAGAAACTCGCCCCATTACAACGGTATGCGTACTTTTCCCCTAGGCCGTTGTAGTTATTCGTTTCGAGCATGAGAACTGCGAAAATTTTGAGTTTCTCAAGCGTTACTTACCTCCAAACTGCCATATCTCGCGAACGGATTCACCAATCCGCAAAATTTCTGTTGCATCTGAAAGTAGTAACTCGCCCGATTACAACGGTATGTGTACTTTTCCCCTAGGCCGTTCTAGTTGTTCGTTTCGAGCATCAGAACTGCGAAAATTTTGATTTTCTCAAGCGTTTCTTACCTCCAAACTGCCATATCTCGCGAACGGATTGACCAATCCGCAAAATTTCTGTTGCATCTGAAAGTAGAAACTCGCCCGATTTCAACGGTATACGTACTTTTCACCGAGGCCGTTCTAGTTATTCGTTTCGAGCATCAGAACTGCGAAAATTTTGAGTTTCTCAAGCGTTTCTTACCTCCAAACTGCCATATCTCGCGAACGGATTGACCAATCCGCAAAATTTCTGTTGCCTCTGAAAGTAGAAACTCGCCCGATTACAACGTTATGCGTACTTTTCAACTAGGCCGTTCTAGTTATTCGTTTCGAGCATCAGAACTGCGAAAATTTTGAGTTTCTCAAGCGTTTCTTACTTCCAAACTGCCACATCTCGCGAACGGATTGACCAATCCGCAAAATTTCTGTTGCATCTGAAGGTAGAAACTCGCCCGATTACAACGGTATGCGTACTTTTCCCCTAGGCCGTTCTAGTTATTCGTTTCGAGCATCAGAACTGCGAAAATT
Source organism: Ptiloglossa arizonensis (assembly GCF_051014685.1). Lineage (NCBI taxonomy): Eukaryota > Metazoa > Arthropoda > Insecta > Hymenoptera > Colletidae > Ptiloglossa > Ptiloglossa arizonensis. The sequence goes on from NW_027478515.1 coordinate 840,099, forward strand.
TTGAGTTTCTCAAGCGTTTCTTACCTACAAACTGCCACATCTCGCGAACGGATTGACCAATCCGCAAAATTTCTGTTGCATCTGAAAGTAGAAACTCGCCCGATTACAACGGTATGCGTACTTTTCCCCTAGGCCGTTCTAGTTATTCGTTTCGAGCATCAGAACTGGGAAAATTTTTAGTTTCTCAAGCGTTTCTTACTTCCAAACTGCCATATCTCGCGAACGGATTGACCAATCCTCAAAATTTCTGTTGCATCTGAAAGTAGAAACTCGCCCGATTACAACGGTATGCGTACTTTTCCCCTAGGCCGTCCTAGTTATTCGTTTCGAGCATCAGAACTGCGAAAATTTTGCGTTTCTCAAGCGTTTCTTACTTCCAAACTGCCATATCTCGCGAACGGATTGACCAATCCTCAAAATTTCTGTTGCATCTGAAAGTAGAAACTCGCCCGATTACAACGGTATGCGTACTTTTCCCCTAGGCCGTCCTAGTTATTCGTTTCGAGCATCAGAACTGCGAAAATTTTGAGTTTCTCAAGCGTTTCTTACCTACAAACTGCCACATCTCGCGAACGGATTGACCAATCCGCAAAATTTCTGATGCATCTGAAAGCAGAAACTCGCCCGATTACAACGGTATGCGTACTTTTCCCCTAGGCCGCCCTAGTTATTCGTTTCGAGCATCAGAACTGCGAAAATTTTGAGTTTCTCAAGCGTTTCTTCCTTCCAAACTGCCATATCTCGCGAACGGATTGACCAATCCGCAAAATTTCTGTCGCATCGGAAAGTAGTAACTCGCCCGATTACAACGGTATGTGTACTTTTCCCCTAGGCCGTTCTAGTTGTTCGTTTCGAGCATCAGAACTGCGAAAATTTTGAGTTTCTCAAGCGTTTCTTACCTCCAAACTGCCATATCTCGCGAACGGATTGACCAATCCGCAAAATTTCTGTTGCATCTGAAAGTAGAAACTCGCCCCATTACAACGGTATGCGTACTTTTCCCCTAGGCCGTTGTAGTTATTCGTTTCGAGCATGAGAACTGCGAAAATTTTGAGTTTCTCAAGCGTTACTTACCTCCAAACTGCCATATCTCGCGAACGGATTCACCAATCCGCAAAATTTCTGTTGCATCTGAAAGTAGTAACTCGCCCGATTACAACGGTATGTGTACTTTTCCCCTAGGCCGTTCTAGTTGTTCGTTTCGAGCATCAGAACTGCGAAAATTTTGAGTTTCTCAAGCGTTTCTTACCTACAAACTGCCACATCTCGCGAACGGATTGACCAATCCGCAAAATTTCTGTTGCATCTGAAAGTAGAAACTCGCCCGATTACAACGGTATGCGTACTTTTCCCCTAGGCCGTTCTAGTTATTCGTTTCGAGCATCAGAACTGCGAAAATTTTGAGTTTCTCAAGCGTTTCTTACTTCCAAACTGCCATATCTCGCGAACGGATTGACCAATCCGCAAAATTTCTGTTGCATCTGAAGGTAGAAACTCGCCCGATTACAACGGTGTTCGTACTTTTCACCGAGGCCGTTCTAGTTATTCGTTTCGAGCATCAGAACTGCGAAAATTTTGAGTTTCTCAAGCGTTTCTTACCTCCAAACTGCCATATCTCGCGAACGGATTGACCAATCCGCAAAATTTCTGTTGCATCTGAAAGTAGAAACTCGCCCGATTACAACGTTATGCGTACTTTTCAACTAGGCCGTTCTAGTTATTCGTTTCGAGCATCAGAACTGCGAAAATTTTGAGTTTCTCAAGCGTTTCTTACTTCCAAACTGCCACATCTCGCGAACGGATTGACCAATCCGCAAAATTTCTGTTGCATCTGAAGGTAGAAACTCGCCCGATTACAACGGTATGCGTACTTTTCCCCTAGGCCGTTCTAGTTATTCGTTTCGAGCATCAGAACTGCGAAAATTTTGAGTTTCTCAAGCGTTTCTTACCTACAAACTGCCACATCTCGCGAACGGATTGACCAATCCGCAAAATTTCTGTTGCATCTGAAAGTAGAAACTCGCCCGATTACAACGGTATGCGTACTTTTCCCCTAGGCCGTTCTAGTTATTCGTTTCGAGCATCAGAACTGCGAAAATTTTGAGTTTCTCAAGCGTTTCTTACTTCCAAACTGCCATATCTCGCGAACGGATTGACCAATCCGCAAAATTTCTGTTGCATCTGAAGGTAGAAACTCGCCCGATTACAACGGTGTTCGTACTTTTCCCCTAGGACGTTCTAGTTATTCGTTTCGAGCATCAGAACTGCGAAAATTTTGAGTTTCTCAAGCGTATCTTACCTACAAACTGCCACATCTCGCGAACGGATTGACCAATCCACAAAATTTCTGTTGCATCTGAAAGTAGAAACTCGCCCGATTACAACGGTATACGTACTTTTCCCCTAGGCCGTTCTAGTTATGCTTGTCGAGCATCAGAACTGCGAAAATTTTGAGTTTCTCGAGCGTTTCTTACCTCCAAACTGCCATATCTCGCGAACGGATTGACCAATCCGCAAAATTTCTGTTGCATCTGAAAGTAGAAACTCGCCCGATTACAACACTATGCGTACTTTTCCCCTAGTCCGTTGTAGTTATTCGTTTCGAGCATGAGAACTGCGAAAATTTTGAGTTTCTCAAGCGTTTCTTACCTCCAAACTGCCATATCTCGCGAACGGATTGACCAATCCGCAAAATTTCTGTTGCATCTGAAAGTAGAAACTCGCCCGATTACAACGGTATGCGTACTTTTCCCCTAGGCCGTTCTAGTTATTCGTTTCGAGTATCAGAACTGCGAAAATGTTGAGTTTCTCAAGCGTTTCTTACCTCCTAACTGCCATATCTCGCGAACGGATTGACCAACCCGCAAAATTTCTGTTGCATCTGAAAGTAGAAACTCGCCCGATTACAACTGTATGCGTACTTTTCCCCTAGTCCGTTCTAGTTATTCGTTCCTAGCATCAGAACTGCGAAAATTTTGAGTTTCTCAAGCGTTTCTTACCTCCAAACTGCCATATCTCGCGAACGGATTGACCAATCCGCAAAATTTCTGTTGCATCTGAAAGTAGAAACTCGCCCCATTACAACGGTATGCGTACTTTTCCCCTAGGCCGTTGTAGTTATTCGTTTCGAGCATGAGAACTGCGAAAATTTTGATTTTCTCAAGCGTTTCTTACCTCCAAACTGCCATATCTCGCGAACGGATTGACCAATCCGCAAAATTTCTGTTGCATCTGAAAGTAGAAACTCGCCCGATTTCAACGGTATACGTACTTTTCACCGAGGCCGTTCTAGTTATTCGTTTCGAGCATCAGAACTGCGAAAATTTTGAGTTTCTCAAGCGTTTCTTACCTCCAAACTGCCATATCTCGCGAACGGATTGACCAATCCGCAAAATTTCTGTTGCCTCTGAAAGTAGAAACTCGCCCGATTACAACGTTATGCGTACTTTTCAACTAGGCCGTTCTAGTTATTCGTTTCGAGCATCAGAACTGCGAAAATTTTGTGTTTCTCAAGCGTTTCTTCCTTCCAAACTGCCATATCTCGCGAACGGATTGACCAATCTGCAAAATTTCTGATGCATCTGAAAGCAGAAACTCGCCCGATTACAACGGTATGCGTACTTTTCCCCTAGGCCGCCCTAGTTATTCGTTTCGAGCATCAGAATTGCGAAAATTTTGAGTTTCTCAAGCGTTTCTTACTTCCAAACTGTCATATCTCGCGAACGGATTGACCAATCCGCAAAATTTCTGTTGCATCTGAAAGTAGAAACCCGCCCGATTACAACGGTATGCGTACTTTTCCCCTAGGCCGTCCTAGTTATTCGTTTCGAGCATCAGAACTGCGAAAATTTTGAGTTTCTCAAGCGTTTCTTACCTACAAACTGCCATATCTCGCGAACGGATTGACCAATCCGCAAAATTTCTGTTGCATCTGAAAGTAGAAACTCGCCCGATTACAAGGGTATGCGTACTTTTCCCCTAGGCCGTTCTAGTTATTCGTTTCGAGCATCAGAACTGCGAAAATTTGGAGTTTCTCAAGCGTTTCTTACCTCCAAACTGCCATATCTCGCGAAAGGTTTGACCAATCCGCAAAATTTCTGTTGCATCTGAAAGTAGAAACTCGCACGATTACAAGGGTATGCGTCCTTTTCCCCTAGTCCGTTCTAGTTATTCGTTTCGAGCATGAGAACTGCGAAAATTTTGAGTTTCTCAAGCGTTTCTTACCTCCAAACTGCCATATCTCGCGAACGGATTGACCAATCCGCAAAATTTCTGTTGCATCTGAAAGTAGAAACTCGCCCGATTACAACGGTATGCGTACTTTTCCCCTAGGCCGTTCTAGTTATGCTTGTCGAGCATCAGAACTGCGAAAATTTTGAGTTTCTCAAGCGTTTCTTACCTCCAAACTGCCATATCTCGCGAACGGATTGACCAATCCGCAAAATTTCTGTTGCATCTGAAAGTAGAAACTCGCCCGATTACAACTGTATGCGGACTTTTCCCCTAGGCCGTTCTAGTTATTCGTTTCGAGCAACAGAACTGCGAAAATTTTGAGTTTCTCAAGCGTTGCTTACCTCCAAACTGCCATATCTCGCGAACGGATTGACCAATCCGCAAAATTTCTGTTGCATCTGAAAGTAGAAACTCGCCCGATTACAACTGTATGCGTACTTTTCCCCTAGTCCGTTCTAGTTATTCGTTTCTAGCATCAGAACTGCGAAAATTTTGAGTTTCTCAAGCGTTTCTTACCTCCAAACTGACATATCTCGCGAACGGATTGACCAATCCGCAAAATTTCTGTTGCATCTGAAAGTAGAAACTCGCCCGATTACAACGTTATGCGTACTTTTCAACTAGGCCGTTCTAGTTATTCGTTTCGAGCATCAGAACTGCGAAAATTTTGAGTTTCTCAAGCGTTTCTTACTTCCAAACTGCCACATCTCGCGAACGGATTGACCAATCCGCAAAATTTCTGTTGCATCTGAAGGTAGAAACTCGCCCGATTACAACGGTATGCGTACTTTTCCCCTAGGCCGTTCTAGTTATTCGTTTCGAGCATCAGAACTGCGAAAATTTTGAGTTTCTCAAGCGTTTCTTACCTACAAACTGCCACATCTCGCGAACGGATTGACCAATCCGCAAAATTTCTGTTGCATCTGAAAGTAGAAACTCGCCCGATTACAACACTATGCGTACTTTTCCCCTAGTCCGTTGTAGTTATTCGTTTCGAGCATGAGAACTGCGAAAATTTTGAGTTTCTCAAGCGTTTCTTACCTCCAAACTGCCATATCTCGCGAACGGATTGACCAATCCGCAAAATTTCTGTTGCATCTGAAAGTAGAAACTCGCCCGATTACAACGGTATGCGTACTTTTCCCCTAGGCCGTTCTAGTTATTCGTTTCGAGCATCAGAACTGCAAAAACTTTGAGTTTCTCAAGCGTTTCTTACATCCAAACTGCCATATCTCGCGAACGGATTGACCAATCCGCAAAATTTCTGTTGCGTCTGAAAGCAGAAACTCGCCCGATTACAACAGTATGCGTACTTTTCCCCTAGGCCGTTCTAGTTATTCGTTTCGAGTATCAGAACTGCGAAAATGTTGAGTTTCTCAAGCGTTTCTTACCTCCTAACTGCCATATCTCGCGAACGGATTGACCAACCCGCAAAATTTCTGTTGCATCTGAAAGTAGAAACTCGCTCGATTACAACTGTATGCGTACTTTTCCTCTAGGCCGTTCTGGTTATTCGTTTCGAGCATCAGAACTGTGAAAATTTTGAGTTTCTCAAGCGTTTCTTACCTACAAACTGCCATATCTCGCGAACGGATTGACCAATCCGCAAAATTTCTGTTGCATCTGAAAGTAGAAACTAGCCCGATTACAGCGGTATGCATACTTTTCCCCTAGGCCGTTGTAGTTATTCGTTTCGAGCATGAGAACTGCGAAAATTTTGAGTTTCTCAAGCGTTTCTTACCTCCAAACTGCCATATCTCGCGAACGGATTGACCAATCCGCAAAATTTCTGTTGCATCTGAAAGTAGTAACTCGCCCGATTACAACGGTATGTGTACTTTTCCCCTAGGCCGTTCTAGTTGTTCGTTTCGAGCATCAGAACTGCGAAAATTTTGAGATTCTCAAGCGTTTCTTACCTCCAAACTGCCATATCTCGCGAACGGATTGACCAATCCGCAAAATTTCTGTTGCATCTGAAAGTAGAAACTCGCCCGATTACAACGGTGTGCGTACTTTTCCCCTAGGCCGTCCTAGTTATGCTTGTCGAGCATCAGAACTGCGAAAATTTTGAGTTTCTCGAGCGTTTCTTACCTCCAAACTGCCATATCTCGCGAACGGATTGACCAATCCGCAAAATTTCTGTTGCATCTGAAAGTAGAAACTCGCCCGATTACAGCACTGTGCGTACTTTTCCTCTAGGCCGTTCTGGTTATTCGTTTCGAGCATCAGAACTGTGAAAATTTTGAGTTTCTCAAGCGTTTCTTACCTCCAAACTGCCATATCTCGCGAACGGATTGACCAATCCGCAAAATTTCTGTTGCATCTGAAAGTAGAAACTCGCCCGATTACAACGGTATGCGTACTTTTCCCCTAGGCCGTTCTAGTTGTTCGTTTCGAGCATCAGAACTGCGAAAATTTTGAGATTCTCAAGCGTTTCTTTCCTCCAAACTGCCATATCTCGCGAACGGATTGACCAATCCGCAAAATTTCTGTTGCATCTGAAAGTAGAAACTCGCCCGATTACAACTGTATGCGTACTTTTCCCCTAGTCCGTTCTAGTTATTCGTTTCTAGCATCAGAACTGCGAAAATTTTGAATTTCTCAAGCGTTTCTTACCTCCAAACTGCCATACCTCGCGAACGGATTGACCAATCCGCAAAATTTCTGTTGCATCTGAAAGTAGAAACTCGCCCGATTACAACGGTGTGCGTACTTTTCCCCTAGGCCGTTCTAGTTATGCTTGTCGAGCATCAGAACTGCGAAAATTTTGAGTTTCTCGAGCGTTTCTTACCTCCAAACTGCCATATCTCGCGAACGGATTGACCAATCCGCAAAATTTCTGTTGCATCTGAAAGTAGAAACTCGCCCGATTACAGCACTATGGGTACTTTTCCTCTAGGCCGTTCTGGTTATTCGTTTCGAGCATCAGAACTGTGAAAATTTTGAGTTTCTCTAGCGTTTCTTACCTCCAAACTGCCATATCTCGCGAACGGATTGACCAATCCGCAAAATTTCTGTTGCATCTGAAAGTAGAAACTCGCCCGATTACAACGGTATGCGTACTTTTCCCCTAGGCCGTTCTAGTTATTAGTTTCGAGCATCAGAACTGCGAAAATTTTGAGTTTCTCAAGCGTTTCTTACCTCCAAACTGCCATATCTCGCGAACGGATTGACCAATCCGCAAAATTTCGTTGCATCTGAAAGTAGAAACTAGCCCGATTACAACGGTATGAGTACTTTTCCCCTAGGCCGTTGTAGTTATTCGTTTCGAGCATGAGAACTGCGAAAATTTTGAGTTTCTCAAGCGTTTCTTACCTCCAAACTGCCATATCTCGCGAAAGGAATTGACCAATCCGCAAAATTTCTGTCGCATCTGAAAGTAGTAACTCGCCCGATAACAACGGTATGTGTACTTTTCCCCTAGGCCGTTCTAGTTGTTCGTTTCGAGCATCAGAACTGCGAAAATTTTGAGTTTCTCAAGCGTTTCTTACCTCCAAACTGCCATATCTCGCGAACGGATTGACCAATCCGCAAAATTTCTGTTGCATCTGAAAGTAGAAACTCGCCCGATTTCAACGGTATGCGTACTTTTCCCCTAGTCCGTTCTAGTTATTCGTTTCGAGCATCAGAACTGCGAAAATTTTGAGTTTCTCAATCGTTTCTTACCTCCAAACTGCCATATCTCGCGAACGGATTGACCAATCCGCAAAATTTCTGTTGCATCTGAAAGTAGAAACTCGCCCGATTACAACGGTATGCGTACTTTTCCCCTGGGCCGTTCTAGTTATTCGTTTCGAGCATCGGAACTGTGAAAATTTTGAGTTTCTCAAGCGTTTCTTACCTCCAAACTGCCATATCTCGCGAACGGATGGACCAATCCGAAAAATTTCTGTTGCATCTGAAAGTAGAAACTCGCCCGGTTACAACAGTATGCGTACTTTTCCCCTAGGCCGTTCTAGTTATTCGTTTCGAGTATCAGAACTGCGAAAATGTTGAGTTTCTCAAGCGTTTCTTACCTCCAAACTGCCATATCTCGCGAACGGATTGACCAATCCGCAAAATTTCTGTTGCATCTGAAAGTAGAAACTCGCTCGATTACAACGGTATGCGTACTTTTCCCCTAGGCCGTTCTAGTTATTCGTTTCGAGCATCAGAACTGCGAAAATTTTCAGTTTCTCAAGCGTTTCTTACTTCCAAACTGCCACATCTCGCGAACGGATCGACCAATCCGCAAAATTTCTGTTGCATCTGAAAGTAGAAACTCGCCCGATTACAACGGTATACGTACTTTTCACCGAGGCCGTTCTAGTTATTCGTTTCGAGCACCAGAACTGCGAAAATTTTGAGTTTCTCAAGCGTTTCTTACCTCCAAACTGCCATATCTCGCGAACGGATTGACCCATCCGCAAAATTTCTGGTGCATCTGAAAGTAGAAACTCTCCCGATTACAACGGTATACGTACTTTTCACCGAGGCCTTTCTAGTTATTCGTTTCGAGCATCAGAACTGCGAAAATTTTGAGTTTCTCAAGCGTTTCTTACCTACAAACTGCCACATCTCGCGAACGGATTGACCAATCCGCAAAATTTCTGTTGCATCTGAAAGTAGAAACTCGCCCGATTACAACGGTATAGGTACTTTTCCCCTAGGCCGTTCTAGTTATGCTTGTCGAGCATCAGAACTGCGAAAATTTTGAGTTTCTCGAGCGTTTCTTACCTCCAAACTGCCATATCTCGCGAACGGATTGGCCAATCCGCAAAATTTCTGTTGCATCTGAAAGTAGAAACTCGCCCGATTACAACTGGATGCGTACTTTTCCCCTAGGCCGTTCTAGTTATTCGTTTCGAGCATCAGAACTGCGAAAATTTTGAGTTTCTCAAGCGTTTCTTACTTCCAAGCTGCCACATCTCGCGAACGGATTGACCAATCCGCAAAATTTCTTTTGCATCTGAAGGTAGAAACTCGCCCGATTACAACGGTATGCGTACTTTTCCCCTAGGCCGTTCTAGTTATTCGTTTCGAGCATCAGAACTGCGAAAATTTTGAGTTTCTCAAGCGTTTCTTACCTACAAACTGCCACATCTCGCGAACGGATTGACCAATCCGCAAAATTTCTGCTGCATCTGAAAGTAGAAACTCGCCCGATTACAACGGTATGCGTACTTTTCCCCTAGGCCGTTCTAGTTATTCGTTTCGAGCATCAGAACTGCGAAAATCTTGAGCTTCTCAAGCGTTTCTTACTTCCAAACTGCCATATCTCGCGAACGGATTGACCAATCCGCAAAATTTCTGTTGCATCTGAAGGTAGAAACTCGCCCGATTACAACGGTGTGCGTACTTTTCCCCTAGACCGTTCTAGTTATTCGTTTCGAGCATTAGAACTGCGAAAATTTTGAGTTTCTCAAGCGTTTCTTACATACAAACTGCCACATCTCGCGAACGGATTGACCAATCCGCAAAATTTCTGTTGCATCTGAAAGTAGAAACTCGCCCGATTACAACGGTATGCGTACTTTTCCCCTAGGCCGTTCTAGTTATTCGTTTCGAGCATCAGAACTGCGAAAATTTTGAGTTTCTCAAGCGTTTCTTACTTCCAAACTGCCACATCTCGCGAACGGATCGACCAATCCGCAAAATTTCTGTTGCATCTGAAAGTAGAAACTCGCCCGATTACAACGGTATACGTACTTTTCACCGAGGCCGTTCTAGTTATTCGTTTCGAGCACCAGAACTGCGAAAATTTTGAGTTTCTCAAGCGTTTCTTACCTCCAAACTGCCATATCTCGCGAACGGATTGACCCATCCGCAAAATTTCTGGTGCATCTGAAAGTAGAAACTCTCCCGATTACAACGGTATACGTACTTTTCACCGAGGCCTTTCTAGTTATTCGTTTCGAGCATCAGAACTGCGAAAATTTTGAGTTTCTCAAGCGTTTCTTACCTACAAACTGCCACATCTCGCGAACGGATTGACCAATCCGCAAAATTTCTGTTGCATCTGAAAGTAGAAACTCGCCCGATTACAACGGTATAGGTACTTTTCCCCTAGGCCGTTCTAGTTATGCTTGTCGAGCATCAGAACTGCGAAAATTTTGAGTTTCTCGAGCGTTTCTTACCTCCAAACTGCCATATCTCGCGAACGGATTGGCCAATCCGCAAAATTTCTGTTGCATCTGAAAGTAGAAACTCGCCCGATTACAACTGGATGCGTACTTTTCCCCTAGGCCGTTCTAGTTATTCGTTTCGAGCATCAGAACTGCGAAAATTTTGAGTTTCTCAAGCGTTTCTTACTTCCAAGCTGCCACATCTCGCGAACGGATTGACCAATCCGCAAAATTTCTTTTGCATCTGAAGGTAGAAACTCGCCCGATTACAACGGTATGCGTACTTTTCCCCTAGGCCGTTCTAGTTATTCGTTTCGAGCATCAGAACTGCGAAAATTTTGAGTTTCTCAAGCGTTTCTTACCTACAAACTGCCACATCTCGCGAACGGATTGACCAATCCGCAAAATTTCTGCTGCATCTGAAAGTAGAAACTCGCCCGATTACAACGGTATGCGTACTTTTCCCCTAGGCCGTTCTAGTTATTCGTTTCGAGCATCAGAACTGCGAAAATCTTGAGCTTCTCAAGCGTTTCTTACTTCCAAACTGCCATATCTCGCGAACGGATTGACCAATCCGCAAAATTTCTGTTGCATCTGAAGGTAGAAACTCGCCCGATTACAACGGTGTGCGTACTTTTCCCCTAGACCGTTCTAGTTATTCGTTTCGAGCATTAGAACTGCGAAAATTTTGAGTTTCTCAAGCGTTTCTTACATACAAACTGCCACATCTCGCGAACGGATTGACCAATCCGCAAAATTTCTGTTGCATCTGAAAGTAGAAACTCGCCCGATTACAACGGTATGCGTACTTTTCCCCTAGGCCGTTCTAGTTATTCGTTTCGAGCATCAGAACTGCGAAAATTTTGAGTTTCTCAAGCGTTTCTTACTTCCAAACTGCCATATCTCGCGAACGGATTGACCAATCCGCAAAATTTCTGTTGCATCTGAAGGTAGAAACTCGCCCGATTACAACGGTATGCGTACTTTTCCCCTAGGCCGTTCTAGTTATTCGTTTCCAGCATCAGAACTGCGAAAATTTTGAGTTTCTCAAGCGTTTCTTACCTACAAACTGCCACATCTCGCGAACGGATTAACCAGTCCGCAAAATTTCTGATGCATCTGAAAGCAGAAACTCGCCCGATTAGAACGGTATGCGTACTTTTCCCCTAGGCCGTTCTAGTTATACGTTTCGAGCATCAGAACTGCGAAAATTTTGAGTTTCTCAAGCGTTTCTTACCTACAAACGGCCACATATCGCGAACGGATTGACCAATCCGCAAAATTTCTGATGCATCTGAAAGCAGAAACTCGCCCGATTACAACGGTATGCGTACTTTTCCCCTAGGCCGTTCTAGTTGTTCGTTTCGAGCATCAGAACTGCGAAAATTTTGAGATTCTCAAGCGTTTCTTACCTCCAAACTGCCATATCTCGCGAACGGATTGACCAATCCGCAAAATTTCTGTTGCATCTGAAAGTAGAAACTCGCCCGATTACAACTGTATGCGTACTTTTCCCCTAGGCCGTTCTAGTTATTCGTTTCTAGCATCAGAACTGCGAAAATTTTGAATTTCTCAAGCGTTTCTTACCTCCAAACTGCCATACCTCGCGAACGGATTGACCAATCCGCAAAATTTCTGTTGCATCTGAAAGTAGAAACTCGCCCGATTACAACGGTGTGCGTACTTTCTCCTAGGCCGTTCTAGTTATGCTTGTCGAGCATCAGAACTGCGAAAATTTTGAGTTTCTCGAGCGTTTCTTACCTCCAAACTGCCATATCTCGCGAACGGATTGACCAATCCGCAAAATTTCTGTTGCATCTGAAAGTAGAAACTCGCCCGATTACAACGGTATGCGTACTTTTCCCCTAGGCCGTTCTAGTTATTCGTTTCGAGCATCAGAACTGCGAAAACTTTGAGTTTCTCAAGCGTTTCTTACTTCCAAACTGCCATATCTCGCGAACGGATTGACCAATCCGCAAAATTTCTGTTGCATCTGAAAGTAGAAACTCGCCCGATTACAACAGTATGCGTACTTTTCCCCTAGGCCGTTCTAGTTATTCGTTTCGAGCATCAGAACTGCGAAAATGTTGAGTTTCTCAAGCGTTTCTTACCTCCAAACTGCCATATCTCGCGAACGGATTGAACAATCCGCAAAATTTCTGTTGCATCTGAAAGTAGAAACTCGCCCAATTACAACGGTATGCGTACTTTTCCCCTAGACCGTTCTAGTTGTTCGTTTCGAGCATCAGAACTGCGAAAATTTTGAGTTTCTCAAGCGTTTCTTACCTCCAAACTGCCATATCTCGCGAACGGATTGACCAATCCGCAAAATTTCTGTTGCATCTGAAAGTAGAAACTCGCCCGATTACAACGGTATGCGTACTTTTCCCCTAGTCCGTTCTAGTTATTCGTTTCGAGCATCAGAACTGCGAAAATTTTGAGTTTCTCAATCGTTTCTTACCTCCAAACTGCCATATCTCGCGAACGGATTGACCAATCCGCAAAATTTCTGTTGCATCTGAAAGTAGAAACTCGCCCGATTACAACGGTATGCGTACTTTTCCCCTGGGCCGTTCTAGTTATTCGTTTCGAGCATCGGAACTGTGAAAATTTTGAGTTTCTCAAGCGTTTCTTACCTCCAAACTGCCATATCTCGCGCACGGATTGACCAATCCGCAAAATTTCTGTTGCATCTGAAAGTAGAAACTCGCCCGATTACAACGGTATGCGTACTTTTCCCCTAGGCCGTTCTAGTTATTCGTTTCGAGCATCAGAACTGCGAAAACTTTGAGTTTCTCAAGCGTTTCTTACTTCCAAACTGCCATATCTCGCGAACGGATTGACCAATCCGCAAAATTTCTGTTGCATCTGAAAGTAGAAACTCGCCCGATTACAACAGTATGCGTACTTTTCCCCTAGGCCGTTCTAGTTATTCGTTTCGAGTATCAGAACTGCGAAAATGTTGAGTTTCTCAAGCGTTTCTTACCTCCAAACTGCCATATCTCGCGAACGGATTGACCAATCCGCAAAATTTCTGTTGCATCTGAAAGTAGAGACTCGCTCGATTACAACGGTATGCGTACTTTTCCCCTAGGCCGTTCTAGTTATTCGTTTCGAGCATCAGAACTGCGAAAATTTTCAGTTTCTCAAGCGTTTCTTACTTCCAAACTGCCACATCTCGCGAACGGATCGACCAATCCGCAAAATTTCTGTTGCATCTGAAAGTAGAAACTCGCCCGATTACAACGGTATACGTACTTTTCACCGAGGCCGTTCTAGTTATTCGTTTCGAGCACCAGAACTGCGAAAATTTTGAGTTTCTCAAGCGTTTCTTACCTCCAAACTGCCATATCTCGCGAACGGATTGACCAATCCGCAAAATTTCTGTTGCATCTGAAAGTAGAAACTCGCTCGATTACAACGGTATGCGTACTTTTCCCCTAGGCCGTTCTAGTTATTCGTTTCGAGCATCAGAACTGCGAAAATTTTCAGTTTCTCAAGCGTTTCTTACTTCCAAACTGCCACATCTCGCGAACGGATCGACCAATCCGCAAAATTTCTGTTGCATCTGAAAGTAGAAACTCGCCCGATTACAACGGTATACGTACTTTTCACCGAGGCCGTTCTAGCTATTCGTTTCGAGCACCAGAACTGCGAAAATTTTGAGTTTCTCAAGCGTTTCTTACCTCCAAACTGCCATATCTCGCGAACGGATTGACCCATCCGCAAAATTTCTGTTGCATCTGAAAGTAGAAACTCTCCCGATTACAACGGTATACGTACTTTTCACCGAGGCCTTTCTAGTTATTCGTTTCGAGCATCAGAACTGCGAAAATTTTGAGTTTCTCAAGCGTTTCTTACCTACAAACTGCCACATCTCGCGAACGGATTGACCAATCCGCAAAATTTCTGTTGCATCTGAAAGTAGAAACTCGCCCGATTACAACGGTATGCGTACATTCCCCCTAGGCCGTTCTAGTTATTCGTTTCGAGCATCAGAACTGCGAAAATTTAGAGTTTCTCAAGCGTTTCTTACTTCCAAACTGCCACATCTCGCGAACGGATTGACCAATCCGCAAAATTTCTGTTGCATCTGAAAGTAGAAACTCGCCCGATTACAACGGTATAGGTACTTTTCCCCTAGGCCGTTCTAGTTATGCTTGTCGAGCATCAGAACTGCGAAAATTTTGAGTTTCTCGAGCGTTTCTTACCTCCAAACTGCCATATCTCGCGAACGGATTGGCCAATCCGCAAAATTTCTGTTGCATCTGAAAGTAGAAACTCGCCCGATTACAACTGGATGCGTACTTTTCCCCTAGGCCGTTCTAGTTATTCGTTTCGAGCATCAGAACTGCGAAAATTTTGAGTTTCTCAAGCGTTTCTTACTTCCAAGCTGCCACATCTCGCGAACGGATTGACCAATCCGCAAAATTTCTTTTGCATCTGAAGGTAGAAACTCGCCCGATTACAACGGTATGCGTACTTTTCCCCTAGGCCGTTCTAGTTATTCGTTTCGAGTATCAGAACTGCGAAAATGTTGAGTTTCTCAAGCGTTTCTTACCTCCAAACTGCCATATCTCGCGAACGGATTGACCAATCCGCAAAATTTCTGTTGCATCTGAAAGTAGAAACTCGCTCGATTACAACGGTATGCGTACTTTTCCCCTAGGCCGTTCTAGTTATTCGTTTCGAGCATCAGAACTGCGAAAATTTTCAGTTTCTCAAGCGTTTCTTACTTCCAAACTGCCACATCTCGCGAACGGATCGACCAATCCGCAAAATTTCTGTTGCATCTGAAAGTAGAAACTCGCCCGATTACAACGGTATACGTACTTTTCACCGAGGCCGTTCTAGTTATTCGTTTCGAGCACCAGAACTGCGAAAATTTTGAGTTTCTCAAGCGTTTCTTACCTCCAAACTGCCATATCTCGCGAACGGATTGACCAATCCGCAAAATTTCTGTTGCATCTGAAAGTAGAAACTCGCTCGATTACAACGGTATGCGTACTTTTCCCCTAGGCCGTTCTAGTTATTCGTTTCGAGCATCAGAACTGCGAAAATTTTCAGTTTCTCAAGCGTTTCTTACTTCCAAACTGCCACATCTCGCGAACGGATCGACCAATCCGCAAAATTTCTGTTGCATCTGAAAGTAGAAACTCGCCCGATTACAACGGTATACGTACTTTTCACCGAGGCCGTTCTAGTTATTCGTTTCGAGCACCAGAACTGCGAAAATTTTGAGTTTCTCAAGCGCTTCTTACCTCCAAACTGCCATATCTCGCGAACGGATTGACCCATCCGCAAAATTTCTGTTGCATCTGAAAGTAGAAACTCTCCCGATTACAACGGTATACGTACTTTTCACCGAGGCCTTTCTAGTTATTCGTTTCGAGCATCAGAACTGCGAAAATTTTGAGTTTCTCAAGCGTTTCTTACCTACAAACTGCCACATCTCGCGAACGGATTGACCAATCCGCAAAATTTCTGTTGCATCTGAAAGTAGAAACTCGCCCGATTACAACGGTATGCGTACATTCCCCCTAGGCCGTTCTAGTTATTCGTTTCGAGCATCAGAACTGCGAAAATTTAGAGTTTCTCAAGCGTTTCTTACTTCCAAACTGCCACATCTCGCGAACGGATTGACCAATCCGCAAAATTTCTGTTGCATCTGAAAGTAGAAACTCGCCCGATTACAACGGTATAGGTACTTTTCCCCTAGGCCGTTCTAGTTATGCTTGTCGAGCATCAGAACTGCGAAAATTTTGAGTTTCTCGAGCGTTTCTTACCTCCAAACTGCCATATCTCGCGAACGGATTGGCCAATCCGCAAAATTTCTGTTGCATCTGAAAGTAGAAACTCGCCCGATTACAACTGGATGCGTACTTTTCCCCTAGGCCGTTCTAGTTATTCGTTTCGAGCATCAGAACTGCGAAAATTTTGAGTTTCTCAAGCGTTTCTTACTTCCAAGCTGCCACATCTCGCGAACGGATTGACCAATCCGCAAAATTTCTTTTGCATCTGAAGGTAGAAACTCGCCCGATTACAACGGTATGCGTACTTTTCCCCTAGGCCGTTCTAGTTATTCGTTTCGAGCATCAGAACTGCGAAAATTTTGAGTTTCTCAAGCGTTTCTTACCTACAGACTGCCACATCTCGCGAACGGATTGACCAATCCGCAAAATTTCTGCTGCATCTGAAAGTAGAAAATCGCCCGATTACAACGGTATGCGTACTTTTCCCCTAGGCCGTTCTAGTTATTCGTTTCGAGCATCAGAACTGCGAAAATTTTGAGTTTCTCAAGCGTTTCTTACTTCCAAACTGCCATATCTCGCGAACGGATTGACCAATCCGCAAAGTTTCTGTTGCATCTGAAGGTAGAAACTCGCCCGATTACAACGGTATGCGTACTTTTCCCCTAGGCCGTTCTAGTTATTCGTTTCCAGCATCAGAACTGCGAAAATTTTGAGTTTCTCAAGCGTTTCTTACCTACAAACTGCCACATCTCGCGAACGGATTAACCAGTCCGCAAAATTTCTGATGCATCTGAAAGCAGAAACTCGCCCGATTAGAACGGTATGCGTACTTTTCCCCTAGGCCGTTCTAGTTATACGTTTCGAGCATCAGAACTGCGAAAATTTTGAGTTTCTCAAGCGTTTCTTACCTACAAACTGCCACATATCGCGAACGGATTGACCAATCCGCAAAATTTCTGATGCATCTGAAAGCAGAAACTCGCCCGATTACAACGGTATGCGTACTTTTCCCCTAGGCCGTTCTAGTTATTCGTTTCGAGCATCAGAACTGCGAAAATTTTGAGTTTCTCAAGCGTTTCTTACCTACAAACTGCCATATCTCGCGAACGGATTGACCAATCCGCAAAATTTCTGTTGCATCTGAAAGTAGAAGCTCGCCCGATTACAACAGTATGCGTACTTTTCCCCTAGGCCGTTCTAGTTATTCGTTTCGAGTATCAGAACTGCGAAAATGTTGAGTTTCTCAAGCGTTTCTTACCTCCAAACTGCCATATCTCGCGAACGGATTGACCAATCCGCAAAATTTCTGTTGCATCTGAAAGTAGAAACTCGCTCGATTACAACTGTATGCGTACTTTTCCTCTAGGCCGTTCTGGTTATTCGTTTCGAGCATCAGAACTGTGAAAATTTTGAGTTTCTCAAGCGTTTCTTCCCTCCAAACTGCCATATCTCGCGAATGGATTGACCAATCCGCAAAATTTCTGTTGCATCTGAAAGTAGAAACTCGCCCGATTACAACGGTATGCGTACTTTTCCACTAGGCCGTCCTAGTTGTTCGTTTCGAGCATCAGAACTGCGAAAATTTTGAGTTTCTCAAGCGTTTCTTACCTACAAACTGCCACATCTCGCGAACGGATTGACAAATCCGCAAAATTTCTGTTGCATCTGAAAGTAGAAACTCGCCCGATTACAACGGTATGCGTACTTTTCCCCTAGGCCGTTCTAGTTATTCGTTTCGAGCATCAGAACTGCGAAAATTTTGAGTTTCTCAAGCGTTTCTTACTTCCAAACTGCCACATCTCGCGAACGGATTGACCAATCCGCAAAATTTCTGTTGCATCTGAAGGTAGAAACTCGCCCGATTACAACGGTATGCGTACTTTTCCCCTAGGCCGTTCTAGTTATTCGTTTCGAGCATCAGAACTGCGAAAATTTTGAGTTTCTCAAGCGTTTCTTACCTACAAACTGCCACATCTCGCGAACGGATTGACAAATCCGCAAAATTTCTGTTGCATCTGAAAGTAGAAACTCGCCCGATTACAACGGTATGCGTACTTTTCCCCTAGGCCGTTCTAGTTATTCGTTTCGAGCATCAGAACTGCGAAAATTTTGAGTTTCACAAGCGTTTCATACTTCCAAACTGCCATTTCTCGCGAACGGATTGACCAATCCGCAAAATTTCTGTTGCATCTGAAGGTAGAAACTCGCCCGATTACAACGGTGTGCGTACTTTTCTCCTAGGCCGTTCTAGTTATTCGTTTCGAGCATCAGAACTGCGAAAATTTTGAGTTTCTCAAGCGTTTCTTACCTACAAACTGCCACATCTCGCGAACGCATTGACCAATCCGCAAAATTTCTGTTGCATCTGAAAGTAGAAACTCGCCCGATTACAACGGTATGCGTACATTCCCCCTAGGCCGTTCTAGTTATTCGTTTCGAGCATCAGAACTGCGAAAATTTTGAGTTTCTCAAGCGTTTCTTACTTCCAAACTGCCACATCTCGCGAACGGATTGACCAATCCGCAAAATTTCTGTTGCATCTGAAAGTAGAAACTCGCCCGATTACAACGGTATAGGTACTTTTCCCCTAGGCCGTTCTAGTTATGCTTGTCGAGCATCAGAACTGCGAAAATTTTGAGTTTCTCGAGCGTTTCTTACCTCCAAACTGCCATATCTCGCGAACGGATTGACCAATCCGCATAATTTCTGGCGCATCTGAAAGTAGAAACTCGCCCGATTACAACGGTATGCGTACTTTTCCCCTAGTCCGTTGTAGTTATTCGTTTCGAGCATGAGAACTGCGAAAATTTTGAGTTTCTCAAGCGTTTCTTACCTTCAAACTGCCATATCTCGCGAACGGATTGACCAATCCGCAAAATTTCTGTTGCATCTGAAAGTAGAAACTCGCCCGATTGCAACGGTATACGTACTTTTCCCCTAGGCCGTTCTAGTTATGCTTGTCGAGCATCAGAACTGCGAAAATTTTGAGTTTCTCAAGCGTTTCTTACCTCCAAACTGCCATATCTCGCGAACGCATTGACCAATCCGCAAAATTTCTGTTGCATCTGAAAGTAGAAACTCGCCCGATTACAACGGTATGCGTACATTCCCCCTAGGCCGTTCTAGTTATTCGTTTCGAGCATCAGAACTGCGAAAATTTTGAGTTTCTCAAGCGTTTCTTACTTCCAAACTGCCACATCTCGCGAACGGATTG
This sequence comes from Ptiloglossa arizonensis, assembly GCF_051014685.1. Lineage (NCBI taxonomy): Eukaryota > Metazoa > Arthropoda > Insecta > Hymenoptera > Colletidae > Ptiloglossa > Ptiloglossa arizonensis. The sequence continues at coordinate 859,403 of NW_027478515.1, forward strand.
ACCAATCCGCAAAATTTCTGTTGCATCTGAAAGTAGAAACTCGCCCGATTACAACGGTATAGGTACTTTTCCCCTAGGCCGTTCTAGTTATGCTTGTCGAGCATCAGAACTGCGAAAATTTTGAGTTTCTCGAGCGTTTCTTACCTCCAAACTGCCATATCTCGCGAACGGATTGACCAATCCGCATAATTTCTGGCGCATCTGAAAGTAGAAACTCGCCCGATTACAACGGTATGCGTACTTTTCCCCTAGTCCGTTGTAGTTATTCGTTTCGAGCATGAGAACTGCGAAAATTTTGAGTTTCTCAAGCGTTTCTTACCTTCAAACTGCCATATCTCGCGAACGGATTGACCAATCCGCAAAATTTCTGTTGCATCTGAAAGTAGAAACTCGCCCGATTGCAACGGTATACGTACTTTTCCTCTAGGCCGTTCTGGTTATTCGTTTCGAGCATCAGAACTGCGAAAATTTTGAGTTTCTCAAGCGTTTCTTACTTCCAAACTGCCACATCTCGCGAACGGATTGACCAATCCGCAAAATTTCTGTTGCATCTGAAAGTAGAAGCTCGCCCGATTACAACAGTATGCGTACTTTTCCCCTAGGCCGTTCTAGTTATTCGTTTCGAGTATCAGAACTGCGAAAATGTTGAGTTTCTCAAGCGTTTCTTACCTCCAAACTGCCATATCTCGCGAACGGATTGACCAATCCGCAAAATTTCTGTTGCATCTGAAAGTAGAAACTCGCTCGATTACAACTGTATGCGTACTTTTCCTCTAGGCCGTTCTGGTTATTCGTTTCGAGCATCAGAACTGTGAAAATTTTGAGTTTCTCAAGCGTTTCTTCCCTCCAAACTGCCATATCTCGCGAATGGATTGACCAATCCGCAAAATTTCTGTTGCATCTGAAAGTAGAAACTCGCCCGATTACAACGGTATGCGTACTTTTCCACTAGGCCGTCCTAGTTGTTCGTTTCGAGCATCAGAACTGCGAAAATTTTGAGTTTCTCAAGCGTTTCTTACTTCCAAACTGCCATATCTCGCGAACGGATTGACCAATCCGCAAAATTTCTGTTGCATCTGAAGGTAGAAACTCGCCCGATTACAACGGTGTTCGTACTTTTCCCCTAGGCCGTTCTACTTATTCGTTTCGAGCATCAGAACTGCGAAAATTTTGAGTTTCTCAAGCGTTTCTTACCTACAAACTGCCACATCTCGCGAACGGATTGACCAATCCGCAAAATTTCTGTTGCATCTGAAAGTAGAAACTCGCCCGATTACAACGGTATGCGTACTTTTCCCCTAGGCCGTTCTAGTTATTCGTTTCGAGCATCAGAACTGCGAAAATTTTGAGTTTCTCAAGCGTTTCTTACTTCCAAACTGCCACATCTCGCGAACGGATTGACCAATCCGCAAAATTTCTGTTGCATATGAAAGTAGAAACTCGCCCGATTACAACGGTATACGTACTTTTCCCCTAGGCCGTTCTAGTTATGCTTGTCGAGCATCAGAACTGCGAAAATTTTGAGTTTCTCGAGCGTTTCTTACCTCCAAACTGCCATATCTCGCGAACGGATTGACCAATCGGTAAAATTTCTGTTGCATCTGAAAGCAGAAACTCGCCCGATTACAACGGTATACGTACTTTTCCCCTAGGCCGTTCTAGTTATTCGTTTCGAGCATCAGAACTGCGAAAATTTTGAGTTTCTCAAGCGTTTCTTACTTCCAAACTGCCACATCTCGCGAACGGATTGACCAATCCGCAAAATTTCTGTTGCATCTGAAGGTAGAAACTCGCCCGATTACAACGGTATGCGTACTTTTCCCCTAGGCCGTTCTAGTTATTCGTTTCGAGCATCAGAACTGCGAAAATTTTGAGTTTCTCAAGCGTTTCTTACTTCCAAACTGCCACATCTCGCGAACGGATTGACCAATCCGCAAAATTTCTGTTGCATCTGAAGGTAGAAACTCGCCCGATTACAACGGTATGCGTACTTTTCCCCTAGGCCGTTCTAGTTATTCGTTTCGAGCATCAGAACTGCGAAAATTTTGAGTTTCTCAAGCGTTTCTTACCTACAAACTGCCACATCTCGCGAACGGATTGACAAATCCGCAAAATTTCTGTTGCATCTGAAAGTAGAAACTCGCCCGATTACAACGGTATGCGTACTTTTCCCCTAGGCCGTTCTAGTTATTCGTTTCGAGCATCAGAACTGCGAAAATTTTGAGTTTCTCAAGCGTTTCTTACTTCCAAACTGCCATTTCTCGCGAACGGATTGACCAATCCGCAAAATTTCTGTTGCATCTGAAGGTAGAAACTCGCCCGATTACAACGGTGTGCGTACTTTTCTCCTAGGCCGTTCTAGTTATTCGTTTCGAGCATCAGAACTGCGAAAATTTTGAGTTTCTCAAGCGTTTCTTACCTACAAACTGCCATATCTCGCGAACGCATTGACCAATCCGCAAAATTTCTGTTGCATCTGAAAGTAGAAACTCGCCCGATTACAACGGTATGCGTACATTCCCCCTAGGCCGTTCTAGTTATTCGTTTCGAGCATCAGAACTGCGAAAATTTTGAGTTTCTCAAGCGTTTCTTACTTCCAAACTGCCACATCTCGCGAACGGATTGACCAATCCGCAAAATTTCTGTTGCATCTGAAAGTAGAAACTCGCCCGATTACAACGGTATAGGTACTTTTCCCCTAGGCCGTTCTAGTTATGCTTGTCGAGCATCAGAACTGCGAAAATTTTGAGTTTCTCGAGCGTTTCTTACCTCCAAACTGCCATATCTCGCGAACGGATTGACCAATCCGCATAATTTCTGGCGCATCTGAAAGTAGAAACTCGCCCGATTACAACGGTATGCGTACTTTTCCCCTAGTCCGTTGTAGTTATTCGTTTCGAGCATGAGAACTGCGAAAATTTTGAGTTTCTCAAGCGTTTCTTACCTTCAAACTGCCATATCTCGCGAACGGATTGACCAATCCGCAAAATTTCTGTTGCATCTGAAAGTAGAAACTCGCCCGATTGCAACGGTATACGTACTTTTCCCCTAGGCCGTTCTAGTTATGCTTGCCGAGCATCAGAACTGCGAAAATTTTGAGTTTCTCAAGCGTTTCTTACCTCCAAACTGCCATATCTCGCGAACGGATTGGCCAAACCGCAAAATTTCTGTTGCATCTGAAAGTAGAAACTCGCCCGATTACAACTGGATGCGTACTTTTCCCCTAGGCCGTTCTAGTTATTCGTTTAGCGCATCAGAACAGCGAAAATTTTGAGTTTCTCTGGCGTTTCTTACTTCCAAACGGCCACATCTCGCGAACGGATTGACCAATCCGCAAAGTTTCTGTTGCATCTGAATGTAGAAACTCGCCCGATTACAATGGCATGTGTAGTTTCCCCCTAGGCCGTTCCAGTTATTCGTTTCGAGCATCAGAACTGCGAAAATTTTGAGTTTCTCAAGCGTTTCTTATCTCAAAACTGCCATATCTCGCGAACGGATTGACCAATCCGCAAAATTTCTGTTGCATCTGAAAGTAGAAACTCGCCCGATTAAAACGGTATGCGTACTTTTCCCCTAGGCCGTTCTAGTTATTCGTTTCGAGAATCAGAACTGCGAAAATTTTGAGTTTCTCAAGCGTTTCCTACTTCCAAACTGCCACATCTCGCGAACGGATTGACCAATCCGCAAAGTTTCTTTTGCATCTGAAAGTAGAAACTCGCCCGATTACAATGGTATGCGTAGTTTCCCCCTAGGCCGTTCCAGTTATTCGTTTCGAGCATCAGAACTGCGATAATTTTGAGTTTCCCAAGCGTTTCTTACCTCCAAACTGCCATATCTCGCGAACGGATTGACCAATCCGCAAAATTTCTGTTGCATCTGAAAGTAGAAACTCGCCCGATTACAACGGTATGTGTAGTTTCCCCCTAGGCCTTTCTAGTCATTCGTTTCGAGCATCAGAACTGCGATAATTTTGAGTTTCTCAAGCGTTTCTTACCTCCAAACTGCCATATCTCGCGAACGGATTGACCAATCCGCAAAATTTCTGTTGCATCTGAAAGTAGAAACTCGCCCGATTACAACGGTATGTGTAGTTTTCCCCTATGCCGTTCCAGTTATTCATTTCGAGCATCAGAACTGCGAAAATTTTGAGTTTCTCAAGCGTTTCTTACATCCAAACGGCCATATCTCGCGAACGGATTGGCCAATCCGCAAAATTTCTATTGCATCTGAAAGTAGAAACTCGCCCGATTAAAACGGTATGCGTACTTTTCCCCTAGGCCTTTCTAGTCATTCGTTTCGAGCATCAGAACTGCGAAAATTTTGAGTTTCTCAAGCGTTTCTTACATCCAAACGGCCATATCTCGCGAACGGATTGACCAATCCGCATAATCTATGTTGCATCTGAAGGTAGAAACTCGCCCGATTACAACGGTATGCGTACTTCTCCCGTAGGCCGTTCCAGTTATTCGTTTCGAGCATCAGAACTGCGATAATTTTGAGTTTCTCAAGCGTTTCTTACATCCAAACGGCCATATCTCGCGAACGGATTGATCAATCCGCAAAATTTCTGATGCATCTGAAAGTAGAAACTCGCCCGATTACAACGGTATGCGTAGTTTCCCCCTAGGCCTTTCTAGTCATTCGTTTCGAGCATCAGAACTGCGATAATTTTGAGTTTCTCAAGCGTTCCTTATCTCCAAACTGCCATATCTCGCGAACGGATTGACCAATCCGCAAAATTTCTGTTGTATCTGAAAGTAGAAACTCGCCCGATTACAAGAGTAGGTGTAGTTTTCCCCTAGGCCGTTCTAGTTATTCGTTTCGAGAATCAGAACTGCGAAAATTTTGAGTTTCTCAAGCGTTTCTTACCTCCAAACTGCCATATCTCGCGAACGGATTGATCAATCCGCAAAATTTCTGATGCATCTGAAAGTAGAAACTCGCCCGATTACAACGGTATGCGTACTTCTCCCGTAGGCCGTTCTAGTTATTCGTTTCGAGCATCAGAACTGCAAAAATTTTGAGTTTCTCAAGCGTTCCTTATCTCCAAACTGCCATATCTCGCGAACGGATTGACCAATCCGCAAAATTTCTGTTGCATCTGAAAGTAGAAACTCGCCCGATTACAACGGTATGCGCACTTTTCCTCTAGGCCGTTCTAGTTATTCGTTTCGAGCATCAGAACTGCGAAAATTTTGGGTTTCTCAAGCGTTTCTTACTTCCAAACTGCAATATCTCGCGAACGGATCGACCAATCCGCAAAATTTCCGTTGCATCTGAAAGTAGAAACTCGCCCGATTACATCGGTATGCGCACTTTTCCCCTAGGCCGTTCCAGTTATTCGTTTCGAGCATCAGAACTGCGAAAATTTTGAGTTTCTCAAGCGTTTCTTATATCCAAACTGCCATATCTCGCGAACGGATTGATCAATCCGCAAAATTCCTGTTGCATCTGAAAGTAGAAACTCTCCCGATTACAACAGTAGGTGTAGTCTTCCCCTAGGCCGGTCTAGTTATTCGTTTCGAGAATCAGAACTGCGAAAATTTTGAGTTTCTCAAGCGTTTCTTACTTCCAAACTGCCACATCTCGCGAACGGATCGACCAATCCGCAAAATTTCTGTTGCATCAGAAAGTAGAAACTCGCCCGATTACAACGGTATGCGCACTTTTCCCCTAGGCCGTTCTAGTTATTCGTTTCGAGCATCAGAACTGCGAAAATTTTGAGTTTTTCAAGCGTTGCTTACCTCCAAACTGCCATATCTCGCGAACGGATTGACCAATCCGCAAAATTTCTGTTGCATCTGAAAGTGGATACTCGCCCGATTACAACGGTGTGCGTACTTTTCCCCTAGGCCGTTCTAGTTATGCTTGTCGAGAATCAGAACTGCGAAAATTTTGAGTTTCTCGAGCGTTTCTTACCTCCAAACTGCCATATCTCGCGAACGGATTGACCAATCCGCAAAATTTCTGTTGCATCAGAAAGTAGAAACTCGCCCGATTACAACGGTATGCGTACTTTTCCCCTAGCCCATTCTAGTTATTCGTTTCGAGCAACAGAACTGCGAAAATTTTGAGTTTTTCAAGCATTGCTTACCTCCAAACTGCCATATCTTGCGAACGGATTGACCAATCCGCAAAATTTCTGTTGCATCTGAAAGTAGAAACTCGCCCGATTACAACGGTATGCGTACTTTTCCCCTAGCCCGTCCTAGTTATTCGTTTCGAGCATCAGAACTGCGAAAATTTTGAGTTTCTCAAGCGTTGCTTACCTCCAAACTGCCATATCTCGCGAACGGATTGACCAATCCGCAAAATTTCTGTTGCATCTGAAAGTAGAAACTCGCCCGACTACAACGGTGTGCGTACTTTTCCCCTAGGCCGTTCTAGTTATTCGTTTCGAGCATCAGAACTGCGAAAATTTTGAGTTTCTCAAGCGTTGCTTACCTCCAAACTGCCATATCTCGCGAACGGATTGACCAATCCGCATAATTTCTGTTGCATCTGAAAGTAGAAACTCGCCCGATTACAACAGTGTGCGTACTTTTCCCCTAGGCCGTTCTAGTTATGCTTGTCGAGCATGAGAACTGCGAAAATTTTGAGTTTCTCAAGCGTTTCTTACCTCCAAACTGCCATATCTCGCGAACGGAATGACCAATCCGCAAAATTTCTGTTGCATCTGAAAGTAGAAACTCGCCCGATTACAACGGTGTCCGTACTTTTCCCCTAGACCGTTCTTGTTATTCGTTTCGAGCATCAGAACCGCGAAAATTTTGTGTTTCTCAAGCGTTTCTTACATCCAAACTGCCACATCTAGCGAACGGATTGACCAATCCGCAAAATTTCTGTTGCATCTGAAAGTAGAAACTCGCCCGATTACAACGGTATGCGTACTTTTCCCCTAGGCCGTTCTAGTTATTCATTTCGAGCATCAGAACTGCGAAAATTTTGAGTTTCTCAAGCGTTTCTTACATCCAAACTGCCATATCTCGCGAACGGATTGACCAATCCGCAAAATTTCTGTTGCATCTGAAAGTAGAAACTCGCCCAATTACAACGGTATGCGTACTTTTCCCCTAGTCCGTTCTAGTTATTCGTTTCGAGCAACAGAACTGCGAAAATTTTGAGTTTTTCAAGCGTTGCTTACCTCCAAACTGCCATATCTCGCGAACAGATTGACCAATCCGCAAAATTTCTGTTGCATCTGAAAGTAGAAACTCGCCCGATTACAACGGTGGGCGTACTTTTCCCCTAGGCCGTTCTAGTTTTTCGTTTCGAGCATCAGAACTGCGAAAATTTTGAGTTTCTCGAGCGTTTCTTACATCCAAACTGCCATATCTCGCGAACGGATTGATCAATCCGCAAAATTTCTGTTGCATCTGAAAGTAGAAATTCGCCCGATTACAAATGTATGCGTACTTTTCCCCTAGCCCGTTCTAGTTATTCGTTTCGAGCAACAGAACTGCGAAAATTTTGAGTTTCTCAAGCGTTGCTTACCTCCAAACTGCCATATCTCGCGAACGGATTGACCAATCCGCAAAATTTCTGTTGCATCTGAAAGTAGAAACTCGCCCGATTACAACACTATGCGTACTTTTCCCCTAGGCCGTTCTAGTTATTCGTTTCGAGCATCAGAACTGCGAAAATTTTGAGTTTCTCGAGCGTTTCTTACATCCAAACTGCCATATCTCGCGAACGGATTGACCAATCCGCAAAATTTCTGTTGCATCTGAAAGTAGAAACACGCCCGATTACAACGGTGTGCGTACTTTTCCCCTAGCCCGTTCTAGTTATTCGTTTCGAGCAACAGAACTGCGAAAATTTTGAGTTTTTCAAGCGTTGCTTACCTCCAAACTGCCATATCTCGCGAACGGATTGACCAATCCGCAAAATTTCTGTTGCATCTGAAAGTAGAAACTCGCCCGATTACAACGGTATGCGTACTTTTCCCCTAGCCCGTTCTATTTATTCGTTTCGAGCAACAGAACTGCGAAAATTTTGTGTTTTTCAAGCGTTGCTTACCAACAAACTGCCATATCTCGCGAACGGATTGACCAATCCGCAAAATTTCTATTGCATCTGAAAGTCGAAACTCGCCCGATTACAACACTATGCGTACTTTTCCCCTAGGCCGTTCTAGTTATTCGTTTCGAGCAACAGAACTGCGAAAATTTTGAGTTTCTCAAGCGTTGCTTACCTCCAAACTGCCATATCTCGCGAACGGATTGACCAATCCGCAAAATTTCTGTTGCATCTCAAAGTAGAAACTCGCCCGATTACAACGGTGTGCGTACTTTTCCCCTAGGCCGTTCTAGTTATGCTTGTCGAGCATCAGAACTGCGAAAATTTTGAGTTTCTCGAGCGTTTCTTACCTCCAAACTGCCATATCTCGCGAACGGATTGACCAATTCGCAAAATTTCTGTTGCATCTGAAAGTAGAAACTCGCCCGATTACAACACTATGCGTACTTTTCCCCTAGGCCGTTCTAGTTATTCGTTTCGAGCATCAGAACTGCGAAAATTTTGAGTTTCTCAAGCGTTTCTTACTTCCAAACTGCCATATCTCGCGAACGGATTGACCAATCCGCAAAATTTCTGTTGCATCTGAAGGCAGAAACTCGCCCGATTACAACGGTATGCGTACTTTTCCCCTAGGCCGTTCTGGTTATGCTTGTCGAGCATCAGAACTGCGAAAATTTTGAGTTTTTCAAGCGTTGCTTACCTCCAAACTGCCATATCTCGCGAACGGATTGACCAATCCGCAAAATTTCTGTTGCATCTGAAGGTAGAAACTCGCCAAATTACAACGGTATGCGTACTTTTCCCCTAGCCCGTTCTAGTTATTCGGTTCGAGCATCAGAACTGCGAAAATTTTGAGTTTCTCGAGCGTTTCTTACATCCAAACTGCCATATCTCGCGAACGGATTGATCAATCCGCAAAATTTCTGTTGCATCTGAAAGTAGAAATTCGCCCGATTACAAATGTATGCGTACTTTTCCCCTAGCCCGTTCTAGTTATTCGTTTCGAGCAACAGAACTGCGAAAATTTTGAGTTTCTCAAGCGTTGCTTACCTCCAAACTGCCATATCTCGCGAACGGATTGACCAATCCGCAAAATTTCTGTTGCATCTGAAAGTAGAAACTCGCCCGATTACAACGGTGTGCGTACTTTTCCACTAGGCCGTTCTAGTTATGCTTGTCGAGCATCAGAACTGCGAAAATTTTGAGTTTCTCAGGCGTTTCTTACCTCCAAACTGCCATATCTCGCGAACGGAATGACCAATCCGCAAAATTTCTGTTGCATCTGAAAGTAGAAACTCGCCCGATTACAACGGTGTCCGTACTTTTCCCCTAGGCCGTTCTTGTTATTCGTTTCGAGCATCAGAACCGCGAAAATTTTGTGTTTCTCAAGCGTTTCTTACATCCAAACTGCCACATCTCGCGAACGGATTGACCAATCCGCAAAATTTCTGTTGCATCTGAAAGTAGAAACTCGCCCGATTACAACGGTATGCGTACTTTTCCCCTAGGCCGTTCTAGTTATTCATTTCGAGCATCAGAACTGCGAAAATTTTGAGTTTCTCAAGCGTTTCTTACATCCAAACTGCCATATCTCGCGAACGGATTGACCAATCCGCAAAATTTCTGTTGCATCTGAAAGTAGAAACTCGCCCAATTACAACGGTATGCGTACTTTTCCCCTAGCCCGTTCTAGTTATTCGTTTCGAGCAACAGAACTGCGAAAATTTTGAGTTTTTCAAGCGTTGCTTACCTCCAAACTGCCATATCTCGCGAACGGATTGACCAATCCGCAAAATTTCTGTTGCATCTGAAAGTAGAAACTCGCCCGATTACAACGGTGGGCGTACTTTTCCCCTAGGCCGTTCTAGTTATTCGTTTCGAGCATCAGAACTGCGAAAATTTTGAGTTTCTCGAGCGTTTCTTACCTCCAAACTGCCATATCTCGCGAACGGATTGACCAATCCGCAAAATTTCTGTTGCATCTGAAAGTAGAAACTCGCCCGATTACAACACTATGCGTACTTTTCCCCTAGGCCGTTCTAGTTATTCGTTTCGAGCAGCAGAACTGCGAAAATTTTGAGTTTCTCAAGCGTTTCTTACTTCCAAACTGCCATATCTCGCGAACGGATTGACCAATCCGCAAAATTTCTGTGCATCTCAAAGTAGAAACTCGCCCGATTACAACACTATGCGTACTTTTCCCCTAGGCCGTTCTAGTTATGCTTGTCGAGCATCAGAACTGCGAAAATTTTGAGTTTCTCAAGCGTTTCTTACCTCCAAACTGCCATATCTCGCGAACGGAATGACCAATCCGCAAAATTTCTGTTGCATCTGAAAGTAGAAACACGCCCGATTACAACGGTGTGCGTACTTTTCCCCTAGCCCGTTCTAGTTATTCGTCTCGAGCAACAGAACTGCGAAAATTTTGAGTTTTTCAAGCGTTGCTTACCTCCAAACTGCCATATCTCGCGAACGGATTGACCAATCCGCAAAATTTCTGTTGCATCTGAAAGTAGAAACTCGCCCGATTACAACACTATGCGTACTTTTCCCCTAGGCCGTTCTAGTTATTCGTTTCGAGAATCAGAACTGCGAAAATTTTGAGTTTCTCAAGCGTTGCTTACCTCCAAACTGCCATATCTCGCGAACGGATTGAACAATTCGCAAAATTTCTGTTGCATCTGAAAGTAGAAACTCGCCCGATTACAACGGTGTGCGTACTTTTCCCCTAGGCCGTTCTAGTTATTCGTTTCGAGCATCAGAACTGCGAAAATTTTGAGTTTCTCGAGCGTTTCTTACATCCAAACTGCCATATCTCGCGAACGGATTGACCAATCCGCAAAATTTCTGTTGCATCTGAAAGTAGAAATTCGCCCGATTACAAATGTATGCGTACTTTTCCCCTAGCCCGTTATAGTTATTCGTTTCGAGCTACAGAACAGCGAAAATTTTGAGTTTCTCAAGCGTTGCTTACCTCCAAACTGCCATATCTCGCGAACGGATTGACCAATCCGCAAAATTTCTGTTGCATCTGAAAGTAGAAACTCGCCCGATTACATCGGTGTGCGTACTTTTCCCCTAGGCCGTTCTAGTTATGCTTGTCGAGCATCAGAACTGCGAAAATTTTGAGTTTCTCAAGCGTTTCTTACCTCCAAACTGCCATATCTCGCGAACGGAATGACCAATCCGCAAAATTTCTGTTGCATCTGAAAGTAGAAACTCGCCCGATTACAACGGTGTGCGTACTTTTCCCCTAGGCCGTTCTTGTTATTCGTTTCGCGCATCAGAACCGCGAAAATTTTGTGTTTCTCAAGCGTTTCTTACATCCAAACTGCCACATCTCGCGAACGGATTGACCAATCCGCAAAATTTCTGTTGCATCTGAAAGTAGAAACTCGCCCGATTACAACGGTATGCGTACTTTTCCCCTAGGCCGTTCTAGTTATTCGTTTCGAGCATCAGAACTGCGAAAATTTTGAGTTTCTCAAGCGTTTCTTACATCCAAACTGCCATATCTCGCGAACGGATTGACCAATCCGCAAAATTTCTGTTGCATCTGAAAGTAGAAACTCGCCCAATTACAACGGTATGCGTACTTTTCCCCTAGCCCGTTCTAGTTATTCGTTTCGAGCAACAGAACTGCGAAAATTTTGAGTTCTTCAAGCGTTGCTTACCTCCAAACTGCCATATCTCGCGAACGGATTGACCAATCCGCAAAATTCCTGTTGCATCTGAAAGTAGAAACTCGCCCGATTACAACGGTGTGCGTACTTTTCCCCTAGGCCGTTCTAGTTATGCTTGTCGAGCATCAGAACTGCGAAGATTTTGAGTTTCTCGAGCGTTTCTTACCTCCAAACTGCCATATCTCGCGAACGGATTGACCAATCCGCAAAATTTCTGTTGCATCTGAAAGTAGAAACTCGCCCGATTACAACACTATGCGTACTTTTCCCCTAGGCCGTTCTAGTTATTCGTTTCGAGCATCAGAACTGCGAAAATTTTGAGTTTCTCAAGCGTTTCTTACCTCCAAACTGCCATATCTCGCGAACGGATTGACCAATCCGCAAAATTTCTGTTGCATCTGAAAGTAGAAACTCGCCCGATTACAACGGTATGCGTACTTTTCCCCTAGCCCGTTCTAGTTATTCGTTTCGAGCAACAGAACTGCGAAAATTTTGAGTTTTTCAAGCGTTGCTTACCTCCAAACTGCCATATCTCGCGAACGGATTGACCAATCCGCAAAATTTCTGTTGCATCTGAAAGTAGAAACTCGCCCGATTACAACGGTATGCGTACTTTTCCCCTAGGCCGTTCTAGTTATTCGTTTCGAGCATCAGAACTGCGAAGATTTTGAGTTTCTCGAGCGTTTCTTACATCCAAACTGCCATATCTCGCGAACGGATTGACCAATCCGCAAAATTTCTATTGCATCTGAAAGTAGAAATTCGCCCGATTACAACTGTATGCGTACTTTTCCCCTAGCCCGTTCTAGTTATTCGTTTCGAGCAACAGAACTGCGAAAATTTTGAGTTTCTCAAGCGTTGCTTACCTCCAAACTGCCATATCTCGCGAACGGATTGACCAATCCGCAAAATTTCTATTGCATCTGAAAGTAGAAACGCGCCCGATTACAACGGTGTGCGTACTTTTCCCCTAGGCCGTTCTTGTTATTCGTTTCGAGCATCAGAACTGCGAAAATTTTGAGTTTCTCAAGCGTTTCTTTCCTCCATACTGCCATATCTCGCGAACGGATTGACCAATCCGCAAAATTTCTGTTGCATCGGAAAGTAGAAACTCGCCCGATTACAACGGTATGCGTACTTTTCCCCTAGCCCGTTCTAGTTATTCGTTTCGAGCATCAGAACTGCGAAAATTTTGAGTTTCTCAAGCGTTGCTTACCTCCAAACTGCCATATCTCGCGAACGGATTGAACAATTCGCAAAATTTCTGTTGCATCTGAAAGTAGAAACTCGCCCGATTACAACGGTGTGCGTACTTTTCCCCTAGGCCGTTCTAGTTATTCGTTTCGAGCAACAGAACCGCGAAAATTTTGAGTTTCTCGAGCGTTTCTTACATCCAAACTGCCATATCTCGCGAACGGATTGAACAATCCGCAAAATTTCTGTTGCATCTGAAAGTAGAAATTCGCCCGATTACAAATGTATGCGTACTTTTCCCCTAGGCCGTTCTAGTTATTCGTTTCGAGCAACAGAACTGCGAAAATTTTGAGTTTCTCAAGCGTTGCTTACCTCCAAACTGCCATATCTCGCGAACGGATTGACCAATCCGCAAAATTTCTGTTGCATCTGAAAGTAGAAACTCGCCCGATTACAACGGTGTGCGTACTTTTCCCCTAGGCCGTTCTAGTTATGCTTGTCGAGCATCAGAACTGCGAAAATTTTGAGTTTCTCAAGCGTTTCTTACCTCCAAACTGCCATATCTCGCGAACGGAATGACCAATCCGCAAAATTTCTGTTGCATCTGAAAGTAGAAACACGCCCGATTACAACGGTGTGCGTACTTTTCCCCTAGCCCGTTCTAGTTATTCGTCTCGAGCAACAGAACTGCGAAAATTTTGAGTTTTTCAAGCGTTGCTTACCTCCAAACTGCCATATCTCGCGATCGGATTGACCAATCCGCAAAATTTCTGTTGCATCTGAAAGTAGAAACTCGCCCGATTACAACGGTATGCGTACTTTTCCCCTAGCCCGTTCTAGTTATTCGTTTCGAGCAACAGAACTGCGAAAATTTTGAGTTTTTCAAGCGTTGCTTACCTCCAAACTGCCATATCTCGCGAACGGATTGACCAATCCGCAAAATTTCTGTTGCATCTGAAAGTCGAAACTCGCCCGATTACAACACTATGCGTACTTTTCCCCTAGGCCGTTCTAGTTATTCGTTTCGAGAATCAGAACTGCGAAAATTTTGAGTTTCTCAAGCGTTGCTTACCTCCAAACTGCCATATCTCGCGAACGGATTGAACAATTCGCAAAATTTCTGTTGCATCTGAAAGTAGAAACTCGCCCGATTACAACGGTGTGCGTACTTTTCCCCTAGGCCGTTCTAGTTATTCGTTTCGAGCATCAGAACTGCGAAAATTTTGAGTTTCTCGAGCGTTTCTTACATCCAAACTGCCATATCTCGCGAACGGATTGACCAATCCGCAAAATTTCTGTTGCATCTGAAAGTAGAAATTCGCCCGATTACAAATGTATGCGTACTTTTCCCCTAGCCCGTTCTAGTTATTCGTTTCGAGCTACAGAACAGCGAAAATTTTGAGTTTCTCAAGCGTTGCTTACCTCCAAACTGCCATATCTCGCGAACGGATTGACCAATCCGCAAAATTTCTGTTGCACCTGAAAGTAGAAACTCGCCCGATTACATCGGTGTGCGTACTTTTCCCCTAGGCCGTTCTAGTTATGCTTGTCGAGCATCAGAACTGCGAAAATTTTGAGTTTCTCAAGCGTTTCTTACCTCCAAACTGCCATATCTCGCGAACGGAATGACCAATCCGCAAAATTTCTGTTGCATCTGAAAGTAGAAACTCGCCCGATTACAACGGTGTGCGTACTTTTCCCCTAGGCCGTTCTTGTTATTCGTTTCGAGCATCAGAACCGCGAAAATTTTGTGTTTCTCAAGCGTTTCTTACATCCAAACTGCCACATCTCGCGAACGGATTGACCAATCCGCAAAATTTCTGTTGCATCTGAAAGTAGAAACTCGCCCGATTACAACGGTATGCGTACTTTTCCCCTAGGCCGTTCTAGTTATTCGTTTCGAGCATCAGAACTGCGAAAATTTTGAGTTTCTCAAGCGTTTCTTACATCCAAACTGCCATATCTCGCGAACGGATTGACCAATCCGCAAAATTTCTGTTGCATCTGAAAGTAGAAACTCGCCCAATTACAACGGTATGCGTACTTTTCCCCTAGCCCGTTCTAGTTATTCGTTTCGAGCAACAGAACTGCGAAAATTTTGAGTTCTTCAAGCGTTGCTTACCTCCAAACTGCCATATCTCGCGAACGGATTGACCAATCCGCAAAATTCCTGTTGCATCTGAAAGTAGAAACTCGCCCGATTACAACGGTGTGCGTACTTTTCCCCTAGGCCGTTCTAGTTATGCTTGTCGAGCATCAGAACTGCGAAGATTTTGAGTTTCTCGAGCGTTTCTTACCTCCAAACTGCCATATCTCGCGAACGGATTGACCAATCCGCAAAATTTCTGTTGCATCTGAAAGTAGAAACTCGCCCGATTACAACACTATGCGTACTTTTCCCCTAGGCCGTTCTAGTTATTCGTTTCGAGCATCAGAACTGCGAAAATTTTGAGTTTCTCAAGCGTTTCTTACCTCCAAACTGCCATATCTCGCGAACGGATTGACCAATCCGCAAAATTTCTGTTGCATCTGAAAGTAGAAACTCGCCCGATTACAACGGTATGCGTACTTTTCCCCTAGCCCGTTCTAGTTATTCGTTTCGAGCAACAGAACTGCGAAAATTTTGAGTTTTTCAAGCGTTGCTTACCTCCAAACTGCCATATCTCGCGAACGGATTGACCAATCCGCAAAATTTCTGTTGCATCTGAAAGTAGAAACTCGCCCGATTACAACGGTATGCGTACTTTTCCCCTAGGCCGTTCTAGTTATTCGTTTCGAGCATCAGAACTGCGAAGATTTTGAGTTTCTCGAGCGTTTCTTACATCCAAACTGCCATATCTCGCGAACGGATTGACCAATCCGCAAAATTTCTGTTGCATCTGAAAGTAGAAACTCGCCCGATTACATCGGTGTGCGTACTTTTCCCCTAGGCCGTTCTAGTTATGCTTGTCGAGCATCAGAACTGCGAAAATTTTGAGTTTCTCAAGCGTTTCTTACCTCCAAACTGCCACATCTCGCGAACGGATTGACCAATCCGCAAAATTTCTGTTGCATCTGAAAGTAGAAACTCGCCCGATTTCAACGGTGTGCGTACTTTTCCCCTAGGCCGTTCTAGTTATGCTTGTCGAGCATCAGAACTGCGAAAATGTTGAGTTTCTCGAGCGTTTCTTACCTCGAAACTGCCATATCTCGCGAACGGATTGACCAATCCGCAAAATTTCTGTTGCATCTGAAAGTAGAAATTCGCCCGATTACAAATGTATGCGTACTTTTCCCCTAGCCCGTTCTAGTTATTCGTTTCGAGCATCAGAACTGCGAAGATTTTGAGTTTCTCGAGCGTTTCTTACATGCAAACTGCCATATCTCGCGAACGGATTGACCAATCCGCAAAATTTCTATTGCATCTGAAAGTAGAAATTCGCCCGATTACAACTGTATGCGTACTTTTCCCCTAGCCCGTTCTAGTTATTCGTTTCGAGCAACAGAACAGCGAAAATTTTGAGTTTCTCAAGCGTTGCTTACCTCCAAACTGCCATATCTCGCGAACGGATTGACCAATCCGCAAAATTTCTGTTGCATCTGAAAGTAGAAACTCGCCCGATTACATCGGTGTGCGTACTTTTCCCCTAGGCCGTTCTAGTTATGCTTGTCGAGCATCAGAACTGCGAAAATTTTGAGTTTCTCAAGCGTTTCTTACCTCCAAACTGCCATATCTCGCGAACGGAATGACCAATCCGCAAAATTTCTGTTGCATCTGAAAGTAGAAACTCGCCCGATTACAACGGTGTGCGTACTTTTCCCCTAGGCCGTTCTTGTTATTCGTTTCGAGCATCAGAACCGCGAAAATTTTGTGTTTCTGAAGCGTTTCTTACATCCAAACTGCCACATCTCGCGAACGGATTGACCAATCCGCAAAATTTCTGTTGCATCTGAAAGTAGAAACTCGCCCGATTACAACGGTATGCGTACTTTTCCCCTAGGCCGTTCTAGTTATTCGTTTCGAGCATCAGAACTGCGAAAATTTTGAGTTTCTCAAGCGTTTCTTACATCCAAACTGCCATATCTCGCGAACGGATTGACCAATCCGCAAAATTTCTGTTGCATCTGAAAGTAGAAACTCGCCCAATTACAACGGTATGCGTACTTTTCCCCTAGCCCGTTCTAGTTATTCGTTTCGAGCAACAGAACTGCGAAAATTTTGAGTTCTTCAAGCGTTGCTTACCTCCAAACTGCCATATCTCGCGAACGGATTGACCAATCCGCAAAATTCCTGTTGCATCTGAAAGTAGAAACTCGCCCGATTACAACGGTGTGCGTACTTTTCCCCTAGGCCGTTCTAGTTATGCTTGTCGAGCATCAGAACTGCGAAGATTTTGAGTTTCTCGAGCGTTTCTTACCTCCAAACTGCCATATCTCGCGAACGGATTGACCAATCCGCAAAATTTCTGTTGCATCTGAAAGTAGAAACTCGCCCGATTACAACACTATGCGTACTTTTCCCCTAGGCCGTTCTAGTTATTCGTTTCGAGCATCAGAACTGCGAAAATTTTGAGTTTCTCAAGCGTTTCTTACCTCCAAACTGCCATATCTCGCGAACGGATTGACCAATCCGCAAAATTTCTGTTGCATCTGAAAGTAGAAACTCGCCCGATTACAACGGTATGCGTACTTTTCCCCTAGCCCGTTCTAGTTATTCGTTTCGAGCAACAGAACTGCGAAAATTTTGAGTTTCTCGAGCGTTTCTTACATCCAAACTGCCATATCTCGCGAACGGATTGCCCAATCCGCAAAATTTCTGTTGCATCTGAAAGTAGAAATTCGCCCGATTACAAATGTATGCGTACTTTTCCCCTAGCCCGTTCTAGTTATTCATTTCGAGCAACAGAACTGCGAAAATTTTGAGTTTCTCAAGCGTTGCTTACCTCCAAACTGCCATATCTCGCGAACGGATTGACCAATCCGCAAAATTTCTGTTGCATCTGAAAGTAGAAACTCGCCCGATTACAACGGTGTGCGTACTTTTCCCCTAGGCCGTTCTAGTTATGCTTGTCGAGCATCAGAACTGCGAAAATTTTGAGTTTCTCGAGCGTTTCTTACCTCCAAACTGCCATATCTCGCGAACGGATTGACCAATCCGCAAAATTTCTGTTGCATCTGAAAGTAGAAACTCGCCCGATTACAACACTATGCGTACTTTTCCCCTAGGCCGTTCTAGTTATTCGTTTCGAGTATCACAACTGCGAAAATTTTGAGTTTCTCAAGCGTTTCTTACTTCCGAACTGCCATATCCTGCGAACGGATTGACCAATCCGCAAAATTTCTGTTGCATCTGAAAGTAGAAACTCGCCCGATTACAACGGTATGCGTACTTTTCCCCTAGGCCGTTCTAGTTATTCGTTTCGAGCATCAGAACTGCGAAAATTTTGAGTTTCTCAAGCGTTTCTTACATCCAAACTGCCATATCTCGCGAACGGATTGACCAATCCGCAAAATTTCTGTTGCATCTGAAAGTAGAAACTCGCCCAATTACAACGGTATGCGTACTTTTCCCCTAGCCCGTTCTAGTTATTCGTTTCGAGCAACAGAACTGCGAAAATTTTGAGTTCTTCAAGCGTTGCTTACCTCCAAACTGCCATATCTCGCGAACGGATTGACCAATCCGCAAAATTCCTGTTGCATCTGAAAGTAGAAACTCGCCCGATTACAACGGTGTGCGTACTTTTCCCCTAGGCCGTTCTAGTTATGCTTGTCGAGCATCAGAACTGCGAAGATTTTGAGTTTCTCGAGCGTTTCTTACCTCCAAACTGCCATATCTCGCGAACGGATTGACCAATCCGCAAAATTTCTGTTGCATCTGAAAGTAGAAACTCGCCCGATTACAACACTATGCGTACTTTTCCCCTAGGCCGTTCTAGTTATTCGTTTCGAGCATCAGAACTGCGAAAATTTTGAGTTTCTCAAGCGTTTCTTACCTCCAAACTGCCATATCTCGCGAACGGATTGACCAATCCGCAAAATTTCTGTTGCATCTGAAAGTAGAAACTCGCCCGATTACAACGGTATGCGTACTTTTCCCCTAGCCCGTTCTAGTTATTCGTTTCGAGCAACAGAACTGCGAAAATTTTGAGTTTTTCAAGCGTTGCTTACCTCCAAACTGCCATATCTCGCGAACGGATTGACCAATCCGCAAAATTTCTGTTGCATCTGAAAGTAGAAACTCGCCCGATTACAACGGTATGCGTACTTTTCCCCTAGGCCGTTCTAGTTATTCGTTTCGAGCATCAGAACTGCGAAGATTTTGAGTTTCTCGAGCGTTTCTTACATCCAAACTGCCATATCTCGCGAACGGATTGACCAATCCGCAAAATTTCTGTTGCATCTGAAAGTAGAAACTCGCCCGATTACATCGGTGTGCGTACTTTTCCCCTAGGCCGTTCTAGTTATGCTTGTCGAGCATCAGAACTGCGAAAATTTTGAGTTTCTCAAGCGTTTCTTACCTCCAAACTGCCACATCTCGCGAACGGATTGACCAATCCGCAAAATTTCTGTTGCATCTGAAAGTAGAAACTCGCCCGATTTCAACGGTGTGCGTACTTTTCCCCTAGGCCGTTCTAGTTATGCTTGTCGAGCATCAGAACTGCGAAAATGTTGAGTTTCTCGAGCGTTTCTTACCTCGAAACTGCCATATCTCGCGAACGGATTGACCAATCCGCAAAATTTCTGTTGCATCTGAAAGTAGAAATTCGCCCGATTACAAATGTATGCGTACTTTTCCCCTAGCCCGTTCTAGTTATTCGTTTCGAGCATCAGAACTGCGAAGATTTTGAGTTTCTCGAGCGTTTCTTACATGCAAACTGCCATATCTCGCGAACGGATTGACCAATCCGCAAAATTTCTATTGCATCTGAAAGTAGAAATTCGCCCGATTACAACTGTATGCGTACTTTTCCCCTAGCCCGTTCTAGTTATTCGTTTCGAGCAACAGAACAGCGAAAATTTTGAGTTTCTCAAGCGTTGCTTACCTCCAAACTGCCATATCTCGCGAACGGATTGACCAATCCGCAAAATTTCTGTTGCATCTGAAAGTAGAAACTCGCCCGATTACATCGGTGTGCGTACTTTTCCCCTAGGCCGTTCTAGTTATGCTTGTCGAGCATCAGAACTGCGAAAATTTTGAGTTTCTCAAGCGTTTCTTACCTCCAAACTGCCATATCTCGCGAACGGAATGACCAATCCGCAAAATTTCTGTTGCATCTGAAAGTAGAAACTCGCCCGATTACAACGGTGTGCGTACTTTTCCCCTAGGCCGTTCTTGTTATTCGTTTCGAGCATCAGAACCGCGAAAATTTTGTGTTTCTGAAGCGTTTCTTACATCCAAACTGCCACATCTCGCGAACGGATTGACCAATCCGCAAAATTTCTGTTGCATCTGAAAGTAGAAACTCGCCCGATTACAACGGTATGCGTACTTTTCCCCTAGGCCGTTCTAGTTATTCGTTTCGAGCATCAGAACTGCGAAAATTTTGAGTTTCTCAAGCGTTTCTTACATCCAAACTGCCATATCTCGCGAACGGATTGACCAATCCGCAAAATTTCTGTTGCATCTGAAAGTAGAAACTCGCCCAATTACAACGGTATGCGTACTTTTCCCCTAGCCCGTTCTAGATATTCGTTTCGAGCAACAGAACTGCGAAAATTTTGAGTTCTTCAAGCGTTGCTTACCTCCAAACTGCCATATCTCGCGAACGGATTGACCAATCCGCAAAATTCCTGTTGCATCTGAAAGTAGAAACTCGCCCGATTACAACGGTGTGCGTACTTTTCCCCTAGGCCGTTCTAGTTATGCTTGTCGAGCATCAGAACTGCGAAGATTTTGAGTTTCTCGAGCGTTTCTTACCTCCAAACTGCCATATCTCGCGAACGGATTGACCAATCCGCAAAATTTCTGTTGCATCTGAAAGTAGAAACTCGCCCGATTACAACACTATGCGTACTTTTCCCCTAGGCCGTTCTAGTTATTCGTTTCGAGCATCAGAACTGCGAAAATTTTGAGTTTCTCAAGCGTTTCTTACCTCCAAACTGCCATATCTCGCGAACGGATTGACCAATCCGCAAAATTTCTGTTGCATCTGAAAGTAGAAACTCGCCCGATTACAACGGTATGCGTACTTTTCCCCTAGCCCGTTCTAGTTATTCGTTTCGAGCAACAGAACTGCGAAAATTTTGAGTTTCTCGAGCGTTTCTTACATCCAAACTGCCATATCTCGCGAACGGATTGCCCAATCCGCAAAATTTCTGTTGCATCTGAAAGTAGAAATTCGCCCGATTACAAATGTATGCGTACTTTTCCCCTAGCCCGTTCTAGTTATTCATTTCGAGCAACAGAACTGCGAAAATTTTGAGTTTCTCAAGCGTTGCTTACCTCCAAACTGCCATATCTCGCGAACGGATTGACCAATCCGCAAAATTTCTGTTGCATCTGAAAGTAGAAACTCGCCCGATTACAACGGTGTGCGTACTTTTCCCCTAGGCCGTTCTAGTTATGCTTGTCGAGCATCAGAACTGCGAAAATTTTGAGTTTCTCGAGCGTTTCTTACCTCCAAACTGCCATATCTCGCGAACGGATTGACCAATCCGCAAAATTTCTGTTGCATCTGAAAGTAGAAACTCGCCCGATTACAACACTATGCGTACTTTTCCCCTAGGCCGTTCTAGTTATTCGTTTCGAGTATCACAACTGCGAAAATTTTGAGTTTCTCAAGCGTTTCTTACTTCCGAACTGCCATATCCTGCGAACGGATTGACCAATCCGCAAAATTTCTGTTGCATCTCAAAGTAGAAACTCGCCCGATTACAACACTATGCGTACTTTTCCCCTAGGCCGTTCTAGTTATTCGTTTCGAGCATCAGAACTGCGAAAATTTTGAGTTTCTCAAGCGTTTCTTACTTCCAAACTGCCATATCTCGCGAACGGATTGACCAATCCGCAAAATTTCTGTTGCATCTGAAAGTAGAAACTCGCCCGATTACAACGGTATGCGTACTTTTCCCCTAGCCCGTTCTAGTTATTCGTTTCGAGCAACAGAACTGCGAAAATTTTGAGTTTTTCAAGCGTTGCTTACCTCCAAACTGCCGTATCTCGCGAACGGATTGACCAATCCGCAAAATTTCTGTTGCATCTGAAAGTAGAAACTCGCCCGATTACAACGGTATGCGTACTTTTCCCCTAGCCCATTCTAGTTATTCGTTTCGAGCATCAGAACTGCGAAAATTTTGAGTTTCTCAAGCGTTGCTTACCTCCAAACTGCCATATCTCGCGAACGGATTGACCAATCCGCAAAATTTCTGTTGCATCTGAAAGTAGAGACTCGCCCGATTACAACGGTGTGCGTACTTTTCCCCTAGGCCGTTCTAGTTATTCGTTTCGAGCATCAGAACTGCGAAAATTTTGAGTTTCTCGAGCGTTTCTTACATCCAAACTGCCATATCTCGCGAACGGATTGACCAATCCGCAAAATTTCTGTTGCATCTGAAAGTAGAAATTCGCCCGATTACAACTGTATGCGTACTTTTCCCCTAGCCCGTTCTAGTTATTCGTTTCGAGCAACAGAACTGCGAAAATTTTGAGTTTCTCAAGCGTTGCTTACCTCCAAACTGCCATATCTCGCGAACGGATTGACCAATCCGCAAAATTTCTGTTGCATCTGAAAGTAGAAACTCGCCCGATTACAACGGTGTGCGTACTTTTCCCCTAGGCCGTTCTAGTTATGCTTGTCGAGCATCAGAACTGCGAAAATTTTGAGTTTCTCAAGCGTTTCTTACCTCCAAACTGCCATATCTCGCGAACGGAATGACAAATCCGCAAAATTTCTGTTGCATCTGAAAGTAGAAACTCGCCCGATTACAACGGTGTGCGTACTTTTCCCCTAGGCCGTTCTAGTTATGCTTGTCGAGCATCAGAACTGCGAAAATTTTGAGTTTCTCAAGCGTTTCTTACCTCCAAACTGCCATATCTCGCGAACGGATTGACCAATTCGCAAAATTTCTGTTGCATCTGAAAGTAGAAACTCGCCCGATTACAACGGTGTGCGTACTATTCCCCTAGGCCGTTCTAGTTATTCGTTTCGAGCATCAGAACTGCGAAAATTTTGAGTTTCTCGAGCGTTTCTTACATCCAAACTGCCATATCTCGCGAACGGATTGACCAATCCGCAAAATTTCTGTTGCATCTGAAAGTAGAAATTCGCCCGATTACAAATGTATGCGTACTTTTCCCCTAGCCCGTTCTAGTTATTCGTTTCGAGCAACAGAACTGCGAGAATTTTGAGTTTCTCAAGCGTTGCTTACATCCAAACTGCCATATCTCGCGAACGGATTGACCAATCCGCAAAATTTCTGTTGCATCTGAAAGTAGAAACTCGCCCGATTACAACGGTATGCGTACTTTTCCCCTAGCCCGTTCTAGTTATTCGTTTCGAGCATCAGAACTGCGAAAATTTTGAGTTTCTCAAGCGTTGCTTACCTCCAAACTGCCATATCTCGCGAACGGATTGACCAATCCGCAAAATTTCTGTTGCATCTGAAAGTAGAAACTCGCCCGAAAACAACGGTGTGCGTACTTTTCCCCTAGGCCGTTCTAGTCATGCTTGTCGAGCATCAGAACTGCGAAAATTTTGAGTTTCTCGAGCGTTTCTTACCTCCAAACTGCCATATCTCGCGAACGGATTGACCAATCCGCAAAATTTCTGTTGCATCTGAAAGTAGAAATTCGCCCGATTACAAATGTATGCGTACTTTTCCCCTAGCCCGTTCTAGTTATTCGTTTCGAGCAACAGAACTGCGAAAATTTTGAGTTTCTCAAGCGTTGCTTACATCCAAACTGCCATATCTCGCGAACGGATTGACCAATCCGCAAAATTTCTGTTGCATCTGAAAGTAGAAATTCGCCCGATTACAACTGTATGCGTACTTTTCCCCTAGCCCGTTCTAGTTATTCGTTTCGAGCAACAGAACTGCGAAAATTTTGAGTTTCTCAAGCGTTGCTTACCTCCAAACTGCCATATCTCGCGAACGGATTGACCAATCCGCAAAATTTCTGTTGCATCTGAAAGTAGAAACTCGCCCGATTACAACGGTGTGCGTACTATTCCCCTAGGCCGTTCTAGTTATTCGTTTCGAGCATCAGAACTGCGAAAATTTTGAGTTTCTCGAGCGTTTCTTACATCCAAACTGCCATATCTCGCGAACGGATTGACCAATCCGCAAAATTTCTGTTGCATCTGAAAGTAGAAATTCGCCCGATTACAAATGTATGCGTACTTTTCCCCTAGCCCGTTCTAGTTATTCGTTTCGAGCAACAGAACTGCGAAAATTTTGAGTTTCTCAAGCGTTGCTTACATCCAAACTGCCATATCTCGCGAACGGATTGACCAATCCGCAAAATTTCTGTTGCATCTGAAAGTAGAAACTCGCCCGATTACAACGGTATGCGTACTTTTCCCCTAGCCCGTTCTAGTTATTCGTTTCGAGCATCAGAACTGCGAAAATTTTGAGTTTCTCAAGCGTTGCTTACCTCCAAACTGCCATATCTCGCGAACGGATTGACCAATCCGCAAAATTTCTGTTGCATCTGAAAGTAGAAACTCGCCCGATTACAACGGTGTGCGTACTTTTCCCCTAGGCCGTTCTTGTTATTCGTTTCGAGCATCAGAACTGCGAAAATTTTGTGTTTCTCAAGCGTTTCTTACATCCAAACTGCCATATCTCGCGAACGGATTGACCAATCCGCAAAATTTCTGTTGCACCTGAAAGTAGAAACTCGCCCAATTACAACGGTATGCGTCCTTTCCCCTAGCCCGTTCTAGTTATTCATTTCGAGCAACAGAACTGCGAAAATTTTGAGTTTTTCAAGCGTTGCTTACCTCCAAACTGCCATATCTCGCGAACGGATTGACCAATCCGCAAAATTTCTGTTGCATCTGAAAGTAGAAACTCGCCCGAAAACAACGGTGTGCGTACTTTTCCCCTAGGCCGTTCTAGTCATGCTTGTCGAGCATCAGAACTGCGAAAATTTTGAGTTTCTCGAGCGTTTCTTACCTCCAAACTGCCATATCTCGCGAACGGATTGACCAATCCGCAAAATTTCTGTTGCATCTGAAAGTAGAAATTCGCCCGATTACAAATGTATGCGTACTTTTCCCCTAGCCCGTTCTAGTTATTCGTTTCGAGCAACAGAACTGCGAAAATTTTGAGTTTCTCAAGCGTTGCTTACATCCAAACTGCCATATCTCGCGAACGGATTGACCAATCCGCAAAATTTCTGTTACATCTGAAAGTAGAAATTCGCCCGATTACAACTGTATGCGTACTTTTCCCCTAGCCCGTTCTAGTTATTCGTTTCGAGCATCAGAACTGCGAAAATTTTGAGTTTCTCAAGCGTTTCTTACTTCCAAACTGCCATATCTCGCGAACGGATTGACCAATCCGCAAAATTTCTGTTGCATCTCAAGGTAGAAACTCGCCCGATTACAACACTATGCGTACTTTTCCCCTAGGCCGTTCTAGTTATTCGTTTCGAGCATCAGAACTGCGAAAATTTTGAGTTTCTCAAGCGTTTCTTACTTCCAAACTGCCATATCTCGCGAACGGATTGACCAATCCGCAAAATTTCTGTTGCATCTCAAAGTAGAAACTCGCCCGATTACAACACTATGCGTACTTTTCCCCTAGGCCGTTCTAGTTATTCGTTTCGAGCATCAGAACTGCGAAAATTTTGAGTTTCTCGAGCGTTTCTTATATCCAAACTGCCATATCTCGCGAACGGATTGACCAATCCGCAAAATTTCTGTTGCATCTGAAAGTAGAAACTCGCCCGATTACAACGGTGTGCGTACTTTTCCCCTAGGCCGTTCTAGTTATGCTTGTCGAGCATCAGACCTGCGAAAATTTTGAGTTTCTCAAGCGTTTCTTACCTCCAAACTGCCATATCTCGCGAACGGAATGACCGATCCGCAAAATTTCTGTTGCATCTGAAAGTAGAAACTCGCCAAATTACAACGGTATGCGTACTTTTCCCCTAGCCCGTTCTAGTTATTCGTTTCGAGCAACAGAACTGCGAAAATTTTGAGTTTTTCAAGCGTTGCTTACCTCCAAACTGCCATATCTCGCGAACGGATTGACCAATCCGCAAAATTTCTGTTGCATCTGAAAGTAGAAACTCGCCCAATTACAACGGTATGCGTACTTTTCCCCTAGCCCGTTCTAGTTATTCGTTTCGAGCAACAGAACTGCGAAAATTTTGAGTTTTTCAAGCGTTGCTTACCTCCAAACTGCCATATCTCGCGAACGGATTGACCAATCCGCAAAATTTCTGTTGCATCTGAAAGTAGAAACTCGCCCGATTACAACGGTGTGCGTACTTTTCCCCTAGGCCGTTCTAGTTATGCTTGTCGAGCATCAGAACTGCGAAAATTTTGAGTTTCTCAAGCGTTTCTTACCTCCAAACTGCCATATCTCGCGAACGGAATGACCGATCCGCAAAATTTCTGTTGCATCTGAAAGTAGAAACTCGCCAAATTACAACGGTATGCGTACTTTTCCCCTAGCCCGTTCTAGTTATTCGTTTCGAGCAACAGAACTGCGAAAATTTTGAGTTTTTCAAGCGTTGCTTACCTCCAAACTGCCATATCTCGCGAACGGATTGACCAATCCGCAAAATTTCTGTTGCATCTGAAAGTAGAAACTCGCCCAATTACAACGGTATGCGTACTTTTCCCCTAGCCCGTTGTAGTTATTCGTTTCGAGCAACAGAACTGCGAAAATTTTGAGTTTTTCAAGCGTTGCTTACCTCCAAACTGCCATATCTCGCGAACGGATTGACCAATCCGCAAAATTTCTGTTGCATCTGAAAGTAGAAACTCGCCCGATTACAACGGTGTGCGTACTTTTCCCCTAGGCCGTTCTAGTTATGCTTGTCGAGCATCAGAACTGCGAAAATTTTGAGTTTCTCGAGCGTTTCTTACCTCCAAACTGCCATATCTCGCGAACGGAATGACCGATCCGCAAAATTTCTGTTGCATCTGAAAGTAGAAACTCGCCAAATTACAACGGTATGCGTACTTTTCCCCTAGCCCGTTCTAGTTATTCGTTTCGAGCAACAGAACTGCGAAAATTTTGAGTTTTTCAAGCGTTGCTTACCTCCAAACTGCCATATCTCGCGAACGGATTGACCAATCCGCAAAATTTCTGTTGCATCTGAAAGTAGAAACTCGCCCAATTACAACGGTATGCGTACTTTTCCCCTAGCCCGTTGTAGTTATTCGTTTCGAGCAACAGAACTGCGAAAATTTTGAGTTTTTCAAGCGTTGCTTACCTCCAAACTGCCATATCTCGCGAACGGATTGACCAATCCGCAAAATTTCTGTTGCATCTGAAAGTAGAAACTCGCCCGATTACAACGGTGTGCGTACTTTTCCCCTAGGCCGTTCTAGTTATGCTTGTCGAGCATCAGAACTGCGAAAATTTTGAGTTTCTCGAGCGTTTCTTACTTCCAAACTGCCATATCTCGCGAACGGATTGACCAATCCGCAAAATTTCAGTTGCATCTGAAAGTAGAAACTCGCCCAATTACAACGGTATGCGTACTTTTCCCCTAGCCCGTTCTAGTTATTCGTTTCGAGCAACAGAACTGCGAAAATTTTGAGTTTTTCAAGCGTTGCTTACCTCCAAACTGCCATATCTCGCGAACGGATTGACCAATCCGCAAAATTTCTGTTGCATCTGAAAGTAGAAACTCGCCCGATTACAACGGTGTGCGTACTTTTCCCCTAGGCCGTTCTAGTTATGCTTGTCGAGCATCAGAACTGCGAAAATTTTGAGTTTCTCGAGCGTTTCTTACCTCCAAACTGCCATATCTCGCGAACGGATTGACCAATCCGCAAAATTTCTGTTGCATCTGAAAGTAGAAACTCGCCCGATTACAACACTATGCGAACTTTTCCCCTAGGCCGTTCTAGTTATTCGTTTCGAGCATCAGAACTGCGAAAATTTTGAGTTTCTCAAGCGTTTCTTACTTCCAAACTGCCATATCTCGCGAACGGATTGACCAATCCGTAAAATTTCTGTTGCATCTCAAAGTAGAAACTCGCCCGATTACAACACTATGCGTACTTTTCCCCTAGGCCGTTCTAGTTATTCGTTTCGAGCATCAGAACTGCGAAAATTTTGAGTTTCACAAGCGTTTCTTACCTCCAAACTGCCATATCTCGCGAACGGATTGAACAATCCGCAAAATTTCTGTTGCATCTGAAAGTAGAAACTCGCCCGATTACAACGGTATGCGTACTTTTCCCCTAGCCCGTTCTAGTTATTCGTTTCGAGCATCAGAACTGCGAAAATTTTGAGTTTCTCAAGCGTTGCTTACCTCCAAACTGCCATATCTCGCGAACGGATTGACCAATCCGCAAAATTTCTGTTGCATCTGAAAGTAGAAACTCGCCCGATTACAACGGTGTTCGTACTTTTCCGCTAGGCCGTTCTAGTTATTCGTTTCGAGCATCAGAACTGCGAAAATTTTGAGTTTCTCGAGCGTTTCTTACATCCAAACTGCCATATCTCGCGAACGGATTGACCAATCCGCAAAATTTCTGTTGCATCTGAAAGTAGAAATTCGCCCGATTACAAATGTATGCGTACTTTTCCCCTAGCCCGTTCTAGTTATTCGTTTCGAGCAACAGAACTGCGAGAATTTTGAGTTTCTCAAGCGTTGCTTACATCCAAACTGCCATATCTCGCGAACGGATTGACCAATCCGCAAAATTTCTGTTGCATCTGAAAGTAGAAACTCGCCCGATTACAACGGTATGCGTACTTTTCCCCTAGCCCGTTCTAGTTATTCGTTTCGAGCATCAGAACTGCGAAAATTTTGAGTTTCTCAAGCGTTGCTTACCTCCAAACTGCCATATCTCGCGAACGGATTGACCAATCCGCAAAATTTCTGTTGCATCTGAAAGTAGAAACTCGCCCGAAAACAACGGTGTGCGTACTTTTCCCCTAGGCCGTTCTAGTCATGCTTGTCGAGCATCAGAACTGCGAAAATTTTGAGTTTCTCAAGCGTTTCTTACTTCCAAACTGCCATATCTCGCGAACGGATTGACCAATCCGCAAAATTTCTGTTGCATCTCAAAGTAGAAACTCGCCCGATTACAACACAATGCGTACTTTTCCCCTAGGCCGTTCTAGTTATTCGTTTCGAGCATCAGAACTGCGAAAATTTTGAGTTTCTCAAGCGTTTCTTACTTGCAAACTGCCATATCTCGCGAACGGATTGACCAATCCGCAAAATTTCTGTTGCATCTGAAAGTAGAAACTCGCCCGATTAGAACGGTATGCGTACTTTTCCCCTAGCCCGTTCTAGTTATTCGTTTCGAGCAACAGAACTGCGAAAATTTTGAGTTTTTCAAGCGATGCTTACCTCCAAACTGCCATATCTCGCGAACGGATTGACCAATCCGCAAAATTTCTGTTGCATCTGAAAGTAGAAACTCGCCCGATTACAACGGTATGCGTACTTTTCCCCTAGCCCGTTCTAGTTATTCGTTTCGAGCATCAGAACTGCGAAAATTTTGAGTTTCTCAAGCGTTTCTTACTTCCAAACTGCCATATCTCGCGAACGGATTGACCAATCCGCAAAATTTCTGTTGCATCTGAAAGTAGAAACTCGCCCGATTACAACACTATGCGTACTTTTCCCCTAGGCCGTTCTAGTTATTCGTTTCGAGCATCAGAACTGCGAAAATTTTGAGTTTCTCAAGCGTTTCTTACCTCCAAACTGCCATATCTCGCGAACGGAATGACCAATCCGAAAAATTTCTGTTGCATCTGAAAGTAGAAACTCGCCCGATTACAACGGTGTGCGTACTTTTCCCCTAGGCCGTTCTTGTTATTCGTTTCGAGCATCAGAACCGCGAAAATTTTGTGTTTCTCAAGCGTTTCTTACATCCAAACTGCCACATCTCGCGAACGGATTGACCAATCCGCAAAATTTCTGTTGCATCTGAAAGTAGAAACTCGCCCGATTACAACGCTATGCGTACTTTTCCCCTAGGCCGTTCTAGTTATTCGTTTCGAGCATCAGAACTGCGAAAATTTTGAGTTTCTCAAGCGTTTCTTACATCCAAACTGCCATATCTCGCGAACGGATTGACCAATCCGCAAAATTTCTGTTGCATCTGAAAGTAGAAACTCGCCGGATTACAACGGTATGCGTACTTTTCCCCTAGCCCGTTCTAGTTATTCGTTCCGAGCAACAGAACTGCGAAAATTTTGAGTTTTTCAAGCGTTGCTTACCTCCAAACTGCCATATCTCGCGAACGGATTGACCAATCCGCAAAATTTCTGTTGCATCTGAAAGTAGAAACTCGCCAGATTACAACGGTGTGCGTTCTTTTCCCCTAGGCCGTTCTAGTTATGCTTCTCGAGCATCAGAACTGCGAAAATTTTGAGTTTCTCGAGCGTTTCTTACCTCCAAACTGCCATATCTCGCGAACGGATTGACCAATCCGCAAAATTTCTGTTGCATCGGAAAGTAGAAACTCGCCCGATAACAACGGTATGCGTACTTTTCCCCTAGCCCGTTCTAGTTATTCGTTTCGAGCATCAGAACTGCGAAAATTTTGAGTTTCTCAAGCGTTTCTTACTTCCAAACTGCCATATCTCGCGAACGGATTGACCAACCCGCAAAATTTCTGTTGCATCTGAAGGTAGAAACTCGCCCGATTACAACGGTATGCGTACTTTTCCCCTAGGCCGTTCTAGTTATTCGTTTCGAGCATCAGAACTGCGAAAATTTTGAGTTTCTCAAGCGTTTCGTACCTCCAAACTGCCATATCTCGCGAACGGATTGACCAATCCGCAAAATTTCTGTTGCATCTGAAAGTAGAAACTCGCCCGATTACAACGGTATGCGTACTTTTCCCCTAGCCCGTTCTAGTTATTCGTTTCGAGCAACAGAACTGCGAAAATTTTGAGTTTTTCAAGCGTTGCTTACCTCCAAACTGCCATATCTCGCGAACGGATTGACCAATCCGCAAAATTTCTGTTGCATCTGAAAGTAGAAACTCGCCCGATTACAACGGTGTGCCTACTTTTCCCCTAGGCCGTTCTAGTTATGCTTCTCGAGCATCAGAACTGCGAAAATTTTGAGTTTCTCGAGCGTTTCTTACCTCCAAACTGCCATATCTCGCGAACGGATTGACCAATCCGCAAAATTTCTGTTGCATCGGAAAGTAGAAACTCGCCCGATTACAACGGTATGCGTACTTTTCCCCTAGCCCGTTCTAGTTATTCGTTTCGAGCATCAGAACTGCGAAAATTTTGAGTTTCTCAAGCGTTTCTTACTTCCAAACTGCCATATCTCGCGAACGGATTGACCAACCCGCAAAATTTCTGTTGCATCTGAAGGTAGAAACTCGCCCGATTACAACGGTATGCGTACTTTTCCCCTAGGCCGTTCTAGTTATTCGTTTCGAGCATCAGAACTGCGAAAATTTTGAGTTTCTCAAGCGTTTCGTACCTCCAAACTGCCATATCTCGCGAACGGATTGACCAATCCGCAAAATTTCTGTTGCATCTGAAAGTAGAAACTCGCCCGATTACAACGGTATGCGTACTTTTCCCCTAGCCCGTTCTAGTTATTCGTTTCGAGCAACAGAACTGCGAAAATTTTGAGTTTTTCAAGCGTTGCTTACCTCCAAACTGCCATATCTCGCGAACGGATTGACCAATCCGCAAAATTTCTGTTGCATCTGAAAGTAGAAACTCGCCAGATTACAACGGTGTGCGTACTTTTCCCCTAGGCCGTTCTAGTTATGCTTCTCGAGCATCAGAACTGCGAAAATTTTGAGTTTCTCGAGCGTTTCTTACCTCCAAACTGCCATATCTCGCGAACGGATTGACCAATCAGCAAAATTTCTGTTGCATCTAAAAGTCGAAACTCGCCCGATTACAACACTATGCGTACTTTTCCCCTAGGCCGTTCTAGTTATTCGTTTCGAGCATCAGAACTGCGAAAATTTTGAGTTTCTCAAGCGTTTCTTACTTCCAAACTGCCATATCTCGCGAACGGATTGACCAATCCGCAAAATTTCTGTTGCATCTCAAAGTAGAAACTCGCCCGATTACAACACAATGCGTACTTTTCCCCTAGGCCGTTCTAGTTATTCGTTTCGAGCATCAGAACTGCGAAAATTTTGAGTTTCTCAAGCGTTTCTTACTTGCAAACTGCCATATCTCGCGAACGGATTGACCAATCCGCAAAATTTCTGTTGCATCTGAAAGTAGAAACTCGCCCGATTAGAACGGTATGCGTACTTTTCCCCTAGCCCGTTCTAGTTATTCGTTTCGAGCAACAGAACTGCGAAAATTTTGAGTTTTTCAAGCGATGCTTACCTCCAAACTGCCATATCTCGCGAACGGATTGACCAATCCGCAAAATTTCTGTTGCATCTGAAAGTAGAAACTCGCCCGATTACAACGGTATGCGTACTTTTCCCCTAGCCCGTTCTAGTTATTCGTTTCGAGCATCAGAACTGCGAAAATTTTGAGTTTCTCAAGCGTTTCTTACTTCCAAACTGCCATATCTCGCGAACGGATTGACCAATCCGCAAAATTTCTGTTGCATCTGAAAGTAGAAACTCGCCCGATTACAACACTATGCGTACTTTTCCCCTAGGCCGTTCTAGTTATTCGTTTCGAGCATCAGAACTGCGAAAATTTGAGTTTCTCAAGCGTTTCTTACCTCCAAACTGCCATATCTCGCGAACGGAATGACCAATCCGAAAAATTTCTGTTGCATCTGAAAGTAGAAACTCGCCCGATTACAACGGTGTGCGTACTTTTCCCCTAGGCCGTTCTTGTTATTCGTTTCGAGCATCAGAACCGCGAAAATTTTGTGTTTCTCAAGCGTTTCTTACATCCAAACTGCCACATCTCGCGAACGGATTGACCAATCCGCAAAATTTCTGTTGCATCTGAAAGTAGAAACTCGCCCGATTACAACGCTATGCGTACTTTTCCCCTAGGCCGTTCTAGTTATTCGTTTCGAGCATCAGAACTGCGAAAATTTTGAGTTTCTCAAGCGTTTCTTACATCCAAACTGCCATATCTCGCGAACGGATTGACCAATCCGCAAAATTTCTGTTGCATCTGAAAGTAGAAACTCGCCGGATTACAACGGTATGCGTACTTTTCCCCTAGCCCGTTCTAGTTATTCGTTCCGAGCAACAGAACTGCGAAAATTTTGAGTTTTTCAAGCGTTGCTTACCTCCAAACTGCCATATCTCGCGAACGGATTGACCAATCCGCAAAATTTCTGTTGCATCTGAAAGTAGAAACTCGCCAGATTACAACGGTGTGCGTTCTTTTCCCCTAGGCCGTTCTAGTTATGCTTCTCGAGCATCAGAACTGCGAAAATTTTGAGTTTCTCGAGCGTTTCTTACCTCCAAACTGCCATATCTCGCGAACGGATTGACCAATCCGCAAAATTTCTGTTGCATCGGAAAGTAGAAACTCGCCCGATAACAACGGTATGCGTACTTTTCCCCTAGCCCGTTCTAGTTATTCGTTTCGAGCATCAGAACTGCGAAAATTTTGAGTTTCTCAAGCGTTTCTTACTTCCAAACTGCCATATCTCGCGAACGGATTGACCAACCCGCAAAATTTCTGTTGCATCTGAAGGTAGAAACTCGCCCGATTACAACGGTATGCGTACTTTTCCCCTAGGCCGTTCTAGTTATTCGTTTCGAGCATCAGAACTGCGAAAATTTTGAGTTTCTCAAGCGTTTCGTACCTCCAAACTGCCATATCTCGCGAACGGATTGACCAATCCGCAAAATTTCTGTTGCATCTGAAAGTAGAAACTCGCCCGATTACAACGGTATGCGAACTTTTCCCCTAGCCCGTTCTAGTTATTCGTTTCGAGCAACAGAACTGCGAAAATTTTGAGTTTTTCAAGCGTTGCTTACCTCCAAACTGCCATATCTCGCGAACGGATTGACCAATCCGCAAAATTTCTGTTGCATCTGAAAGTAGAAACTCGCCAGATTACAACGGTGTGCGTACTTTTCCCCTAGGCCGTTCTAGTTATGCTTCTCGAGCATCAGAACTGCGAAAATTTTGAGTTTCTCGAGCGTTTCTTACCTCCAAACTGCCATATCTCGCGAACGGATTGACCAATCCGCAAAACTTCTGTTGCATCTGAAAGTAGAAACTCGCCCGATTACAACACTATGCGTACTTTTCCCCTAGGCCGTTCTAGTTATTCGTTTCGAGCATCAGAACTGCGAAAATTTTTAGTTTCTCAAGCGTTTCTTACTTCCAAACTGCCATATCTCGCGAACGGATTGACCAATCCGCAAAATTTCTGTTGCATCTCAAAGTAGAAACTCGCCCGATTACAACACTATGCGTACTTTTCCCCTAGGCCGTTCTAGTTATTCGTTTCGAGCATCAGAACTGCGAAAATTTTTAGTTTCTCAAGAGTTTCTTACCTCCAAACTGCCATATCTCGCGAACGGATTGACCAATCCGCAAAATTTCTGTTGCATCTGAAAGTAGAAACTCGCCCGATTACAACGGTATGCGTACTCTTCCCCTAGCCCGTTCTAGTTATTCGTTTCGAGCAACAGAACTGCGAAAATTTTGAGTTTTTCAAGCGTTGCTTACCTCCAAACTGCCATATCTCGCGAACGGATTGACCAATCCGCAAAATTTCTGTTGCATCGGAAAGTAGAAACTCGCCCGATAACAACGGTATGCGTACTTTTCCCCTAGCCCGTTCTAGTTATTCGTTTCGAGCATCAGAACTGCGAAAATTTTGAGTTTCTCAAGCGTTTCTTACTTCCAAACTGCCATATCTCGCGAACGGATTGACCAACCCGCAAAATTTCTGTTGCATCTGAAGGTAGAAACTCGCCCGATTACAACGATATGCGTACTTTTCCCCTAGGCCGTTCTAGTTATTCGTTTCGAGCATCAGAACTGCGAAAATTTTGAGTTTCTCAAGCGTTGCTTACCTCCAAACTGCCATATCTCGCGAACGGATTGAACAATTCGCAAAATTTCTGTTGCATCTGAAAGTAGAAACTCGCCCGATTACAACGGTGGGGCGTACTTTTCCCCTAGGCCGTTCTAGTTATTCGTTTCGAGCATCAGAACTGCGAAAATTTTGAGTTTCTCGAGCGTTTCTTACATCCAAACTGCCATATCTCGCGAACGGATTGACCAATCCGCAAAATTTCTGTTGCATCTGAAAGTAGAAATTCGCCCGATTACAAATGTATGCGTACTTTTCCCTTAGCCCGTTCTAGTTATGCTTCTCGAGCATCAGAACTGCGA
The DNA here is from genome assembly GCF_051014685.1 of Ptiloglossa arizonensis. Taxonomy (NCBI): domain Eukaryota; kingdom Metazoa; phylum Arthropoda; class Insecta; order Hymenoptera; family Colletidae; genus Ptiloglossa; species Ptiloglossa arizonensis. The sequence goes on from NW_027478515.1 coordinate 894,691, forward strand.
AAATTTTGAGTTTCTCGAGCGTTTCTTACCTCCAAACTGCCATATCTCGCGAACGGATTGACCAATCCGCAAAATTTCTGTTGCATCGGAAAGTAGAAACTCGCCCGATAACAACGGTATGCGTACTTTTCCCCTAGCCCGTTCTAGTTATTCGTTTCGAGCATCAGAACTGCGAAAATTTTGAGTTTCTCAAGCGTTTCTTACTTCCAAACTGCCATATCTCGCGAACGGATTGACCAACCCGCAAAATTTCTGTTGCATCTGAAGGTAGAAACTCGCCCGATTACAACGATATGCGTACTTTTCCCCTAGGCCGTTCTAGTTATTCGTTTCGAGCATCAGAACTGCGAAAATTTTGAGTTTCTCAAGCGTTTCGTACCTCCAAACTGCCATATCTCGCGAACGGATTGACCAATCCGCAAAATTTCTGTTGCATCTGAAAGTAGAAACTCGCCCGATTACAACGGTATGCGTACTTTTCCCCTAGCCCGTTCTAGTTATTCGTTTCGAGCAACAGAACTGCGAAAATTTTGAGTTTTTCAAGCGTTGCTTACCTCCAAACTGCCATATCTCGCGAACGGATTGACCAATCCGCAAAATTTCTGTTGCATCTGAAAGTAGAAACTCGCCAGATTACAACGGTGTGCGTACTTTTCCCCTAGGCCGTTCTAGTTATGCTTCTCGAGCATCAGAACTGCGAAAATTTTGAGTTTCTCGAGCGTTTCTTACCTCCAAACTGCCATATCTCGCGAACGGATTGACCAATCCGCAAAACTTCTGTTGCATCTGAAAGTAGAAACTCGCCCGATTACAACACTATGCGTACTTTTCCCCTAGGCCGTTCTAGTTATTCGTTTCGAGCATCAGAACTGCGAAAATTTTTAGTTTCTCAAGCGTTTCTTACTTCCAAACTGCCATATCTCGCGAACGGATTGACCAATCCGCAAAATTTCTGTTGCATCTCAAAGTAGAAACTCGCCCGATTACAACACTATGCGTACTTTTCCCCTAGGCCGTTCTAGTTATTCGTTTCGAGCATCAGAACTGCGAAAATTTTTAGTTTCTCAAGAGTTTCTTACCTCCAAACTGCCATATCTCGCGAACGGATTGACCAATCCGCAAAATTTCTGTTGCATCTGAAAGTAGAAACTCGCCCGATTACAACGGTATGCGTACTCTTCCCCTAGCCCGTCCTAGTTATTCGTTTCGAGCAACAGAACTGCGAAAATTTTGAGTTTTTCAAGCGTTGCTTACCTCCAAACTGCCATATCTCGCGAACGGATTGACCAATCCGCAAAATTTCTGTTGCATCTAAAAGTCGAAACTCGCCCGATTACAACACTATGCGTACTTTTCCCCTAGGCCGTTCTAGTTATTCGTTTCGAGCATCAGAACTGCGAAAATTTTGAGTTTCTCAAGCGTTTCTTACTTCCAAACTGCCATATCTCGCGAACGGATTGACCAATCCGCAAAATTTCTGTTGCATCTCAAAGTAGAAACTCGCCCGATTACAACACTATGCGTACTTTTCCCCTAGGCCGTTCTAGTTATTCGTTTCGAGCATCAGAACTGCGAAAATTTTGAGTTTCTCAAGCGTTTCTTACCTCCAAACTGCCATATCTCGCGAACGGATTGACCAATCCGCAAAATTTCTGTTGCATCTGAAAGTAGAAACTCGCCCGATTAGAACGGTATGCGTACTTTTCCCCTAGCCCGTTCTAGTTATTCGTTTCGAGCAACAGAACTGCGAAAATTTTGAGTTTTTCAAGCGATGCTTACCTCCAAACTGCCATATCTCGCGAACGGATTGACCAATCCGCAAAATTTCTGTTGCATCTGAAAGTAGAAACTCGCCCGACTACAACGGTGTGCGTACTTTTCCCCTAGCCCGTTCTAGTTATGCTTGTCGAGCATCAGAACTGCGAAAATTTTGAGTTTCTCAAGCGTTTCTTACCTCCAAACTGCCATATCTCGCGAACGGAATGACCAATCCGCAAAATTTCTGTTGCATCTGAAAGTAGAAACTAGCCCGATTACAACGGTATGCGTACTTTTCCCCTAGCCCGTTCTAGTTATTCGTTTCGAGCATCAGAACTGCGAAAATTTTGAGTTTCTCAAGCGTTTCTTACTTCCAAACTGCCATATCTCGCGAACGGATTGACCAATCCGCAAAATTTCTGTTGCATCTGAAAGTAGAAACTCGCCCGATTACAACACTATGCGTACTTTTCCCCTAGGCCACTCTAGTTATTCGTTTCGAGCAACAGAACTGCGAAAATTTTGAGTTTTTCAAGCGATGCTTACCTCCAAACTGCCATATCTCGCGAACGGATTGACCAATCCGCAAAATTTCTGTTGCATCTGAAAGTAGAAATTCGCCCGATTACAAATGTATGCGTACTTTTCCCCTAGCCCGTTCTAGTTATGCTTCTCGAGCATCAGAACTGCGAAAATTTTGAGTTTCTCGAGCGTTTCTTACCTCCAAACTGCCATATCTCGCGAACGGATTGACCAATCCGCAAAATTTCTGTTGCATCGGAAAGTAGAAACTCGCCCGATAACAACGGTATGCGTACTTTTCCCCTAGCCCGTTCTAGTTATTCGTTTCGAGCATCAGAACTGCGAAAATTTTGAGTTTCTCAAGCGTTTCTTACTTCCAAACTGCCATATCTCGCGAACGGATTGACCAACCCGCAAAATTTCTGTTGCATCTGAAGGTAGAAACTCGCCCGATTACAACGATATGCGTACTTTTCCCCTAGGCCGTTCTAGTTATTCGTTTCGAGCATCAGAACTGCGAAAATTTTGAGTTTCTCAAGCGTTTCGTACCTCCAAACTGCCATATCTCGCGAACGGATTGACCAATCCGCAAAATTTCTGTTGCATCTGAAAGTAGAAACTCGCCCGATTACAACGGTATGCGTACTTTTCCCCTAGCCCGTTCTAGTTATTCGTTTCGAGCAACAGAACTGCGAAAATTTTGAGTTTTTCAAGCGTTGCTTACCTCCAAACTGCCATATCTCGCGAACGGATTGACCAATCCGCAAAATTTCTGTTGCATCTGAAAGTAGAAACTCGCCAGATTACAACGGTGTGCGTACTTTTCCCCTAGGCCGTTCTAGTTATGCTTCTCGAGCATCAGAACTGCGAAAATTTTGAGTTTCTCGAGCGTTTCTTACCTCCAAACTGCCATATCTCGCGAACGGATTGACCAATCCGCAAAACTTCTGTTGCATCTGAAAGTAGAAACTCGCCCGATTACAACACTATGCGTACTTTTCCCCTAGGCCGTTCTAGTTATTCGTTTCGAGCATCAGAACTGCGAAAATTTTTAGTTTCTCAAGCGTTTCTTACTTCCAAACTGCCATATCTCGCGAACGGATTGACCAATCCGCAAAATTTCTGTTGCATCTCAAAGTAGAAACTCGCCCGATTACAACACTATGCGTACTTTTCCCCTAGGCCGTTCTAGTTATTCGTTTCGAGCATCAGAACTGCGAAAATTTTTAGTTTCTCAAGAGTTTCTTACCTCCAAACTGCCATATCTCGCGAACGGATTGACCAATCCGCAAAATTTCTGTTGCATCTGAAAGTAGAAACTCGCCCGATTACAACGGTATGCGTACTCTTCCCCTAGCCCGTCCTAGTTATTCGTTTCGAGCAACAGAACTGCGAAAATTTTGAGTTTTTCAAGCGTTGCTTACCTCCAAACTGCCATATCTCGCGAACGGATTGACCAATCCGCAAAATTTCTGTTGCATCTAAAAGTCGAAACTCGCCCGATTACAACACTATGCGTACTTTTCCCCTAGGCCGTTCTAGTTATTCGTTTCGAGCATCAGAACTGCGAAAATTTTGAGTTTCTCAAGCGTTTCTTACTTCCAAACTGCCATATCTCGCGAACGGATTGACCAATCCGCAAAATTTCTGTTGCATCTCAAAGTAGAAACTCGCCCGATTACAACACTATGCGTACTTTTCCCCTAGGCCGTTCTAGTTATTCGTTTCGAGCATCAGAACTGCGAAAATTTTGAGTTTCTCAAGCGTTTCTTACCTCCAAACTGCCATATCTCGCGAACGGATTGACCAATCCGCAAAATTTCTGTTGCATCTGAAAGTAGAAACTCGCCCGATTAGAACGGTATGCGTACTTTTCCCCTAGCCCGTTCTAGTTATTCGTTTCGAGCAACAGAACTGCGAAAATTTTGAGTTTTTCAAGCGATGCTTACCTCCAAACTGCCATATCTCGCGAACGGATTGACCAATCCGCAAAATTTCTGTTGCATCTGAAAGTAGAAACTCGCCCGACTACAACGGTGTGCGTACTTTTCCCCTAGCCCGTTCTAGTTATGCTTGTCGAGCATCAGAACTGCGAAAATTTTGAGTTTCTCAAGCGTTTCTTACCTCCAAACTGCCATATCTCGCGAACGGAATGACCAATCCGCAAAATTTCTGTTGCATCTGAAAGTAGAAACTAGCCCGATTACAACGGTATGCGTACTTTTCCCCTAGCCCGTTCTAGTTATTCGTTTCGAGCATCAGAACTGCGAAAATTTTGAGTTTCTCAAGCGTTTCTTACATCCAAACTGCCATATCTCGCGAACGGATTGACCAATCCGCAAAATTTCTGTTGCATCTGAAAGTAGAAACTCGCCCGATTACAACACTATGCGTACTTTTCCCCTAGGCCACTCTAGTTATTCGTTTCGAGCATCAGAACTGCGAAAATTTTGAGTTTCTCAAGCGTTTCTTACCTCCAAACTGCCATATCTCGCGAACGGAATGACCAATCCGCAAAATTTCTGTTGCATCTGAAAGTAGAAACTCGCCCGATTACAACGGTGTGCGTACTTTTCCCCTAGGCCGTTCTTGTTATTCGTTTCGAGCATCAGAACCGCGAAAATTTTGTGTTTCTCAAGCGTTTCTTACATCCAAACTGCCACATCTCGCGAACGGATTGGCCAATCCGCAAAATTTCTGTTGCATCTGAAAGTAGAAACTCGCCCGATTACAACGGTATGCGTACTTTTCCCCTAGGCCGTTCTAGTTATTCGTTTCGAGCATCAGAACTGCGAAAATTTTTAGTTTCTCAAGCGTTTCTTACTTCCAAACTGCCATATCTCGCGAACGGATTGACCAATCCGCAAAATTTCTGTTGCATCTCAAAGTAGAAACTCGCCCGATTACAACACTATGCGTACTTTTCCCCTAGGCCGTTCTAGTTATTCGTTTCGAGCATCAGAACTGCGAAAATTTTTAGTTTCTCAAGAGTTTCTTACCTCCAAACTGCCATATCTCGCGAACGGATTG